>NC_080378.1:31727560-32100554 GCF_014773155.1 Arachis stenosperma
CGGCTTTCCCAGGACATTACATGTTAGATATTTGGGCACTGTTACCATGCTGAGAACCTTTGGTTCTCACCCATGCGGATTTTGTGATTTTCAGATGCAGGACGTGAGGCTCCTCGCTGAGGCATGCTGGAGACTTTCTTTTGGCAGAGATCCTTGTATCTTGGGATTTTATTTTGGTTATTATATACCTGTTTAGATACAATATTCTCCACTGTATATGTATTTTGTATTTACTCCTCTTAGAGGTTATTTTGGAGAAACAGGATTTGTATATTGTCTTTTAGGTTGTCTTTTGGGTTTTCTTTACTATATGTATATATGTATACTGTATGCTCGGACTGGTTATCTTTGCAAGCTGAGTCTTGAGTCTTGATATATGTATATTGGCACTCTTTTGTATATCTTTTAGCTTTAGCGTAATCCTTAACTGTTCGTTTACGTTATCAATCGAAGTGTTGCGCTTTTGATTCCTCGGTTTTGATTTACCAACTTTTCTTCAAAGGCTCCTAGTTATGAACATTTTTGCAATACTATACATACTATATTTTATTTTTAGAGGTCGTAATACCTCTCCACCTCTATTTTATGACTTAAGTATAAGAGTCTGTGTTACATTATGGTATCAGAGTGGTTCGTTCCTGTAGAGCTTGAGGGACGGACTAACTATGCTTCTGTGCATTCTCCGTATTTGTGTTTATGTGCTATTAGGATATCTGATTGATATAACTGGCATAAACGTTCATGAGCATGCATTTGGGACTTTGAGCACTATACTTCTGATATTGAGACTGATCAACTTGCTATCGATTGGTTGGTGTGTATAGGAACCAGATGGCACCTCATGGACGCAGACGGGGCCGTACGAGAGGACGTACCGGTACTCATGAGCCATAATTCAATCCGAATGATCTGGTGAACTTCATGGCTGCAATGCAGAACATGGCTGCTACTATGTAGGCCACCGCTGAGGCACTAAGGCAGTAGATGAATAACAATAATCACAATGGGGAAAACAGTGGAAATGGGACTCAAGGTCAGATGACATTGGTGACCTTCCTAAAGGTCAATCCACCAAAATTCAAGGGAACCACCAACCCGACGGAAGCCGACACTTGGTTCCAAGCTTTGGAGCACGCACTGCAAGCGCAGTTGGTACTTGAAGAGCAGTGCGTCGATTTTGCCACTTATTTTCTCATCAAAGAAGCGTCACATTGGTGGCAGGGGTCCCGACGTATCATACATCAAGGTCATGATACTATCACCTGGGATACCTTTCAAGAGTAATTCTACAAGAAGTACCTTCCGACCTCCGCTAGGACAGCAAAGGAACTCGAACTACTACAGTTGAAGCAGGGTATGATGTCTGTATCTGAGTACACGGACAAGTTTGAAGAGTTATTTAGATTCTCCCGTATGTGCCAAGGAGCTCTAGGGGACTTTGAGGAGGGGAAATGTATCAAGTACGCAGGAGGACTCTGAAGTGACATTTATAGTTCAATAGAGCCTATAGAGATCAGGACTTTCTCTGAGTTACTTAACAAAAGCAGAGATGCCGAAGAGTGTGTGAAGAAGGCAGCTGTAGAAAGAGGAAGCCAGATGGGATTAGTCTTACTGAACCGAGGGAAGAGTTTTACTCCTAGAGGTTCACCTTTTAAGCGGGGAGGTTTTGCACCACAGAGGACTCAGGGTCAGAACAGATTCAAAAGGCCCAACAACAACAACAACAACAATGCTTTAGGGAGATGATTTAGGAAGCAACCTTTGAATGAGCAGACTTGCACTAGATGTGGGAGTTACCATCCTGGTGTTCCGTGTAAGGCCGGTTGGGGTCTGTGCTACTCATGTGGGAAGCCGGGGGATAAAGCCTCCAACTGTCTAGAGAAGTAGAGACAGGGTACTGGGAGAGCACAACATCCTGGACGGGTGTTCACTACTTCAGCTATAGGGTCGAGGGGTTTGAGACACTTTTCCGATGTAAATGTGAAATAGCGGGTCAAGTTTTAAGTTCCTTGTTTGATTCTGGAGTATCACATTCATTCATTGCATTTGAGAAGGCTAGTGAGTTAGAGTTGAAGATCGTAAGGTT
Organism: Arachis stenosperma; assembly: GCF_014773155.1. Classification (NCBI taxonomy): domain Eukaryota; kingdom Viridiplantae; phylum Streptophyta; class Magnoliopsida; order Fabales; family Fabaceae; genus Arachis; species Arachis stenosperma. The sequence goes on from NC_080378.1 coordinate 31,729,647, forward strand.
AGGTTATGACTTAAGGGTGTATAATGCCACCCATGAAGCCATGGTAACTAGGCTTGGATGTCCGCTGATGGTGTTTCTGTGGAAAAATGAATTTCCAACACACAAATCCAACCGGCAAGTATACCGGGTCGCATCAAGTAGTAATAACTCACTTAGAGTGAGGTCGATCCCACAGGGATTGATGGATCAAGCAACTTTAGTGGGTGATTAGTTTAGTCAAGCTAACATTGAAGGGATATTGGATGAAATGTAGCCAACAGAATTGTAAATGACAGGAAATTTAAAGTTGCAGAAAGTAAAAGTGCAAGTAACTTAAATAACAAGAAAGTAAAATAACTGAAACTTAAATTGCAAGAAATGTAAATTGCATGAAAAGTAAAGGGGGTTGGGTGCTGGAAATTAAAGAGAGCAGTAAAGCAAAGCGTAGAACAATTGCAGGGAGATTAACTTGCAGGAAAGTAATTTGGGATCATGAACAGAAATGTAAAATAAAAAACAAGTGCAGAAGAATTAAATTGCTTGAAAGTAAATTGAAAGCCAATGGAACAGTAAAAACAGAAGAGCAGCCAAGAACTCAACTCAATTGCAAAATAAAATTGAAGATCTCAAGGAATCAAAGAGACTAGAAAACAAGTCTAGATCTCACTCCCTTCCTTGATCCAACAGCAAATAGATTGAAGAAGAAAGAAAAATGGAAGCAGCAAAGAGAGCCTTGATTCAAATCGCAATTCCTTGAATTATGCAGCAAAATAAAAACAGAGAGATCTCAGATAGAAATTGAAACAGAATTTCTCCAATCTCAATCCAAGATTTAGAACAGGAAGGAAAACTAAGAGAGAGATCTCAAATCCTAATGCTCCCTAGTGGAGCTAGCCTTTTTCTAATGGAGCTTCCCTTTTTTGAAATGAGAGTGACGCCTTTATATAGGCTTTTTACAAAATGAAAATAAAATGAATTTGAAATTAAAAACAAATTCACAAAATGAAATTCCTAATCTAGCTTCTCTGTGTGCCTTTGAGTCATGTTGAGTGGGCTTTGCTTGCTTTGGATTTGAGGAGAAATGGATTTGGTTGGCCTTTATATATTGCATGATTCTTTTCTTGCTTGGGGACAAGCAAGGTTTAAGTTTGGTGTTGTGATGACATGTCATCATATACCTATTTTTCTATGCTTTTTCATACAAGAAATTGATGATTAGTGCTTAAATATTGCATTCTTTTGTGCTTAATTGGAAGATTTCCTTGATCTTTTAATTTTATAAATCTTGTAGGAAATAAGAAGAAAAAGAAGCAAAGAAGCACAAAAAAAGGAGAAAAAAAGAGCTTTGGGACACACTTTGAAGTTGGAGCACACTTTGGAGCCTTAGGCCACGCTTTTAAAAGCGTGGCCCATGACCAAATTAAAGGAGAATAGGCAATCAGCACACACTGCCCCGCTCTTGCCAAGGGCAGGGCAGAATCGTGATGCAAAGTGAGGTTGGAAGCAAGAATTTTCGCTAAGGTAAAATCTGGGCGCTCATAGCATGACCATGCCTCCTTCAAAGGGCTATAACTTGAGCTACAGATGTCCAATTGATGTGCTTCCAGTTGCGTTAGAAAGCTGACGTTCAGAGCTTTCCAACGATATATAGCAATCCATATTTGGCGTACAATTGAGGTAGGAAAGGAAGGCATCTTTAAGGGCCAAAAATAAGCAAAAATAAACCAATGTGGTTCCACCAAGGTTCGAAGCTGGAGCCTCACCCCAAAGCAAGTAGCGCTCATTTTTCTGCTCTGCCCTCTTGGAGAGTAGGGCAATGTCGTGCTCTTCATGAAAAATCAAGAAAAATTGCTCCCCCAAATGCTTTCACCAAGGTTCGAACACGGCACCATGAGGAATCAAAGAACTAAGCCTTACTTTGGTGCCAAGAAAATCAAGGAAAAAGTGTAGCGTGTGCATTGCCCGAGTTTCGAACATGGGACTTCAATTTGGAAACATTGCCCTGCCCTCCGCAAGGGCAGGACAACATTTTGTTGTGGCACGGTCAGCGCACCATTCTGGCGCACCAAGGGAAGTCTCGGCAGCACCAGCAGCACGCACGGGCATCATTCTAGCGCACCAAAAATTCCTGCCCTGCCCTCCACAAGGGCAGGGTAGCATCCTACAGCACCAAGCACGCACGCACGCAACGAGGGCCGCACGCACCATTTCCTGCTCTGCCCTCCACAAGGGCAGGGCAGCCTCCTGGGAGCAACATGGGCCAAAATTCAACCAAAATTTCATTTAAATTCAATTCCTCTCCAAATTGAATCAAGGCCAACCAAACCCATTTCTCCTCAAATCCAAAGCAAGCAAAGCCCACATCATCACTCAAAGGCACATGGATCAATTAAATTAGGATTTTTATTTTTGTAATTTGTTTTAATTTCATTTTCATTTTTCATTTTGTAAAGCCTATATAAAGGCATCAATTCCATCTCACTAGAGGAGGTTGGCTCTAGAAAAAAAAGGGCCCCATTAGAAAGGCAAGCTCCGCTAGGGAGCATTAGGAATTGAGAGTTCTCTCTCTTAGTTTTCATTTCTGTTTGAATTTTGGATCAAGAATTGAAGGAATTCTGTTTCACTTGATCTGAAATCTCTTGTTCTTCTTCTGCATAATTTCAGAAAATTAAGAATTGAATCTGAGTTTTCATTTACTGCTTCCATCTTCATTTCTTCTTCGATCTGTTTCTTGGTTGGATCAAGGAAGGGAGTGAGATCTAGACTTGTTTTCTAGTCTCATTGATTTCCTGAGATCTTGTCTCTTTAAATTTCACAATTGAGCTGAGTTACATTCTGTGTTGCTTCTTCAAGAAATTTTGCCTTGCTGTTTATATCTGTTGCTTTTATTTCATATGCATTTTACCTTTCTGTTCCTATTACTTCCAATTTACTTCCAAGCAATTTAATCTCCCTGCAATTGTTCTACGCTTTGCTTTACTGCTCTCTTTTTAATTTCCAGCACCCCAGCCCCATTTACATTTGATGCAATTTACTTTTCTTGCAATTTAAGTTTAAGCTATTTTACTTTCTTGCTCTTTAAGTTTTCTGCCCATTTAGATTCTGCAACTTTATCATTCCTGCAATTTACTTTCTGTTGATCAACTTCACACAATTCACTTCAATGTTAGCTTGACTAAACTAATCACCCACTAAAGTTGCTTGATCCATCAATCCCTGTGGGATCGACCTCACTCTTGTGAGTTATTACTACTTGATGCGACCCGGTATACTTGCCGGTTGGATTTGTGTGTTGGAAAATTTGTTTTCCGCAAAAACACCATCAAGTTTTTGGCGCCGTTTCCGGGGATTGATTAGATCAACAATGATTAAGTGGGTGAGAAGTCTAGATCAAGCATTTTCTTTTTTTTTTGTTCTCTGTTTTAAAGTTGAAACCAAGGTGTTTGTGTTTTTGCCTCACTAAGCAAAACTCATATCTGATATGAGTAATTTCAAATTTCATTGATGTTTACAAAATACAAATGGAGTTCAACTCATCTTATGTTCAAACAAAATTTTATGGGATATCATCCACCATCACCAATATCTAATGATGGCTGGGAATATCACCAAGAGAATACACATTCTGAGCACTCCAATTCATGGAGATTTGCTTCAGAAACACAAGATGAGCAAGAGAACCATATGGGACATTTCCTTCCACCACAAAATGATGCAAGTCATGATTCTAATGGTGGCTGGGAAGGGAATTCTAATGTTCCATATGATATTCATCTAAAGATATCATCACTTGACCATGCTTCAACAGAAAGCCCCTTTCAAAACTCACCACCCACACAAACTTCCATGAACCACTCAAGGTTCTCAAAGCTTGAGTCCATGCTCAAAAGATATGAGGAGAAGACAATGAAAGTTTGGAAAGAATAAGAAAACTCCCTCAAAAACATGGAAGTGCAGCTAGCTCAATTGGTGAGTGCAACGAAGAAGGAGGAAAAACAAGAGGAAGAGGCTACTGAGTCAAGTGGATTTTTAGTGAAGAAAAAAAAGGTGGTGGAAACATTTGAACCTGAGCTTGCATATTCACAGAAGCCACTTGAGATGACAAGAGAACCTGAACACTCACAACCTCCTCAACCTCCCTTGGACCAAAAAGTCTCAACAATTGAATCTGAGATTAAAAGATATAAAGAGGAGATGAAGAAATGTTGGGAAGATCAACAAACCTCCTCAATGAAAAAGCTATTAAGTAAAATGTTGAGTGCAAGAGAGGAAGTGGAAGAGCAAGAAAGTGAGGAAGACACTCAAGAGAAGTCAAACTCAAATGAAGCAGAGAGGCATATGAAGGACAAGCTCATGGAACCACCAATTCAAAAGGCTTTGGATGAAGATCAAACTCCAAAAATCACACAGCAACCATGTCTTAACATCCAAGAAGTGAAGGCAACTAACAAAAGCACCAATCCTGTCCCTAAAAGCAAGCTCAATCAATCCAAATTCAAAAGGAAGCTTGCTGAGAGGAAACCAAGAAAGGGGACAAAAGCTGAAACTTCTTCCCCCTTGAAGTCATTCCTCTTAACCAATTGGAAGAAGAGGAAGAAAGTGAATAACAACATGTCAAGCTAATGACACTAAAAGAGCACTTGTTGGGAGGTAACCCAACCGTAGGTAACATTTCTTCTTTGCTTTGTCTTCGTTCTTTACTTTGTTTAAATTCAATAAATGGCCATATGGTTACATTCTAAGTTCGGTGTTGTCTTGCAACAACTTGTTTTTAATCTTTTTGGATGATTGCATCAAATCAAAAATGGAAGTGACACACTAAGATTCTAAGTTTGGTGTGCCACTTAATTCTCTATGCAATTCATTAAGCAACACCACTTGTCTGCATAATCATAAGGCCTTTGCAGTGTTGTTTTTCTTTTGGTTTGACACTTTATTATTCTGTTTACTTTAGTTATTTCTTTATTTTTAATACTTCCACTTATTTTGCTTCTTGACTGTTTTTGTTAATACATCACCAAGAGATCCTTATTCATGACATATTCTTGGCTTAGTGATTGTATTTAACATATAACAGTTTCTTTTGTTTAGTTTTAATTCAAATAAATTGACATATGGTCGTATTCTAAGTTTGGTGTTGCTATGCAACAAAATTTGGTTCCAATCCTTACAAGATACTTGCATCAATTCCAAGTGAAAGTGTCACACTAAGTCTGGTGTGCCACTTATATATTTTTTATGCAATGTATCATGCACACCATCTTACGTTTGCAATCATAGTGTTTTTATTTCTCCGTGCCTTGATTATTATCCTCAATTTTGCTTGCTTAAAACACATGTACTACTAACATATCGTTGTGTAAGACATTCATGATCCTTCTTAGCCCCATAGCCATTGTTCTAATTGTTGCTTGAGGATGAGCAAGCATTCTGAGTTGGTATGGGAAGGAGAAGAATGGGAGGAAAATGACAACAATAGAGAAGATGAATTGCAAGGTTGTAAAGTTCCTTTTCCTCTCATTTATTTCCAGCACTTTAAATTGCATGATTGTCTTATTATCTTCTCTGTTTACATGTGTGGTATGACTAAGCATAGCTTGAATTTGTTTTGAAATATGTTGTTGTGACATTATGACTACCAACTTGAGTTTTGTGAATTCAAAAGCAAAAAAAGCATCATGATCATAAACAAACAAGGAATTAAAGAAGAATTTAGCATGTGCATACAAGTATTGGAAAGCTAGTGTGATTGATTGTTGCTCAATTGCATTGGATTTTATTTAATTGAAGTTTTTCATCTAGTATATTTTGTGAAATCTTTTGAAATCATGAAAACCTTGAAGAAGCAAATACAATTAAAGCAAGAAAAGAAAAATGGAAAGAATGAGAAAGCGGAAGGCTCTGAGTACCAATGGCAATTTATTTGTTAAGTGCTTATGGTGTTTATGTATCAAGCCAAATGCTTGAAAACAAAACACTTAGAAGTCAAGGCTAGGCTCAAGTGCAAAAGCACTCCCTCAAAGCTCAAGGTTCTAAGCATCAATGATTAGAGAGTCAAGAAAAGAAAAAAAAATGAGCTTAATGAAGTCCTCTAATTAAATGCTTGTGGTGCTTATGTATCAAGTGGTAATACTTGAAAACAAAGCATTTAGAAGTCGTAGCTTTGTTATTAACTCATGGGGCAAAGCACCCAAAAGGAGAAACTAAAAAAAAAATCAAAAGCTTGTTTCAAGGAAGAATTATAAGAAAAAGATTTCATAAATTGAGCTAGATAGAAGCATCAATCATTTACATCTCTTTTGTAATTGTAGCATGCATAGAAAACTAGCTTGCCATGAACATTAACTTGCTACTCTTCTTACCTTGGATTGTCAATTTCTATTGCATGATTCTTTTCTTGCTTGGGGACAAGCAAGGTTTAAGTTTGGTGTTGTGATGACATGTCATCATATACCTATTTTTCTATGCTTTTTCATACAAGAAATTGATGATTAGTGCTTAAATATTGCATTCTTTTGTGCTTAATTGGAAGATTTCCTTGATCTTTTAATTTTATAAATCTTGTAGGAAATAAGAAGAAAAAGAAGCAAAGAAGCACAAAAAAAGGAGAAAAAAGAGCTTTGGGACACACTTTGAAGTTGGAGCACACTTTGGAGCCTTAGGCCACGCTTTTAAAAGCGTGGCCCATGACCAAATTAAAGGAGAATAGGCAATCAGCACACACTGCCCTGCTCTTGCCAAGGGCAGGGCAGAATCGTGATGCAAAGTGAGGTTGGAAGCAAGAATTTTTGCTAAGGTAAAATCTGGGCGCTTACAACATGACCATACCTCCTTCAAAGGGCTATAACTTGAGATACAGATGTCCAATTGATGTGCTTCCAGTTGCGTTGGAAAGCTGACATTCAGAGCTTTCCAACGATATATAGCAATCAATATTTGGCGTACAATTGAGGCAGGAACAGAAGGCATCTTTAAGGGCCAAAAATAAGCGAAAATAAACCAATGTGCTTCCACCAAGGTTCGAAGCTGGAGCCTCACCCCAAAGCAAGTAGCGCTCATTTTTCTGCTCTGCCCTCTTGGAGAGCAGGGCAATGTCGTGATCTTCATGAAAAATCAAGAAAAATTGCTCCCCCAAATGCTTTCACCAAGGTTCGAACACGGCACCATGAGGAATCAAAGAACTAAGCCTTACTTTGGTGCCAAGAAAATCAAGGAAAAAGTGTAGCGTGTGCATTGCCCGAGTTTCGAACATGGGACTTCAATTTGGAAATATTGCCCTGCCCTCCGCAAGGGTAGGGCAGCATTTTGTTGTGGCACGGTCAGCGCACCATTCTGGTGCACCAAGGGAAGTCTCGGCAGCACCAGCAGCACGCACGGGCATCATTCTAGCGCACCAAAAATTCCTGCCCTGCCCTCCACAAGGGTAGGGCAGCATCCTGCAGCACCAAGCACGCACGCAACGAGGGCCGCACGCACCATTTTCTGCTCTGCCCTCCACAAGGGCAGGGCAGCCTCCTGGGAGCAACATGGGCCAAAATTCAACCAAAATTTCATTTAAATTCAATTCCTCTCCAAATTGAATCAAGGCCAACCAAACCCATTTCTCCTCAAATCCAAAGCAAGCAAAGCCCACATCATCACTCAAAGGCACATGGATCAATTAAATTAGGATTTTCATTTTTGTAATTTGTTTTAATTTCATTTTCATTTTTCATTTTGTAAAGCCTATATAAAGGCATCAATTCCATCTCACTAGAGGAGGTTGGCTCTAGAAAAAAAAGGGCTCCATTAGAAAGGCAAGCTCTGCTAGGGAGCATTAGGAATTGAGAGTTCTCTCTCTTAGTTTTCATTTCTGTTTGAATTTTGGATCAAGAATTGAAGGAATTCTGTTTCACTTGATCTGAAATCTCTTGTTCTTCTTCTGCATAATTTCAGAAAATTAAGAATTGAATCTGAGTTTTCATTTACTGCTTCCATCTTCATTTCTTCTTCGATCTGTTTCTTGGTTGGATCAAGGAAGGGAGTGAGATCTAGACTTGTTTTCTAGTCTCATTGATTTCCTGAGATCTTGTCTCTTTAAATTTCACAATTGAGCTAAGTTACATTCTGTGTTGCTTCTTCAAGAAATTTTGCCTTGCTGTTTATATATGTTGCTTTTATTTCATATGCATTTTTACCTTTCTGTTCCTATTACTTCCAATTTACTTCCAAGCAATTTAATCTCCCTGCAATTGTTCTACGCTTTGCTTTACTGCTCTCTTTTTAATTTCCAGCACCCCAGCCCCATTTACATTTGATGCAATTTACTTTTCTTGCAATTTAAGTTTCGGCTATTTTACTTTCTTGCTCTTTAAGTTTTCTGCCCATTTAGATTCTGCAACTTTATCATTCCTGCAATTTACTTTCTGTTGATCAACTTCACACAATTCACTTCAATGTTAGCTTGACTAAACTAATCACCCACTAAAGTTGCTTGATCCATCAATCCCTGTGGGATCGACCTCACTCTTGTGAGTTATTACTACTTGATGCGACCCGGTATACTTGCCGGTTGGATTTGTGTGTTGGAAAATTTGTTTTCTGCAAAAACACCATCAAGTACTAAATGAAAAACTTTAATTAAATAAAATCCAATGCAATTGAGCAACAATCAATCATACTAGCTTTCCAATACTTGTATGCACATGCTAAATTCTTCTTTAATGCCTTGTTTGTTTATGATCATGATGCTTTACTGCTTTTGAACTCACAGGATTCAAGTTGGTAGTTATAATGCCACAGCAACATGTTACAAATCAAGATTCAAGCTATGCTTTATTCATACACACATGTAAACAGAAAAGATGAAGACAATCATGCAATTTAAGTGCTGGAAACAAATGAGAAGAAAATGAACTCTACAACCTTGTAGTTCATCTTCATTATTGTTGTCCTTTTTCCTCTATTCTTCTTCTTTCCCTTGCCAAACTCAGAATGCTTGCTCATCCTCAAGTAACAATTAGAACAATGGCTATGGGGCTAAGATGGATCATGAATGTCTTACACAATGAAAAGTTAGTAGTACATGTGTTCTAAGCAAGCAAAATTAAAGATAATAATCAAGGCACAAGAGACAGAGACATTGTGATTGCAAACTTAAGAAGGTGAGCACAATACATTGCATAAAAGATAAGTGGCACACCAAACTTAGTGTGACACTTTCACTTGGAACCAATGTAAGTATCCAGTAAAGATTTGAAGCAAATTGTGTTGCACAGCAACACCAAACTTAGAATGCAATCCTATGTCCACTTATTTGAATTAAAACCAAGCAAATGAAACTGTTATTTATTAAGTACAATCACCAAGCTAAGAATCTGTCATTAATAAAGCTCTCTTGGTAATGTATTAACAAACACAGTAAATAAGCAAACTAAAATGAAAGCATTAAAAACAAAGAATTAACTAAAGTAAACAGAATAACAAAATATCAAACCAAAAGAAAATTAACACTGTAAAGACATTATGGTTATGCAGACAAGTGGTGTTGCTGAATGATTTGCATAGAAAAATAGGTGGCACACCAAACTTAGAATCTTGGTGTGTCACTTTCATTTTTTTGATTTGATGCAGTCATCCAAAAAGATTGAAAACAATGTGTTGCATGGCAACACCAAACTTAGAATGTAACCATATGCCAATTTATTGAATTTAAACAAAGCAAAGAAAGAAAACAAAGCAGAGAAGAGAAATTATACCTACGGTTGGGTTACCTCCCAACAAGTGCTCTTTTAGTGTCATTAGCTTGACATGCTGTTCTTCACTTTCTTCCTCTTCTTCCAGTTTGTTAAGAGGAATGACCTCAAAGGAGGGAAAGATTCAGCTATTATCCCCTGTCTTGGTCTCCTTTCAGCAAGCTTTCTTTTGAAATTGGCTTGATTGAGCTTGCTTGCTTGATCAGGGGGAAGATTGCTTGTAGTTGACATTCTCTTCTTCATGAATATTGTCTTTTGTAGCTTGGTCACAATCCTCTTTTTGGTGCTTTTGTTAATTGCCTTCACTTCCTTGAGTCCAAGTCTTGGTGGTTGTGTAATTGTTGGAGTTTTGTCTTCATCAAGAGTTCCTTGCAGTGATGGTTCAATGAGCTCTTCCTCTGTGCACTTCTCTACTTCACTTGAGTGTGAATTCTCTTGAGTATCTTCTTCTATTTCTTCTTCATGATTTTCCATTAATTCCTTTGGGAGAGAAGTTTCAGGTTCCTTTATCACGTCAATTAGCTTCTGTGAATATGAAGCTACAGGTTCAAACACCTCGACAACCTCCTTTTCTATTGAAATTTCACTTGACACAGAGGCTTCCTCATCTTGCTTTTCTACTTCCTCACCCACAAATTGGTCTTCATCCTCTCTGTTTGATGGTTCTAGGTTCCTTCTTGTTTGCTCTGAGGGCCCATTCATCTTCTTGAAGATGATTTCTTTCCAGGATTAGGATTGTGTGTATCTTTCCACAAGTTTTCTATGTATTTCAATGGCTTGGCATCGGCTTTCTAAGGGTTCTTTAGACCATTGAAGGTAATCCTCGTCTGCTGGTTCAAGAGATGAAGGTTGAGAGTAATTTTGGTGACATGGATGTGTTGTGGTGAAGTTGTGTTGAGGGGTGTGGAATGAGTTGTGTGATTGATGGGATGACTTGTATGGATTTTGGAGGAAACTTTGTATTGAGGCATAATCAAGTGATGAAGAACTTTCAAATGAGAAACTGGGAAGTGAGGGTGGATAATTTTTCATGTGATTTGACTGCTCAGAATTTGCAGTTTCTTGGTGATACTCCCATCCACCATGAGGATAATGATATGAATCATTTTGTGGTGGTGGTTGGTATCCCTCATAATTCTCTTGCTCATCTTGGAGTTCTGAAGCAAATCTCCATGGATTGGAGTGCTCAGAATTTGTGTCTTCCTGGTGATATTCCCAACCATAATTAGAATACTGACTTGAATCATATTGTGATGGCGGGAAATATCCCATGAAGTTTGTTTGACTAAAAGATGAGGTGAACTCCATTTGAATTTTGCAAAACACAACACCATTGAAAATTGAAAGTCATGTCACAGAGACAGAATTTCTTAGTAAGGCAAAAATACAAACACCTTGGTTTCAGTTTAAAATAGAGAACAAAAACAAAAAAATGCTTGATCCAGACTTCTCACCCACTTAATCATTGTTGATCTAAATCAATCTCCGGCAACGGCGCCAAAAACTTGATGGTGTTTCTGTGGAAAAATGAATTTCCAACACAAAAATCCAACCGGCAAGTATACCGGCTCGCATCAAGTAGTAATAACTCACTTAGAGTGAGGTCAATCCCACAGGGATTGATGGATCAAGCAACTTTAGTGGGTGATTAGTTTAGTCAAGCTAACATTGAAGGGATATTGGATGAAATGTAGCCAACAGAATTGTAAATGACAGGAAATTTAAAGTTGCAGAAAGTAAAATTGCAAGTAACTTAAATAACAAGAAAGTAAAATAACTGAAACTTAAATTGCAAGAAATGTAAATTGCATGAAAAGTAAAGGGGGTTAGGTGCTGGAAATTAAAGAGAGCAGTAAAGCAAAGCGTAGAACAATTGCAGGGAGATTAACTTGCAGGAAAGTAATTTGGGATCATGAACAGAAATGTAAAATAAAGAACAAGTGCAGAAGAATTAAATTGCTTGAAAGTAAATTGAAAGCCAATGGAACAGTAAAAACAGAAGAGCAGCCAAGAACTCAACTCAATTGCAAAATAAAATTGAAGATCTCAAGGAATCAAAGAGACTAGAAAACAAGTCTAGATCTCACTCCCTTCCTTGATCCAACAGCAAATAGATTGAAGAAGAAAAAAAAAATGGAAGCAGCAAAGAGAGCCTTGATTCAAATCGCAATTCCTTGAATTATGCAGCAAAATAAAAACAGAGAGATCTCAGATAGAAATTGAAACAGAATTTCTCCAATCTCAATCCAAGATTTAGAACAGGAAGGAAAACTAAGAGAGAGATCTCAAATCCTAATGCTCCCTAGTGGAGCTAGCCTTTTTCTAATGGAGCTTCCCTTTTTTGAAATGAGTGTGATGCCTTTATATAGGCTTTTTACAAAATGAAAATAAAATGAAATTGAAATTAAAAACAAATTCACAAAATGAAATTCCTAATCTAGCTTCTCTGTGTGCCTTTGAGTCATGTTGAGTGGGCTTTGCTTGCTTTGGATTTGAGGAGAAATGGGTTTGGTTGGCCTTGATTCAATTTGGTGAGGAATTGAATTAAATTGAATTTTGGTTGATTTTGGCCCATATGTTGCTCCCAGGAGGCTGCCCTGCTCTTGTGGAGGGCAGAGCAGGGAAGTTGTGTGAGGAAGCATGTTGCATGCTGGTGCGCGAAATCGTGATCACTACAACTTCGGACAACTAACCAGCAAGTGCACTGGGTCGTCCAAGTAATAAACCTTACGCGAGTAAGGGTCGATCCCACGGAGATTGTTGGTATGAAGCAAGCTATGGTCACCTTGTAAATCTTAGTCAGGCAGACTCAAATGGGTATAGATGATGAATAAAACATAAAGATAAAGATAGAGATACTTATGTATATCATTGGTGAGAGCTTCAGATAAGTGTATGAAGATGCTTTCCCTTCCGTCTCTCTGCTTTCCTACTGTCTTCATCCAATCCTTCCTACTCCTTTCCATGGCAAGCTTATGCAAGGGTTTCACCGTTGTCAGTGGCTACCTCCCATCCTCTCAGTGGAAATGTTCAACGCACCCTGTCACGGCACGGCTATCCATCTGTCGGTTCTCGGTCAGGCCGGAATAGAATCCAGTGATTCTTTTGCGTCTGTCACTAACGCCCCGCCTGCTAGGAGTTTGAAGCACGTCACAGTCATTCAATCATTGAATCCTACTCAGAATACCACAGACAAGGTTAGACCTTCCGGATTCTCTTGAATGCTGCCATCAGTTCTTGCCTATACCACGAAGACTCTGATCTCACGGAATGGCTGGCTCGTTTGTCAGGCGAGCACTCGGTTGTCAGGCGATCAACCATGCATCGTGTATCAGGAATCCAAGAGATAAACACTAGAGCCTTGGTTGCTTGTAGAACAAAAGTGGTTGTCAGTCACTTTGTTCATAAGTGAGAATGATGATGAGTGTCACGGATCATCACATTCATCAAGTTGAAGAACAAGTGATATCTTGGATAAAGAACAAGCGGAATTGAATAGAAGAACAATAGTAATTGCATTAATACTCGAGGTACAGCAGAGCTCCACACCTTAATCTATGGTGTGTAGAAACTCCACCGTTGAAAATACATAAGAACAAGGTCTAGGCATGGCCGAATGGCCAGCCTCCCAAAGTGAGTTCAATCATAAAAACATGATCAAAAGATTCTCCATGTCAAATACAATAGTAAAAGGTCCTACTTATAGAGAACTAGTAGCCTAGGGTGTACATAGATGAGTAAATGACATAAAAATCCACTTCCGGGTCCACTTGGTGTGTGCTTGGGCTGAGCAATGAAGCATTTTTCGTGTAGAGACTCTTCTTGGAGTTAAACGCCAGCTTTTATGCCAGTTTGGGCGTTTAACTCCCATTTTGGTGCTAGTTCCGGCGTTTAACGCTGGGAATTCTGAGGGTGACTTTGAACGCCGGTTTGGGCCATCGAATCTTGGGCAAAGTATGGACTATCATATATTGCTGGAAAGCCCAGGATGTCTACTTTCCAACGCCGTTGAGGGCGCGCCAATTGGGCTTCTGTAGCTTCAGAAAATGCACTTCGAGTGCAGGGAGGTCAGAATCCAACAGCATCTGCAGTCCTTTTCAGTCTCTGAATCAGATTTTTGCTCAGGTCCCTCAATTTCAGCCAGAAAATACCTGAAATCACAGAAAAATACACAAACTCATAGTAAAGTCCAGAAAAGTGAATTTTAACTAAAAACTAATAAAAATATACTAAGAACTCAACTAAAACTACTAAAAACATACTAAAAACAATGCCAAAAAGCGTACAAATTATCCGCTCATCACAACACCAAACTTAAATTGTTGCTTGTCCCCAAGCAACTGAAAATCAAATAAGATAAAAAGAAGAGAACATGCAATGAATTCCAAAAACATCTATGAAGATCAGTATTAATTAGATGAGCGGGGCTTTTAGCTTTTTGCCTCTGAATAGTTTTGGCATCTCACTCTATCCTTTGAAATTCAGAATGATTGGCTTCTTTAGGAACTCAGAATCCAGATAGTGTCATTGATTCTCCTAGTTAAGTATGATGATTCTTGAACACAGCTACTTATTGAGTCTTGGCCGTGGCCCAAAGCACTCTGTCTTCCAGTATTACCACCGGATACATACATGCCACAGACACATAATTGGGTGAACCTTTTCAGATTGTGACTTAGCTTTGCTAGAGTCCCCAATTAGAGGTGTCCAGGGTTCTTAAGCACACTCTTTTTGCCTTGGATCACAACTTTATTTCTTTCTTTTTCTTTCTTTCCCCTTTTTTTTTCGATTTTTTTTTCGAATTTTTTTTTGTATTCACTGCTTTTTCTTGCTTCAAGAATCATTTTTATGATTTTTCAGATCCTCAGTAACATGTCTCCTTTTTCATCATTCTTTCAAGAGCCAACATTCATGAACCACAAATTCAAAAGACATATGCACTGTTTAAGCATACATTCAGAGAACAAAAGTGTTGCCACCACATCAAAATAATTAAACTGTTATAAAATTCAAAATTCATGCAATTCTTATCTTTTTTTCAATTAAGAACATTGTTTATTTAAGAAAGGTGATGGATTCATAGGACATTCATAACTTTAAGGCATAGACACTAAGACACTAATGATCATAAGACACAAACATGGACAAACATAAAGCATAATTTTCGAAAAACAAGAAAAATAAAGAACAAGGAGATTAAAGAACGGGTCCACCTTAGTGATGGCGGCTTGTTCTTCCTCTTGAAGATCTTATGGAGTGCTTGAGCTCCTCAATGTCTCTTCCTTGTCTTTGTTGCTCCTCTCTCATGATTCTTTGATCTTCTCTAATTTCATGGAGGAGAATGGAGTGTTCTTGGTGCTCCACCCTTAGTTGTCCCATGTTGGAACTCAATTCTCCTAGGGAGGTGTTCAGTTGCTCCCAATAGTCTTGTGGAGGAAAGTGCATCCCTTGAGGCATCTCAGGGATCTCATGATGAGAGGGGTCTCTTGTTTGCTCCATCCTTTTCTTGGTGATGGGCTTGTCCTCATCAATGAGGATGTCTCCTTCTATGTCAACTCCAACTGAATAACAGAGGTGACAAATGAGGTGAGGAAAGGCTAACCTTGCTAAGGTAGAGGACTTGTCCGCCACCTTATAAAGTTCTTGGGCTATAACCTCATGAACTTCTACTTCTTCTCCAATCATGATGCTATGGATCATGATGGCCCGGTCTAGAGTAACTTCGGACCGGTTGCTAGTGGGAATGGTTGAGCGTTGGATAAACTCCAACCATCCTCTAGCCACGGGCTTGAGGTCATGCCTTCTCAATTAAACCGGCTTCCCTCTTGAGTTTCTCTTCCATTGAGCGCCCTCTTCACAATTGTTTATGAGGACTTGGTCCAACCTTTGATCAAAGTTGACCCTTTTTGAGTTTGAAAGGGATCTCAGGGATCACCTTCTTCAAGGCCACAACTTCATAAAAGTGGTCTTGATGCACCCTTGAGATGAATCTCTCCATCTCCCATGACTCGGAGGTGGAAGCTTTTGCCTTCCCTTTCCTCTTTCTAGAGGTTTCTCCAGCCTTGGATGCCATAAATGGTTATGGAAAAACAAAAAGCAAATGCTTTTACCACACCAAACTTAAAAGGTTTGCTCGTCCTCGAGCAAAAGAAGAAAGAAGAGAGTAGAAGAAGAAGAAATGAGGAAGAATGGAGTGGCTTTGTGTTCGGCCAAAGAGGGGGAGAAGTGGTGTTTAGGTTATGTGAAAATGAAGGGGTGAAGAAGGGTATATATAGGAGAGGGGGGCTCATGGTTCGGTCATGTATGGGTGGGTTTGGGAGGGAAAGTGGTTTGAATTTGAAGGGTGAGGTAGGTGGGGTTTTATGAAGGATGGATGTGAGTGGTGAAGGGAAAGAGGTATTGAGGTGATTGGTGAATGGGTGAAGAAGAGAGAGGGTGGTGAGGTTGGTGGGGATCCTGTGTGGTCCACAGATCCTGAGGTGTCAAGGAAAAGTCATCCCTGCACCAAATGGCATGCAAAATCACGTTTTGAGCCAATTCTGGCGTTAAACGCCGGGCTGGTGCCCATTTCTGGCGTTTAACGCCAGGTTCTTGCCCTTTTCTGGCGTTTAACGCCAGTCTGGTGCCCCTTTCTGGCGTTAAACGCCCAGAATGGTGCCAGACTGGGCGTTAAACGCCCACCTGCTAGCCTTACTGGCGTTTAAACGCCAGTAAGTTCTTCCTCCAGGGTGTGCTATTTTTCTTCCTGTTTTTCATTCTGTTTTTGCTTTTTCAATTGATTTTGTGACTTCTTATGATCATCAACCTACAAAAACATAAAATAACAACGGAAAATAGATAAAATATAATCATTGGGTTGCCTCCCAACAAGCGCTTCTTTAATGTCAGTAGCTTGACAGAGGGTTCTCATGGAGCCTCACAGATACTCAGAGCAATGTTGGAACCTCCCAACACCAAACTTAGAGTTTGAATGTGGGGGTTCAACACCAAACTTAGAGTTTGGTTGTGGCCTCCCAACACCAAACTTAAAGTTTGACTGTGGGGACTCTGTTTGACTCTGATTTGAGAGAAGCTCTTCATGCTTCCTCTCCATGGTGACAAAGGGACATCCTTGAGCCTTAAACACAAAGGATTCTTCATTCACTTGAATGATCAGTTCACCTCCATCAACATCAATCACAGCCTTTGCTGTGGCTAGGAAGGGTCTGCCAAGGATGATGTTTTCATCCATGCACTTCCCAGTCTCTAGGACTATGAAATCAGTAGGGATGTAATGGTCTTCAACTTTTACCAAAACACTCTCTACAAGTCCATGAGCTTGTTTTCTTGAGTTGTCTGCCATCTCTAGTGAGATTCTGGCAGCTTGCACCTCAAAGATCCCTAGCTTCTCCATTACAGAGAGAGGCATGAGGTTTACACTTGACCCTAAGTCACACAGAGCCTTCTTGAAGGTCATGGTGCCTATGGTACAAGGTATGGAAAACTTCCCAGGATCTTGTCTCTTTTGAGGTAATTTCTGCCTAGACAAGTCATCCAGTTCTTTGATGAGCAAAGGAGGTTTATCCTCCCAAGTCTCATTTCCAAATAACTTGTCATTTAGCTTCATGATTGCTCCATGGTATTTAGCAACTTGCTCTTCAGTGACATACTCATCCTCTTCAGAGGAGGAATACTCATCAGAGCTCATGAAAGGCAGGAGTAAGTCCAATGGAATCTCTATGGTCTCATTTTGAGCCTTAGATTCCCATGGTTCCTCATTGGGGAACTCAGAGGAGGTCAGTGCACGCCCATTGAGGTCTTCCTCAGTGGCGTTCACTTCCTCTCCTTCTTCTCCAAATTCGGCCATGTTGATGGCCTTGCACTCTCCTTTTGGATTTTCTTCTGTATTGCTTGGAAGAGTACTTGGAGGGAGTTCAGTAATTTTCTTGCTCAGCTGTCCCACTTGTGCCTCCAAGTTCCTAATGGAGGATCTTGTTTCAGTCATGAAACTTTGAGTGGTTTTGATTAGATCAGAGACCATGGTTGCTAAATCAGAGGGGTTCTGCTTAGAGTTCTCTGTCTGTTGCTGAGAAGATGATGGAAAAGGCTTGCCATTGCTAAACCTGTTTCTTCCACCATTATTGTTGTTGAAACCTTGTTGAGGTCTCTCTTGATTCTTCCATGAGAAATTTGGGTGATTTCTCCATGAAGAATTATAGGTGTTTCCATAGGGTTCTCCTAGGTAATTCACCTCTTCCATTGAAGGGTTCTCAGGATCATAGGCTTCTTCTTCAGATGAAGCATCCTTAGTACTGCTTGGTGCATTTTGCATTCCAGACAGACTTTGAGAAATCAAATTGACTTGTTGAGTCAATATCTTGTTCTGAGCCAAAATGGCATTCAGAGTATCAATCTCAAGAACTCCTTTCTTCTGATTTGTCCCATTGTTCACAGGATTCCTTTTAGAAGTGTACATGAATTGGTTATTTGCAACCATTTCAATTAGCTCTTGAGCCTCTGTAGGCGTCTTCTTCAGATGAAGAGATCCTCCAGCAGAGCTATCCAAAGACATCTTGGACAGTTCAGAGAGACCATCATAGAAAATACCTATGATGCTCCATTCAGAAAGCATATCAGATGGACACTTTCTGATCAATTGTTTGTATCTTCCCAAGCTTCATAGAGGGATTCTCCATCCTTCTGTCTGAAGGTTTGGACTTCCACTCTAAGCTTACTCAATTTTTGAGGTGGAAAGAACTTTGCTAAGAAGGCATTGACTAGCTTTTCCCATGAGTCCAGGCTTTCTTTAGGTTGTGAGTCCAACCATGTCCTAGCTCTGTCTCTTACAGCAAAAGGGAATAGCATCAGTCTGTAGACCTCAGGGTCAACCCCATTAGTCTTGACAGTGTCACAGATTTGCAAGAATTCAGCTAAGAACTGATGAGGATCTTCCAATGGAAGTCCATGGAACTTGCAATTCTGTTGCATTAGAGAAACTAATTGAGGCTTAAGCTCAAAGTTGTTTGCTCCAATGGCAGGGATAGAGATGCTTCTCCCATAGAAGTCGGGAGTAGGTGCAGTAAAGTCACCCAGCACCTTCCTTGCATTGTTGGCATTGTTGTTGTTTTCGGCTGCCATGGGTTCTTCTTCCTTGAAGAATTCGGTCAGGTCCTCAACAGAGAGTTGTGCCTTAGCTTCTCTTAGCTTTCGCTTCAAGGTCTTTTCAGGTTCAGGGTCAGCTTCAACAAGAATGCCTTTGTCTTTGTTCCTGCTCATATGAAGGAGAAGAGAACAAGAAAATATGGAATCATCTATGTCACAGTATAGAGATTCCTTGAGGTGTCAGAGGAGAAAAAAATAGAAGGCAGAAGTAGAAAATTCGAACTTATCAAAGAGGATGGAGTTCGAATTTTGCATTAAGGAGTAGTGTTAGTCCATAAATAGAAGGATGTGAGAAGAAGGGAAGTAATTTTCGAAAATTCAATTAAAAAGATTTTAAAAACATTTTGAAAAACTTTAATTGATTTTCGAAAACCAAGAGTGGGAAAGAAATCAAGTGATTTTTGAAAAAGATTTTGAAATTAGAAATAAAAAAGATTTGATTGAAAACTATTATGAAAAAGATGTGGTTAAGAAGATATGATTGGTTTTTAAAAAGATGTGATTGAGAAGATATGATTTGAAAAACATTTAAAAAGATTTGATTTTAAAAATTAATGACTTGCCTAACAAGAAAAGATATGATCAAAACATTAAACCTTTCTCAACAGAAAAGGCAACATACTTGAAATGTTCAATCAAATCATTAATTGTTAGCAAGTATCTTTGAAAAAGGAAAGAAATTGATTTTGAAAGAGATTTGATTGTAAAGATTTGATTTGAAAAAGATTTGATTTTGAAAAACCTTGAAAACTTAAAAAAATTGATTTGAAAAACAAAATCTTCCCTCTTGTGCAATCCTGGCGTTAAACGCCCAGAATGGTGCACATTCTGGCGTTTAACGCCCAGTGCACTACCTTTTTGGGCGTTAAACGCCCAACCAGGCACCCTGGCTAGCGTTTAAACGCCAGTCTGTCCTTCTTCACTGGGCGTTTTGAACGCCCAGCTTTTTCTGTGTAATTCCTTTGCTGCATGTTTTGAATCTTTAGTTCCCTGTACTATTGACTTGAAAATAGAACCAAGATCACATAAACAATGCATGCAAGACACCAAACTTAAAATTAGACACTGGACTCAAACAAGAAACATAAAATATTTTTGGTTTTTTATGATTTTGTAATTTTTTTGTGCTTTTTTTCGAAAATTATATGAAAATGGAAAATAAAGGTTTCAGAATTCTTAATTTGGATTCCAGGAATCATTGCAATGCTAGTCTAAGACTCCGGTCCAGGAATTAGACATGGCTTTACAGCCAGCCAAGCTTTCAAAGAAAGCTTCGGTCCAAAACACTAGACATGGCCAATGGCCAGCCAAGCCTTAGCAGATCATTACTCCAATAGCAAGATTGATAGAGATCAACAAGCTATTGTGATGATTAGTTGAAACCTCGGTCCAATAAGATTAGACATGGCTTCTCAGCCAGCCAGATTTCAACAGATCATCATGAAACACTAGAATTCATTCTTAAGAACTCTGAAGAAAAATACCTAATCTAAGCAACAAGATGAACCGTCAGTTGTCCATACACAAACAATCCCCGGCAACGGCGCCAAAAACTTGGTGCGCGAAATCGTGATCACTACAACTTCGCACAACTAACCAGCAAGTGCACTGGGTCGTCCAAGTAATAAACCTTACGCGAGTAAGGGTCGATCCCACGGAGATTGTTGGTATGAAGCAAGCTATGGTCACCTTGTAAATCTTAGTCAGGCAGACTCAAATGGGTATAGATGATGAATAAAACATAAAGATAAAGATAGAGATACTTATGTATATCATTGGTGAGAGCTTCAGATAAGTGTATGAAGATGCTTTCCCTTCCGTCTCTCTGCTTTCCTACTGTCTTCATCCAATCCTTCCTACTCCTTTCCATGGCAAGCTTATGCAAGGGTTTCACCGTTGTCAGTGGCTACCTCCCATCCTCTCAGTGGAAATGTTCAACGCACCCTGTCACGGCACGGCTATCCATCTGTCGGTTCTCGGTCAGGCTGGAATAGAATCCAGTGATTCTTTTGCGTCTGTCACTAACGCCCCGCCTGCTAGGAGTTTGAAGCACGTCACAGTCATTCAATCATTGAATCCTACTCAGAATACTACAGACAAGGTTAGACCTTCCGGATTCTCTTGAATGCTGCCATCAGTTCTTGCCTATACCACGAAGACTCTGATCTCACGGAATGGCTGGCTCGTTTGTCAGGCGAGCACTCGGTTGTCAGGCGATCAACCATGCATCGTGTATCAGGAATCCAAGAGATAAACACTAGAGCCTTGGTTGCTTGTAGAACAAAAGTGGTTGTCAGTCACTTTGTTCATAAGTGAGAATGATGATGAGTGTCACGGATCATCACATTCATCAAGTTGAAGAACAAGTGATATCTTGGATAAAGAACAAGCGGAATTGAATAGAAGAACAATAGTAATTGCATTAATACTCGAGGTACAGCAGAGCTCCACACCTTAATCTATGGTGTGTAGAAACTCCACCGTTGAAAATACATAAGAACAAGGTCTAGGCATGGCCGAATGGCCAGCCTCCCAAAGTGAGTTCAATCATAAAAACATGATCAAAAGACTCTCCATGTCAAATACAATAGTAAAAGGTCCTACTTATAGAGAACTAGTAGCCTAGGGTGTACATAGATGAGTAAATGACATAAAAATCCACTTCCGGGCCCACTTGGTGTGTGCTTGGGCTGAGCAATGAAGCATTTTTCGTGTAGAGACTCTTCTTGGAGTTAAACGCCAGCTTTTATGCCAGTTTGGGCGTTTAACTCCCATTTTGGTGCCAGTTCCGGCGTTTAACGCTGGGAATTCTGAGGGTGACTTTGAACGCCGGTTTGGGCCATCGAATCTTGGGCAAAGTATGGACTATCATATATTGCTGGAAAGCCCAGGATGTCTACTTTCCAACGCCGTTGAGAGCACGCCAATTGGGCTTCTGTAGCTTCAGAAAATGCACTTCGAGTGCAGGGAGGTCAGAATCCAACAGCATCTGCAGTCCTTTTCAGTCTCTGAATCAGATTTTTGCTCAGGTCCCTCAATTTCAGCCAGAAAATACCTGAAATCACAGAAAAATACACAAACTCATAGTAAAGTCCAGAAAAGTGAATTTTAACTAAAAACTAATAAAAATATACTAAGAACTCAACTAAAACTACTAAAAACATACTAAAAACAATGCCAAAAAGCGTACAAATTATCCGCTCATCACATGCCAAGTGTGGGAGGGGCATCAGGGGATTGCCCTGCCCTTGTGGAGAGCGGGGCAGTGGCTTGTGGTGTGTCTTGTGCGCGCACCAAGTTCCTTGACCATGCCAAATTGTGCATGCAACAAGTCCCTGGCCGTGTCATGATGCGCTTGTGTGCGCCAAGAAGTAGCGCCCAAACCTTTACTTCCTTAAAGGTCTTGTGTTCGAACCTTGGTGAAAGCATTTGGGGGAGCAATTTTCCTTGATTTTTCATGAAGAGAAGCACGACATTGCCCTGCTCTCCAAGAGGGCGGAGCAGAATAATGAGCGCTACTTTGCTTTGGAGTGAGGCTCCAGCTTCGAACCTTGGTGGAAGCACTTTGGTTTATTTTCGCTTATTTTTGGCCCTTAAAGATGCCTTTCACTCATGCCTCAATTGTACGCCAAATATGGATTGCCATATATCGTTGGAAAGCTCTAAATGTCAGCTTTCCAATGCAACTGGAAGCACATCAATTGGACATCTGTAGCTCAAGTTATAGCCCTTTGAAGTAGGCATGGTCATGCTGTGAACGCCCAAATTTTAACTTAGCGAAAATTTGCTTCCAACCTCACTTTGCATCACGATATTGCCCTGCTCTTGGCAAGGGCAGAGCAGTGTGCGCTGATTGCTTATTCTCCATTAATTTGGTCATGGGCCACGCTTTTAAAAGCGTGGCCTAAGGCTCCAAAGTGTACCCCAACTTCAAAGTGTACCCCAAAGCTCTTTTTTTCTCCTTTTTGGCTTATTTTGTGCTTCTTTGCTTTTTTTTCTTTTTATTTCCTACAAGATTTATAAAATTAAAATATCAAGAAAATATATCATTTAAGTACAAAAGCATTCAATATTTAAGCACAAATCATCAATTTCTTGTATGAAAAAGGATAGAAAAATAGGTATATGATGACATGTCATCATCCGCAAGTTTCCTTTAGGGTCAAGCAGCGTGACTTTGTACACAATTTAGTATGTTTGCCGATCGTAGGTCTTGACCTTATCTTGGGGTTGGACTGGTTGTCCAAGAACCACGTTCTACTCAACTATTCCACGAAATCAGTGTACTTCATGTCGGAAGATACGGAAGTACCGATTTTGGTAAATAACTATTAGTTGAATTCCATGATAGTGAATTGTTCGGGGGCTGAATGTCAAGGCATTCTGTTGTTAACCGCGGGCGTCTCGGGTGATGATCAAAGCTTAGAATAGATTCCGGTTGTATGTGAGTTTCCTGAGGTGTTTCCCGATGACATTGAGGAATTTCTGCCTCATCGAGAGGTTGAATTTGCGATCAAATTGGTGACGGGAACAGGGCCAATCTCGATCGCTCCTTATAGTATGTCACCACTAGAGATGGCCGAGCTGAAATCTCAACTCGAGGATCTTTTGGGTAAGAATTTTATCCGACCGAGTGTTTCTCCATGGGGAGCGCCGGTGTTAATGGTGAAGAAGAAAGACGGAAGTATTCAGATTTGTGTGGATTACCGACAACTGAACAAGGTCACAATAAAGAATAAGTATCCACTGCCAAAGATTGACGACCTCATGGATCAGTTACAAGGAGCTGGGATTTTCTCCAAGATTGATTTGTGATCCAGTTATCACCAGATAAGGGTAAGAGATGAGGACATCCCTAAGACCGCTTTCAGGACTCGTTACGGTCACTATGAGTACACTGTAATGTCTTTTGGGTTGACTAACGCCCCTGCAGTGTTTATGGATTATATGAACTGGATTTTTCGTCTGTTTCTGGATAAATTCACTTTTGTCTTCATTGATGACATACTGGTTTATTCCAAGACTGAAGAGGATCATGCAGAGCACTTGAGGACCATGTTACAGATACAAAAGGAAAAGAAACTCTATGCAAAACTATCTAAATGCGAGTTCTGGAAGAGTGAGGTGAAGTATCTAGGTCACGTGGTGAGTATAAAGGGGATAGCAGTAGATCCTGCCAAGGTGGAAGCAGTAATGGAATGGAAGCAACCGACCTCAGTTACCAAGATACGGAGTTTTCTGGGATTAGCTGGCTACTATCGGAGATTCATCAAAGGATTCTCACAATTGGCTTTGCCATTGACGAAGTTAACCCGTAAGGACACGCCGTTCGTTTGGAATTCTAAATCTGAGGAGAGTTTCCAAGCATTGAAGCAAAAGTTAACTACTACGCCTGTGTTGGTATTACCTGAATCGAATGAACCTTTTGAGGTGTATTGTGATTCATCACTAAAGTGTTTGGGTTGCAAGTATAGCTCTACCAACAACAATCATCGATGATCAAATTTAGAATGGAATTGGTTGTGACAGGTTTAACCTCAATAAAGTAACCGAAGTAACAAACATTGGGTCGTCTCACAAGGAATGGGCAAACATGTGCTTCAACATTGGTTAGAAATCCGAGGTTGTAAGTCATGAGCAAGAAAGTAAACTAGGAATCTTAGCAAACAAGTAATCTAAAGTGCAAGGAACTAATTCAAATAACTAAGCAAGATGTGAGCAATTTCAAACTAAGAAGACAACATTCAATTCAATTCTACTCTAAACTAGACAATAGCTACAACTAAAGCAAGACAATTAAGAATTTGGGTTTTTAAATATGAATAATAAAAGCTACTCTTCACTATCCTTGTCTAATAACCATATCTGACAATTATGAGGAGCCAAACTCATTAAATCTACTTCTATACTTGAAGTAAGTTAAATGGCTTGGTCAACATCTACCCATAAGGTCTAACCTCACTACTAATTAACCTAGTAGTAGGCTAGTGTCAATGGCTATCAAATTGACCACTAAGGATTCCCAAATCATCAAATCCATTAGACCCAATGACTCAAGTTTACCCAATTCCCTTGGCCTAAGCCAAGGGTAAAAAGAACTACTCCATAATCAAGGCAAACAATTCATCAAACACTTAGTAAGCATTAACAAAAGACATGTTCAAATTGCAATTAGATTGAAATTAACAAATACCCACTAACAAATATCAACTTACAATCACTCAAACAACACAATTAAGCATAGAAATCATCAGTGTAACATCAACAAGTCAAGATTCACAACATTCATGCAATGGGTATAAAGTGACAATTGACAAAAATCCATAAACTAACACAAGATCTAAGAAAAAGTATACTAAGGAATTCAAATTAAACGATAAAAACTAGTAATTAACAAAATCCAATTCAGATTCAACAAGGGAAGATCAAATTAAAGCTAGATCTAGAGAAGAATAAGGGTTTCCCTCTCTAGAAGAACAAAGAAAAAAAAACTAGAAAATGTGTCTTCGTGTCAAAATGATTGATCCCCCTTCTCCGTAGCATCCTTGGGTCTTTTTCCATGTAGAAACAGCTTGAAGTTGGGCCCAATGAGCCTCATAAATCGCCAAGCATGATTTCCTTTAATGAGGTCACGTGCAGCGCCAAGCATGATTGATCCCCCAATGCGTGCATGCGCGCAGATTGCTTTTGTGATCCACGTGTGCGCGCCAAGTGCGCGTGCGCGTCGGTTGGAATTCTTTGGCCTGCGCGGGTGTGTCCATCCTTGCGCGCCGCTTCCAGCTATCCTCATCCACGTGTGCGCATGATGTGCGCGTGCGCATCGGTGCTTCAGTTCCCAAAATCCAAATCTTCATGTTCCTTCCTCTTATGCATGCTTTCTTTCTCTTTTCTAGGCGATTCTTACCCTATTAATTCTGAAATCACTCAACAAACATATCACAACACCTAATGACAATAAAGAGGATCAAAATATAGCAATTTTAAGGCAAAATAAGCATGTATTCTATCATGGAGCAATATTAGGAAGTGAACACAAAACCATGCATTTCTTGTGAATAAGTGCGAGAAATATTAACAAAAACCCCCCAAATTAAGCACAAGATAAAACAGAAAATTTGGGTTTATCAAATCTTCCCACACTTAAACCAAACATGTCCTCATGCTTAAAATAAAAAGACCAAAGATTATGGTGAGAAAGGGTTTATGAAATGCAAATTACCTAAGCGAATGCAAGCGACTAATGTAAAATTATCTATCTACTTGGTCAAGGGTAAATCCATCCTCCAAGAATACATGTGAGCATATGGGGTGAAAATGATGTGTAGTTCATGAATCCTACCAAACTGAATATCACTATGAAGTGCATATAACTTCCTAAATGAATGCTTGTGAAAGCCGGGAACAAGGAGTTGAGCATCGAACCCTCACCGGATGTGTATCCGCTCTATGCGCTCAAGTGTATAGGGTTCGTCACTCAATCCTCTCCTAATCATGCTTTCCAAGATTTGTCTTTCATCTAACAATCAACAATTACTTAATGCATGCTTACAAGTATCATGAGGTCTTATCATGGGGTGTAACGTGGCTAGGGTGAAGGTAAGGATGCATATGGTCAAGTGAGCTTAAAATTTGAGTCCTTGATTAACCTAGAATCCCACTAGACACATAAAGCAACCTATACAACTATAATATATTACCTAGCTACCCTTGAGTTTCACTTTTTGCACACTCATGCATTCCTTTCAATTCGCATCCCATATGCATTGTTTTTACTACTTTGTCTTAGGGCATTTTCGTCCCCTTTCATTGCGTTTCTTTTTTTCATATATATATATATATATATATATTTTTTCTTTTCTTTTTTTTCATACATTCTCATATATACACATATGAAATTTTTCTCTCTTTTTTTTTCGGTCCCCTTTTTCTTGGGGTTCATGTACAAAAGTTTCAATGCATATGGTGCAATCATTCAATACATGAGTATGTTCCTAATATCCTAGAATTTTCTATTACAATACACCTCTACATCTACCCAAGTTCCCAAGTATACCCTCCCAATCGAATAATACACATCCTAACTCACCTAAGCTAATCAAGGATCCAAATTTAGGGACATTCATGGTTTTTCACTTAGGGTTGTTGATGTGCTCTTTTTAGGAACAAAGAGGGTTTATCATAGGCTCAAAATTGGTTAGCAATGGTAGATAAAAGGGTTAAGGCCATTTGGGAAGAGTGACTATTGAAATGATGGCCTAAATCATGTAAATGCATTCATACACAAGTAATGGACATATAGAATTAGACAAAGCAAGGATTGCAATCATAAAGAGAGAATAATGCACACAAGAATGAGAATTAATGGCTAGAAAATATAACCATACAATAGGCTCAAAACTTACATGCTTGTGTTCTTAGCTCAATCACTATGTTCCAAAATACATTCTTGAAGCAAGTTCAACACAAAAAAAAATTTCTTCAAATTGGTAGGGTACCCCAAAACACAGTTTCTTGGGGAAGAAGTTATTATTCGACCAAGCAACTCTATAGAGACTAACTACCATGCAAGGAATATTTACAAGCAAGACTAACTACGCATGCAATGTACTAACTATTAAGCAAAAGATAAATCCATGGGTATTGAAAGGAAAAGATTGTTACCCATAGAGATTGGTCGAACGACCTCCTGGTGCACGAAATTGTGATCTCTACTTTTCACAACTCAAATAATCCCCGATAATGGCTCCAAAAACTTGGTGCTCAATACCATGGTCTAGACATAATTTCACAACTTCGCACAACTAACCAGCAAGTGCACTGGGTCGTCTAAGTAATAAACCTTGCGCGAGTAAGGGTCGATCCCACGGAGATTGTTGGTATGAAGCAAGCTATGGTCACCTTGTAAATCTCAGTCAGGCAGATTCAAATGGTTATGGATGATTTATGAATAAAGCATAAAATAAAGATAGAGATACTTATGTAATTCATTGGTGAGAATTTCAGATAAGCGTATGAAGATGCTTTGTCCCTTCCATCTCTCTACTTTCCTACTATCTTCATCCAATCCTTCTTACTCCTTTCCATGGCAAGCTGTATGTTGGGCATCACCATTGTCAGTGGCTACAGTCCCATCATCTCAGTGAAAATGTTTAACGCGCTCTGTCACAGCACGGCTAATCATCTGTCGGTTCTCAATCAGGTTGGAATAGAATCCAGTGATTCTTTTGCGTCTGTCATTAACGCCCAGCCTCCAGGAGTTTGAAGCTCGTCAAAGTCATTCAATCCTTGAATCCTACTCAGAATACGACAGACAAGGTTTAGACTTTCCGGATTCTCTTGAATGCCGCCATCAATTCTAGCTTATACCACAAAGATTCTGATTAAGGGATCCAAGAGATATCTACTCAATCTAAGGTAGAACGGAGGTGGTTGTCAGGCACATGTTCATAGGTGAGAATGATGATGAGTGTCATGGATCATCACATTCATCATGTTGAAGACCAAGTGATATCTTAGAACAAGAACAAGCTGAATTGAATAGAAGAACAATAGTAATTACATTAATACTCGAGGTACAGCAGAGCTCCACACCTTAATCTATGGTGTGTAGAAACTCCACCATTGAAAATACATAACAACAAGGTCTAGGCATGGCCGTCAGGCCAGCCCCCAAAACGTGATCTAAGATAGCATAAAACTCTCCAAGATAGCTACCAAGATGAGAATACAATAGTAAAAGGTCCTATTTGTAGAGAACTAGTAGCTTAGGGTTTACAAAGATGAGTAAATGACATAAAAATCCACTTCCGGGCCCACTTGGTGTGTGCTTGGGCTGAGCATTGAAGCTTCTATGTGTAGAGACTTTTCTTGGAGTTAAATGCCAGCTTTTGTGCCAGTTTGGGCGTTTAACTCCCATTCTTGTGCTAGTTCCGGCGTTTAACGCCAGGCAGTTTTGATCTAATTTGGAACGCCGGTTTGGGCCATCAAATCTCGGGCAAAGTATGGACTATTATACATTGCTGGAAAGCCCAGGATGTCTACTTTCTAACGCAGTTAAGAGCGCGCTAATTAGGCTTCTGTAGCTCCAAAGAATTCACTTCGAGTGCAGGGAGGTCAGAATCCAACAGCATCTGCAGTCCTTTTCAGCCTCTGAATCAGATTTTTGCTCAGGTCTCTCAATTTCAGCCAGAAAATACCTGAAATCACAGAAAAACACACAAACTCATAGTAAAGTCCAAAAAAGTCAATTTTAACGAAAAACTAATAAAAATACAATGAAAACTAACTAAAACATACTAAAAACATACTAAAAACAATGCCAAAAAACGTATAAATTATCCGCTCATCACAACGCCAAACTTAAATTGTTGCTTGTCCCCAAGCAACTGAAAATCAAATAAGATAAAAAGAAGAGAATATGCAATGAATTCCAAAAACATCTATGAAGATCAGTATTAATTAGATGAGCGGGGCTTTTAGCTTTTTGCCTCTGAACAGTTTTGGCATCTCACTTTATCCTTTGAAATTCAGAATGATTGGTTTCTATAGGAACCCAGAATCCAGATAATGTTATTGATTCTCTTAGTTAAGTTTGATGATTCTTGAACATAGCTACTTTATGAGTCTTGGCCGTGGCCCAAAGCACTCTGTCTTCCAGTATTACCACCGGATACATACATGCCACAGACACATAATTAGGTGAACCTTTTCAGATTGTGACTCAGCTTTGCTAAAGTCCCCAATTAGAGGTGTCCAGGGTTCTTAAGCACACTCTTTCTGCCTTGGATCATGACTTTTTTTCTCTCTTTTTTTTTTGCTATTCACTGCTTTTTCTTACTTCAAGAATCATTTTTATGATTTTTCAGATCCTCAGTAACATGTCTCCTTTTTCATCATTCTTTCAAGAGCCAACATTCATGAACAACAAGTTCAAAAGACATATGCACTGTTCAAGCGTACATTCAGAAATCAAAAGTATTGCCACCACATCAAAATAATTAATTTGTTATAAAATTCAAAATTCATGCAATTCTTCTCTTTTTCAATTAAGAACATTTTTCATTCAAGAAAGGTGATGGATTCATAGGACATTCATAACTTTAAGGCATGGACACTAAGACACTAATGATCGTGTAATAAGACACAAACATAGATAAACATAGGCATAAAAATTCAAAAAACAGGAAAACAAAGAACAAGGAAATTAAAGAACAGGTCCACCTTAGTGATGGCGGCTTGTTCTTCCTCTTGAAGATCTTATGGAGTGCTTGAGCTCCTCAATGTCTCTTCCTTGCCTTTGTTGCTCCTCTCTCATGATTCTTTGATCTTCTCTAATTTCATGGAGGAGGATGGAATGTTCTTGGTGCTCCACCCTTAGTTGTCCCATGTTGGAACTCAATTCTCCTAGGGAGGTGTTGATTTGCTCTCAATAGTTTTGTGGAGGAAAGTGCATCCCTTGAGGCATCTCAGGGATTTCCTGATGAGTGGGATCTCTTGTTTGCTCCATCCTTTTCTTAGTGATGGGCTTGTCCTCATCAATGAGGATGTCTCCCTTTATGTCAATTCCAACTGAATAACAGAGGTGACAAATGAGATGAGGAAAGGCTAACCTTGCCAAGGTAGAGGACTTGTCCGCCGCCTTATAAAGTTCTTGGGCTATAACCTCATGAACTTCTACTTCCTCTCCAATCATGATGCTATGAATCATGATAGCCCGGTCTATAGTAACTTCGGACCGGTTGCTAGTGGAAATGATTGAGCGTTGGATAAACTCCAACCATCCCCTAGCCACGGGCTTGAGGTCATGTCTTCTCAATTGAACTGGCTTCCCTCTTGAATCTCTCTTCCATTGAGCGCCCTCTTCACAAATGTCTATGAGGACTTGGTCCAACCTTTGATCAAAGTTGACCCTTCTAGTGTAAGGGTGTTCATTTCCTTGCATCATGGGCAAGTTGAATGCCAACCTCACATTTTTCGGGCAAGTTGAATTGTAAGCCAATTCTTTGGGTCCGGGTTCACACTTTGATCATGGTTCTTGGTGATCCATGCATTGGCATAGAACTCTTGAACCATTAAGATTCCGACTTGTTGAATGGGGTTGGTAAGAACTTCCCAACCTCTTCTTCGGATCTCATGTTGGATCTCTGGATATTCACTCTTTTTGAGTTTGAAAGGGACCTCGGGGATCACCTTCTTCATGGCCACAACTTCATAGGAGTGGTCTTGATGCACCCTTGAGATGAATCTCTCCATCTCCCATGACTCGAAGGTGGAAGCTTTTGCCTTCCCTTTCCTCTTTCTAGAGGATTCTCCGGCCTTAGATGCCATAAATGGTTATGGAAAAACAAAAAGCAATGCTTTTACCACACCAAACTTAGAAAGTTTGCTCGTCCTCGAGCAAAAGAAGAAAGAAGAGAGTAGAAGAAGAAGAAATAGAGGAGATGGAGGGGGAGTAGTGTTTAGTTTGTGTGAAAATGAAGGAGTGAAGATGGGTTTATATAGGAATGGAGAGGGGGTGTATGGTTCGGCTATTATGGGTGAGTTTGGGAGGGAAAGTGGTTTGAATTTGAATGGTAGGGTAGGTGGGGTTTTATGAAGGATGGATGTGAGTGGTGAAGAGAATGGTAGGATTTGATAGGTGAGGGGTTTTTGGGAAAGAGGTGTTGAGGTGATTGGTGAATGGGTGAAGAAGAGAGAGAGTGGTGGGGTAAGTGGGGATTCTGTGGGGTCCACAGATCCTGAGGTGTCAAGGAAAATTCATCCCTACACCAAGTGGCGAGCAAAAATGCTTTTTATGCCAATTCTGGTGTTAAACGCCGGGCTGGTGCCCATTTATGGCGTTTAACGCCAGCTTCTTGCCCTTTCCTGGCGTTTAACGCCAGTCTGGTGTCCCTTTCTGGCGTTAAACACCCAGAATGGTGCCAGACTGGGCGTTAAACACCCATTTGCTGCCCTTACTGGCGTTTAAATTCCAGCAAGGTTTTCCTCCAGGGTGTGCTATTTTTCTTTCTATTTTTCATTCTATTTTTGCTTTTTCAATTGATTTTATGACTTCCCATGATCATCAACCTACAGAAAACATAAAATAACAAAGAAAAATAGATAAATATAACATTGGGTTGCCTCCCAACAAGCGCTTCTTTAATGTCAGTAGCTTGACAGTGGGCTTTCATGGAGCCTCACAAATGTTCAAAGCAATGTTGGAACCTCCCAACACCAAACTTAGAATTTGGTTGTGGCCTCCCAACACCAAACTTAGAGTTTGACTGTGGGGGCTCTGTTTGACTCTGTTTTGAGAGAAGCTCTTCATGCTTCCTCTCCATGGTAACAGAGGGATATCCTTGAGCCTTAAACACATAGGATTCTTCATTCACTTGAATGATCAATTCTCCTCTGTCAACATCAATCACAGCCTTTGCTGTGGCCAGGAAGGGTCTGCCAAGGATGATAGATTCATCCATGCACTTCCCAGTCTCTAGGACTATGAAATCAGCAGGGATGTAACGGTCTTCAACCTTCACCAAAACATCCTCTACAAGTCCATAAGCTTGTTTTCTTGAATTGTCTGCCATTTCTAGTGAGATTCTTGCAGCTTGTACCTCAAAGATCCCTAGCTCCTCCATTACAGAGAGAGGCATGAGGTTTATACTTGACCCTAAGTCACACAAAGCCTTCTTAAAGGTCATGGTGCCTATGGTACAAGGTATTGAAAACTTCCCAGGATCCTGTCTCTTTTGAGGTAATCTCTGGCTAGTCAAGTCATCTAGTTCTTTGGTGAGCAAAGGGGGTTCATCCTCCCAAGTCTCATTACCAAATAACTTGTCATTTAGCTTCATGATTGCACCAAGGTACTTGGCAACTTGCTCTTCAGTGACATATTCGTCCTCTTTAAAGGAAGAATACTCATCAGAGCTCATGAATGGCAGAAGTAAATTCAATGGAATCTCTATGGTCTCATTCTGAGCCTCAGATTCCCATGGTTCCTCATTAGGGAACTCATTAGAGGCCAGTGGACGTCCATTGAGGTCTTCCTCAGTGGCGATCACTGCCTCTTCCTCCTCTCCAAATTCGGCCATGTTGATGACCTTGCACTCTCCTTTTGGGTTCTCTTCTATATTGCTTGGAAGAGTACTAGGAGGGAGTTCAGTAATTTTCTTGCTCAGCTATCCCACTTGTGCCTCCAAATTCCTAATAGAGGACCTTGTTTCAGTCATGAAAGTTTGAGTGGTTTTGATTAGATCAGAGACCATGGTTGCTAAGTCAGAGTGGCTCTGCTTAGAATTCTCTGTCTGTTGCTAAGAAGATGATGGAAAAGGCTTGCCATTGCTAAACCTGTTTCTTCCACTATTATTGTTGTTGAAACCTTGTTGAGGTCTCTGTTGATCCTTCCATGAGAGATTTGGATGATTTCTCCATGAAGGATTATAGGTGTTTCCATAGGGTTCTCCCATGTAATTTACCTCTTCCATTGAAGGGTTCTCAGGATCATAAGCTTCTTCTTCAGATGAAGCATCCTTAGTACTGCCTGGTGTAGCTTGCATTCCAGACAGACTTTGAGAAATCATATTGACTTGCTGAGTCAATATTTTGTTCTGAGCCAATATGGCATTCAGAGTATCAATCTCAAGAACTCCTTTCTTCTGATTCGTCCCATTGTTCACAGGATTCCTTTCAGAAGTGTACATGAATTGGTTATTTGCAACCATTTCAATGAGTTCTTGAGCTTCTGCAGGCGTCTTCTTCAGATGAAGAGATCCTCCAGCAGAGCTGTCCAATGACATCTTGGACAGTTCAGACAGACCATCATAGAAGATACCTATGATGCTCCATTCAGAGAGCATGTCAGAGGGACACTTTCTGATCAATTGTTTGTATCTTTCCCAAACTTCATAGAGGGATTCACCTTCCTTCTGTCTGAAGGTTTGGACTTCCACTCTAAGCTTACTCAATTTTTGAGGTGGAAAAAACTTTGCCAAGAAGGCATTGACTAGCTTTTCCCAAGAGTTCAGGCTTTCTTTAGGTTGTGAGTCCAACCATATCCTAGCTCTGTCTCTTACAGCAAAAGGGAATAGCATAAGTCTGTAGACCTCAGGGTCAACCCCATTAGTCTTGACAGTGTCACAGATTTGCAAGAATTCAGCTAAAAACTGATGAGGATCTTCCAATGGAAGTCCATGGAACTTGCTATTCTGTTGCATTAGAGAAACTAATTGAGGCTTAAGCTCAAAGTTGTTTGCTCTAATGGCAGGGATAGAGATGCTTCTCCCATAGAAGTCGGGAGTAGGTGCAGTAAAGTCACCCAGCACCTTCCTTGCATTGTTGGCATTGTTGTTATTTTCGGCTGCCATGGGTTCTTCTTCTTTGAAGATTTCTGTTAGGTCCTCTACAGAGAGTTGTGCTTTAGCTTCTCTTAGCTTTCGCTTCAAGGTCCTTTCAGGTTCAGGGTCAGCCTCAACAAGAATGCTTTTGTCTTTGTTCCTGCTCATATGAAAGAGAAGGGAACAAGAAAATATGGAATCCTCTATATCACAGTATAGAGATTCCTTGAGGTGTCAAAGGAAAAGAAGAATAGAAGGAGGAGGTAGAGGAATTCAAACTTATCAAGAGGGATAGAGTTCGAATTGTGCATTGAGGAGGAGTGTTAGTCCATAAATAGAAGGATGTGAGAAGAAGGGAAGAAATTTTCGAAAATTAAGTAAAAGATTTTAAAATCATTTTGAAAAATACTAATTGATTTTTGAAAACTAAGAGTGGAAAAGAAATCAAGTGATTTTTGAAAAAGATTTTGAAATTAGAAAGTAAAAAGATATGATTGAAAACTATTTTGAAAAAGATGTGATTAATAAGATATGATTGAAAAGTTATGGTTTTAAAAAGACATGATTGAGAAGATATGATTTGAAAAACAATTTAAAAAGATTTGATTTTGAAAATTAATGACTTGGCTAACAAGAAAATATATGATTCAAACATTAAAACTTTCTCAACAGAAAAGGCAACATACCTGAATTGTTGAATCAAATCATTAATTGTTAGCAAGTATCTTTGAAAAAGAAAGAAATTGATTTTGAAAATATATGATTGAAAAGATATGATTTGAAAAAGATTTGATTTTGAAAAATTTTGAAAACTTGTAAAAAAAAATTTGAATTAAAACAGAATCTTCCCTCTTGTGCCATCCTGGCGTTAAACGCCCAGAATGGTATACATTATGGTGTTTAACGCCCAAAACACTACCCTTTTGGGCGTTAAACGCCCAGCCAGGTACCTTGGCTGGTGTTTAAACGCCAGTTTTCCTTCCTTACTGGGCGTTTTGAACGCCCAGCTTTTTCTGTGTAATTCTTCTGCTGTATGTTCTGAATCTTCAATTCTCTGTTTTATTGACTTGAAAAGACACAAATTAAAAATTTTTTTTGGATTTTTAATCATGAGACTAAGATCAAATAAACAATGCATGCAAGACACCAAACTTAGCAGTTTGTATACTATTGACACTAACAAAATGAGAATGCATATGAGAAACAACAAAACACTCAAGACAAGAGAATTTAAAGATCAGAGTAAGGAAATCATCAAGAATAACTTGAAGATCAATGAAGACACATGAATGAATTCGAAAAATGCAAGAAGAACAGAAATATGCAATTGACACCAAACTTAAAATTAGACACTAGACTCAACAAGAAACATACAAAATATTTTTGGTTTTTATGATTTTGTAATTTTTTTTGGATTTTTTCGAAAATTGAGTGAAAAAGAAAATAAGGATATCAAAATTTTTAATGAGAATTCCAGGAATCATGCAATGTTAGTCTAAAGTTTCAGTCTAAAGGAATTAGACATGGCTAGCCAAGCTTCAGTAGGACATTGCATTCAAGAGCTAAATTGATGAGAATCAATCAGCTTTGGTGATGATAAGAACATCACCTTGAAACACTAGAATTCATTCTTAAGAACTCTGAAGAAAAACACCTAATCTAAGCAACAAGATGAACCATCAGTTGTCCAAACTCAAACAATCCCCGGCAACGACGCCAAAAACTTGGTGCACGAAATTGTGATCTCTACTTTTCACAACTCAAACAATCCCCGGTAATGGGTCCAAAAACTTGGTGCTCAATACCATGGTCTAGACATAATTTCACAACTTCGCACAACTAACCAACAAGTGCACTGGGTCGTCCAAGTAATAAACCTTACGCGAGTAAGGTCAATCCCACGGAGATTGTTGGTATAAAGCAAGCTATGGTCACCTTGTAAATCTCAGTCAGGCAGATTCAAATGGTTATGGATAATTTATGAATAAAGCATAAAATAAAGATAGAGATACTTATGTAATTCATTGGTGAGAATTTCAGATAAGCGTATGAAGATGCTTTGTCCCTTCCGTCTCTCTGCTTTCCTACTGTCTTCATCCAATCCTTCTTACTCCTTTCCATGGCAAGCTGTATGTTGGGCATCACCATTGTCAGTGGCTGCAGTCCCGTCCTTTCAGTGAAAATGTTCAACGTGCTCTATCACAGCATGGCTAATCATCTGTCGGTTCTCAATCAGGTTGGAATAGAATCCAGTGATTCTTTTGTGTCTGTCACTAACGCCCAGCCTTCAGGAGTTTGAAGCTCCTCACAGTCATTCAATCAATGAATCCTACTCAGAATACCACAGACAAGGTTTAGACTTTCTGGATTCAATTCTAGCTTATACCACGAAGATTCCGATTAAGGGATCCAAGAGATATCCACTCAATCTAATGTAGAACAGAGGTGGTTGTCAGGCACATGTTCATAGGTGAGAATGATGATGAGTGTCACGGATCATCACATTCATCAAGTTGAAGAACAAGTGATATCTTAGAACAAGAACAAGCTGAATTGAATAGAAGAACAATAGTAATTGCATTAATACTCGAGGTACAGCAGAGCTCCACACCTTAATCTATGGTGTGTAGAAACTCCACCGTTGAAAATACATAAGAACAAGGTCTAGCCATGGCCGTGAGGCCAGCCCCCAAAACATGATCTAAGATAGCATAAAACTCTCCAAGATAGCTACCAAGATGAGAATACAATAGTAAAAGGTCCTATTTGTAGAGAACTAGTAGCTTAGGGTTTACAAAGATGAGTAAATGACATAAAAATCCACTTCCGGGCCCACTTGGTGTGTGCTTGGGCTGAGCATTGAAGCTTCTATGTGTAGAGACTTTTCTTGGAGTCAAACGCCAGCTTTTGTGCCAGTTTGGACGTTTAACTCCCATTCTTGTGCCAGTTCCGGCGTTTAACGCCGGGCAGTTTTGATCTGATTTGGAACGCCGGTTTGGGCCATCAAATCTCGGACAAAGTATGGACTATTATACATTTCTGGAAAGCCCAGGATGTCTACTTTCCAACGCAGTTGACAGCGCGCCAATTGGGCTTCTGTAGCTCCAGAAACTCCACTTCGAGTGCAGGGAAGTCAGAATCCAACAGCATCTGCAGTCCTTTTCAGCCTCTGAATTAGATTTTTGCTCAGGTCCCTCAATTTCAGCCAGAAAATACCTGAAATCACAGAAAAACACACAAACTCATAGTAAAGTCCAGAAAAGTGAATTTTAACTAAAAACTAATAAAAATACAATGAAAACTAACTAAAACATACTAAAAACAATGCCAAAAAGCGTATAAATTATCCGCTCATCACCTCCCCACACTTAGAATTTAGCACGGTCCTCCGTGCTACTAAGAATGCGCAAGGGACGGTCGGGATTGAAACTTTCACTATCCTCTTCATCAGAGCTCCCATCACTTGGGTTGGAGGTGGATGTGAATATTTTGGGTTCCTCCATGCTAGGGGTAACACAACGCAGAAGCTTCTTAATGTAAGTGTATCGGCGTTGGTTGCGTCGCTCATATCTATCAATCTTCCGATGTAGATCTTCAATCCTTTGATGGGTGGATCTTTGCTACAGTGGTGATGATGAGGTGGGAGGATGATGAGCGGATAATTTATACGCTTTTTGGCATTGTTTTTAGGTAGTTTTTAGTAAGTTCAAGCTACTTTTAGGGATGTTTTCATTAGTTTTTATGTTAAATTCACATTTTTGGACTTTACTATGAGTTTGTGTGTTTTTCTGTGATTTCAGGTAATTTCTGGCTGAAATTGAGGGACTTGAGCAAAACTCTGAAAAAAGGCTGACAAAAAGGACTGCTGATGCTGTTGGAATCTGACCTCCCTGCACTCAAAATGGATTTTCTGGAGCTACGGAACTCCAAATGGTGCGCTCTCAACGCCGTTGGAAAGTAGACATCCAGAGCTTTCCAGCAATATATAATAGTCCATACTTTATTCGGGAATTGACGACGTAACATGGCGTTGAACGCCAAGTACATGCTGCTGTCTGGAGTTAAACGCCAGAAACACGTCATGATCCGGAGTTGAACACCCAAAACACGTCATAACTTGGAGTTCAACTCCAAGAGAAGCCTCAGCTCGTGGATAGATCAAGCTCAGCCCAAGCATACACCAAGTGGGCCCCGGAAGTGGATTTATGCATCAATTACTTACTCATGTAAACCCTAGTAGCTAGTTATTATAAATAGAACATTTAACTATTGTATTAGAAGTCTTTTGACCACGTTTCATCTTTGGTCTCAGTTTTGTTTTATTCTTCATCCTAAGAGGCTATTGATCACGTTTTAGGGGGCTGGCCATTCGGCCATGCCTGAACCTTTCACTTATGTATTTTCAACGGTGGAGTTTCTGCACACCATAGATTAAGGGTGTGGAGCTCTGCTGTACCTCAAGTTTCAATACAATTACTATTACTTTTCATTCAATTCTCTCTTATTCTTATTCCAAGATATTCATTCGCACCCAAGAACATGATGAATGTGATGATTATGTGACGCTCATCATCATTCTCACCTATGAACGCGCGTGATTGACAACCACTTCAGTTCTACATGCAACCGAGCTTGAATGTGTATCTCTTAGATTCCCCAACAGAATCTTCATGGTATAAGCTAGATAGATGGCGGCATTCATGAGGATCCGGAAAGTCTCACCTTGTCTGTGGTATTCCGAGTAGGATCCTGGGAATCCAGAAAGTCTAACCTTGTCTGTGGTATTTCGAGTAGGATTCTGGTAATGAATGACTGTGACGTGCTTCAGACTCGCAAGTGCTGGGCGTTAGTGACAGACGCAAAAGAATCAAGGGATTCTATTCCAGTAGGAGCGGGAACCAACCAGTGATTAGCCGTGCTATGACAGAGCGCGTGAGCGTAGTTTTCACTGCGAGGATGGGATGTAGCCTTCGGCCAGTGTGATGCCTCCAGACGATTAGCCATGCGAGTGACAGCGCAGAGGACCATTTTCCAGAGAGGATACAAAGTAGCCATCGTCGAACAGTGAACCCCTATACACAGCTTGCCATGGAAAGGAGTAAGAAGGATTGAGTTGAAGCAGTAGGAAAGTAGGCGTTCTTGAGCCATACAATATCTCCATTCGCTTATCTGAAATTCCCACCAATGAATCTGCATAAGTATTCTATCCCTTTTATTATTTCTATTTTCTTATTTCTATTTTTGAAACCATAAACAAATTTAATCTGCCTAACTGAGATTTACAAGGTGACCATAGCTTGCTTCATACCAACAATCTCTGTGGGATCGACCCTTACTCACGTAAGGTTTATTACTTGGACGACCCAGTACACTTGCTGGTTAGTTGAACGGAGTTGTGAATTCAACTGGTGCCATAATAATGATTTCATACAAATACAAAGAATATGGATCACAATTTCGTCCACCAAAGGAATAATAGATGGTGGGGCTATGTCAAGGCTTGGTTTGTTCATGGGAAGATGTATGTATTTTCCGCTTGGGACCACATCGCCCTTAGCCGGAATTATAGCTTTCGTATCCATGGCTTCCCAAGGAACACCCACAGCAGCAACTAAATTAGATACCAATGCTGGAAATGGCAAATTGCCCCGATCGTGGATTTGACCCATCGCTTGCTTGACAAGAAGCGGAATGTTCACCGATCTTCCCGTGAGAACACACCAAACAAGCAAAACGAGATCCGTCGTGAAGGACGACTTGTGGGTGCTAGGTAGGACATAGTGAGATAGGATCTGGGCCCAAGCTCTAGCTTCTACAGTGAGGAAATATGCGTCAATACACATGGGTCGCATTCGGAGTTGACCATGCGTCTAAAATGCTTCTGGTTCAGCAATAACTTGGAGGATCGAGTCCCAGTCAAATCTAGACTTCTCTCGCTGATGTAAGACCTCTTGGTAGCCATCTATGTCACTTGGTACTGGTAAGACATTAAGCACTTGCTGAATAGCCTCTTCTGACACTGAGACTTGCTTCCGGCGCACGTATACCGATTGAAGAGAGGAGAGATGGTAGTTGGTGGAGAATTCTACCACCCATGAGAGATTGACCTCTTGTGGTTTTCTCAGAAGAAACTCCCATCCTCGCTATTCAATGCGGGGTAGAATGCAAGGAGCAACTTTGTTCAGCGGAGCGAGTAGATGCTCAGCATGATAGTTCCTCTCAACCATGACGGGGAACACAAGTTCACAGAAGCGGTTGGAGAATCTTGAAGAATCCTTGGCCGGTTTACTCTTCTCATTGTCATCAATAGAAGCGGGTGCCTTCGCCTTCTTAGATAAAGGTTTAGCTCCTAGTGAAGAGTGCACCTTAGAGCGTGACTTTGGGGGTGCCCTCTTTGTGGCCGGTTTCCTTGAAGCTTTCTCCTTGCCTTTCTTGGTGGCCATCCTGAAAAGGAGGGGAAAGAAGGAAAATGTTAAGCCCAAAGGATCAACTCAACAAACATGCAAGTGATAGGTGTGCCCAAAAGAAATAGTGCAACAAAGTAGTCATAAAAGCATGGGTCACAACACTTGGCATGGGATGCAAGAGGGAGTAAAGCATGCAATATGGCATGAGAGGAATGATCTCAAGCATCCAAAACAAAGAGCAAGTCATGTTTAATGCATATCTAATTAGCAAGTAATAAGAAAAATGTGTTCAATGCACTTAGAAGAGAGCAAGTGAATGAGGAGGAAGCACCAAATTGAAGATATATGACTAGAAGAAACCAAGATGGCATATGTGCATTTTCTCGAACACTTGGTGTGCGTTTAACAAGCAATGAGCAATTATGAGATACTTCAACCAATTAGAAGCCCAAATTGAAGTATCAATCATCGCACAACATCATCCATTCACAAAGATAATGAAAAACAATCAAGAAGATCCATCTAAGTAATCAAACTTCAAGTTCAACATCCATGGGAAAACAAAAAGAAGAAAAAGTAAACAAGCAAAAAGCAAGTGGTATAATCACGTAACTAAAAGAGAAAACAAGTAAATAACAATAGGAAAAAGACTAACTAGAAAAAGAAGTGATGCAAAGAAGTAATAGATGAAAGATGGAGGGAGTAGAACCTTGAGAAGTGTAAAAGAACAAGGTGAATTTTCTTTTTGAAGATGAGAAAGAAAGGGAAGAGATGGAGTGCCACCGGAAGAAGTGGTGGCCGCTGGTGAGTAACCAGAGACAGTGGTGGTGGAGTGTGGAAAGGAAGAGAAGAGAGGTGCTGGAGAAAGAAGAATGAGGAAATAAGGAAGGAGGTGGGAGAGAAACAGGGCGCGCAGCTTAAAAGCTGACTCGCGCAACCGACACGTGCGCGCACAGTGTGCTGGCGCGTCGGTGAAGGTGGAGTGAGGGACGCGTGCGTGTCATTGGTGCATACGCACGAGTATAGTTGTGCCTCTGGCACCACATTGGCACAAAGTTGGCACAAGTTTCGGGTCATTTGTACCAGAGTTGAGAGATGGCACAGGCGCGCGAATGCGCATAGTGCACTGATGCGTGCCTGATCGGGGTTGCCTACCGGCGCGGACGTGCGCAGTGCGCAGACGCGTCGGTGCGGGCACAGATGATGCACAAGAATGGCACAAGTTTGGCACAACTCTCGGATTTTTATACCAGGGACTTCCCAGTGCACCATCGGCGCACGCGCGCACAGTGCGCTTGCGCGTCGATGGTCAAGTTGCAAGGGATGCGCGCAGGCGGCATGCACGCTGGCGCGTGGGTACCTAACATGAAGTGGGCACAAGGTGGGCATAACTCTCGGATTTTTGGCCCAGGAGTAAGAATGCACCACCGGCGCGCGCACGCACAGTGCGCTTGCGCGCGGATGCCTTTTTTCCTTGCTTTTTTTCTTTTTTTTAAGCACATAGAAGAAGCTATTCTATCACATTTTTGGCAAGTGTTCAAGCTAGTAGGCAAGAGAACACTTCACAAATTCATACACCATTCAAAACATAGCATTCTCTCCACTAAAATAATTCTTCCATACCAAAATAATGAAATATATCTAAACATCCTAGTTATCTAACAAGATCAACAACTATAATTCCTAAGCAATCAACAACAGCGAGAAATCACAAAATTCACAAGAATCTAAAGCTAGAAGCAAGATGGTATACACAAGGAAGATCTTACCACGGTGGGGTGCCTCCCACCAAGCACTTTTCTTTAACGTTCTTAAGTTGGACGGTCAGTCGCTCAAGCTTCTCATTCTCTAGGTGCATCTGCCAATAGAAACACCTCTAGCTCCTTTGGGAGCTTGTAGCCATGGTACTTCTTCACTCTATGTCCATTCACCTTGAAGGTTGCTTCACTTTTAGGATCAAACAACTCCACCACTCTATAGGGCTTTATCTCCTTCACCTTGAAAGGTCCTTCCCATATAGAGCGGAGCTTGCCAGGCATGAAACGAAGCCTCGAATTGTAGAGGAGAACCTCATCACCTTCTTGAAAGTCCTTTTTCTGGATGTGATGGTCATGGAATGCTTTAGTCTTTTCTTTGTAAATCCGGGCATTCTCATACGCTTCGTTCCTTAAACACTCGAGCTCCTCTAGCTGTAATTTTCTAGCTACTCCAGCTTGGGTCAAATCAATGATGCACCGCTTTACTGCCTAATAGGCTCTGTGCTTAATTTTTACCGGAAGGTGGCATGCC
This sequence comes from Arachis stenosperma, assembly GCF_014773155.1. Lineage (NCBI taxonomy): Eukaryota > Viridiplantae > Streptophyta > Magnoliopsida > Fabales > Fabaceae > Arachis > Arachis stenosperma. The sequence continues at coordinate 31,772,514 of NC_080378.1, forward strand.
TTACCATAGACGATCCGGAAGGGACTCATCCCTAACGGAGTCTTGTAGGCCGTTCTATACGCCCATAGTGCATCTTCTAACTGGATGCTCCAATCCTTCCTTTGTGGATTGACTACATTCTCCAAGATTCTCTTAATCTCCCGGTTGGACACTTCCGCTTGTCCGTTGGTTTGCGGATGATAAGCAGTGGCAACCTTATGCACTACCCCATAGCACTTGAGCAGTGCCTCTACTTTTCTATTACAAAAGTGGGATCCTTGGTCGCTCACGATTGCTCGTGGTGATCTATAACGGCATACAATGTTATTCCTAATAAAAGAAATGACGGTATTGGCGTCGTCAAGGCGGGTAGGTATTGCTTCTACCCACTTTAACACGTATCAACCGCTAAAAAAATATATAGATACCCACTTGAGTTAGGAAATGGTCCCATAAAGTCAATGCCCCAAACATCAAATATCTCACAGAACAACATAGGTTGTTGAGGCATTTCATCCTTTTGGGATGTGTTTCCCGACTTCTGACATTGATGGCAAGACACATATAACCAGTTAGCATCCTTGAATAAGGTTGGCCACCAGAATCCACAATCCAATACCTTTTTTGCGGTCCTTTGTGGGCCACAGTGGACACCATATTCGGACGAATGGCAAGCTTCAAGAATGGGTTGGATTTCAGACTCCGGAACACATCTTCGAATTACTTGGTCCACTCCCCTCTTCCACAAGTGAGGGTCATCCCAAATGTAATATTTGGTATCACTCCTCAACTTATCCCTTTGGTGTTTAGAAAAGTTGGGAGGGAAGAGTTTTGCAAACAGGTAGTTCCCCATTGGGGCAAACCAAGGAAAGCTATCCGATACAGCATGTAAGCTATCCAATGGGAATGAGTCATTGATCGAAAATGGATTAGATTTTAAATTCTCAAGGCGGCTTAAATGATCCACAACAAAGTTTTGAGATCCACTCCGGTCCCTAATCTCAGTGTCAAATTCCTGCAAAAGCAAGATCCAACATATGAGTCTAGGTTTTGACTCATTCTTTGACAATAAGTATTTCAAAGCTGCATGATCCGTGTATACCACTATCTTTGATCCTAGCAAATAAGATCTGAATTTATCTAAAGCATGAACAATAACTAGGAGTTCCTTTTCAGTAGTGGTATAGTTAGATTGTGCTGCATCAAGTGTTTTAGAAGAGTATGCAATGACATAAGGGAGTTTACCATCGCGTTGTGCAAGCGCGGCACCTATAGCTTGGTTTGACGCATCGCACATTATCTCAAATGGCAACGTTCAGTTGGGGCCTCGCACGATCGGTGCCGTGGTAAGAGCTCTCCTTAGCTCTTCAAAAGCTTTCACACATTCATTGTCAAACTCAAAGTCCACATCTTTTTGGAGTAGGCGCGACAATGGCAAAGCAATCTTGCTAAAATCTTTGATAAAGCACCTATAGAATCCTGCATGTCCTAAAACCGAGCGGTCATCCCTCACAGATGAGGGGTGAGATAAAGTGGTGATAACATCGACCTTGGCCGAGTCTACAAAAATTTCTTCACTAGATACTACATGTCCTAACACTATACCTTGTCTTACCATGAAGTGGCATTTCTCAAAATTCAAGACAAGGTTAGTGTCAACACATCTAGCTAAGACCTTAGCCAAGTTCTCCAAGCAACAATCAAATGAAGTTCCATAAACACTGAAGTCATCCATAAAGACTTCCAGACAATTCTCCATTAGATCGGAAAAGACACTGGTCATGCACCACTGAAAAGTAGCAGGTGCATTACATAGTCCAAATGGCATCCTTTTGTAGGCAAAGGTGCCAAAAGGGCAAGTGAATGTGGTCTTTTCCTGATCTTCAGGAGCAATGTGAATCTGGAAGTAACCAGTGAATCCATCAAGAAAATAGTAATGGGATTTACTCGCTAAACGGTCCAACATCTGATCGATAAAGGGCAAAGGGTAGTGGTCCTTCCTTATAGCGGCATTCAACCTTCTGTAGTCGATGCACACTCGCCATGCATTTTGTACTCTCTTGGTGAGCACTTCACCATCATCCTTTGTAACCGCCGTGATGCCTGATTTCTTAGAAACAACCTGGACCAGGCTCACCCACTCACTATAAAAAAATCAGGTATATGATACCCGCATCAAGTAGCTTAATGACCTCTTTCTTTACCACATCGAGGATGGTTGGGTTGAGCCTCCTTTACGGTTGCCTAACCGGCCTAGCTCCCTCTTGGAGAAATATACGATGCATGCACTTGTAAGGGTCAATTCCCACAATATCGGCTAGGCTCCAACCAATTGCCTTCTTGTACTTTCTGAGAGGATCTAGGAGCTTTCCTTCTTCTTCACTAGAAAGTTCACTAGCAATAATGACCAAAAACTTTTGGTTGTCCTCTAAGAAAGCATACTTCAAATGAGATGGGAGAGGTTTTAATTCACTATTTGCCTCAAGCTGAGGTTTCTTTTTGTCAAGCTCACGGAGTTCATTCTCAACAACTTTCTCATGTTCATCCTCTTGGTCATCCGTCTCTTCAATAACATGGTAGCACAACTTGTCATGGTCTTCTTCTTGCACTTCCGCTACCACTTCATCAATTACATCACATCAAAGAACGGAATGCTCTTCGGGAGGATGCTTCACGGCTTCTTCTAAATTGAACTTTATAGTCTTGTCCCCAACCTCAAAGGAATATGTGCCGGTGAAGGCATCTAACCTGAATTTAGAGGTCTTAAGGAAGGGTCTACTAATTAGAACGGAGGATGAGCTTCTATTTTCTGTTAGAGGCATTTTAAGGATGTAAAAGTCAACCGAAAAGATCAAATCCTTGATTGCCACAAGTACATCTTTGGCTATTTCTGTTACCGTGATCACACTTTTATCGGCCAAGGCAAACCTCGCCGCCGACTTCTTTAATGGAGCTAAATTCAACCGCACAAAGGTAGAAAGTGGCATGATGCTTACACAAGCTCTAAGATCACACATTCAATCATGAAAGGTGTGACCACCAATACAACAAGACACCAAACAAGGCCCAGGGTCACCACCTTTCTTTGGAATAGGTTCCATCAAGGAAGAAATTGAAGTACCCAAGGATAATATCTCCAATTCTCCTATCCTATCCTTGTGTGTACATAAGTCTTTCAAGAATTTTGCATACTTTGGAATTTGTTGAATAGCATCAAGAAGTGGTATGGTTACCTCAACCTTCTTGAACACTTGAAGCATGTTCAAATCAAATTCCGGTGTCTTCTTTGATTTCTTCATCATGGAAGGGAATGGAATAGGGATGGACTCATCCACTAGAGCTTTCCTCTTGGGTTCCTTGAGGTTTACTCCTTCTTCCTCATGCCTCTTGTCTACTCCCCCTTTTCATGTGGAGCTTCAACAATCACTTCTTCCTCATGAATGTCCTCCAAAACCCTTGGAGGTATCTCCTCCAATATAGTTCCCGACCATAGGGTGATGGCGTTGAGACCGCCCTTTGGGTTTGGTTGGGGTTGGGATGGAAGGTTAGAAGAACTTGAGGGTTGGTTGGTATTGTTGGAGGAGGACATGGACATCTTTGAAATCATGTCGGCAAGATTGGCCAGTTGAGCACTCATGGCCTCGAATTGAGCCTTATAGCCCTCATCTCGTTTATCCACAGCGGCTCTAAGCTCGTCAACTTGATTGGTGGGAGGTGGAGAGGTTTGGTTAGATTGTTGTTTATGGTGTGGTGCTTGGTACTTGGTGTAGTTATTTTGGTTTTGGTTGGCTTGGTAGTTGTTGTTGTTGTGGTGGTATTGAGATGAAGATTGGTTGTTGTTGTGATGAGAAGAAGAGTTGTTCCATCTTTGGATTTGATTGCTCCCTTGTGCATTATCCCTCCACCCTTGATGTTGATTACTACCATGAGGGTAGTGGTTTTGGCCTTGAGAAGGATAGGGTGGACGATTGTTGTAATTCACATTGGCCACTACAAGGGCATGTTCCTCTTGAATTTGATGGCATTGATCGGTGTAATGTGTAGTGCTAGAGCACAAACCACAGATCCTAGGAGGACCTTCAAGTTGAGCAACTGGAGGTGGAGCTTGGACGGCTTAGATGGAGTAGAATTCCTTTTGATCCTTTTGTATTTACGTGAGGATGGTGGTCATATCCTAAAGTTCTTTGGTTAGGCTTGATTCGGAAGGAGACGGTTCTACCACACCCTTGAGAGGATTACTTCTCACCCTTGTATGTTGTGTAGCTTCGGCAACATCCTTTATAAAACTCCAAGCTTCTCCCTCCGTCTTGTTTTTCGAAAGGGAACAACCACTAGAAGCGGTGAGCAATCTTCTATCATCCACACAAAGACCTCCGGTGAAGTAGCTAATGAGCAAGTGAGTGTTCATTCCATGGTGTGGACAAGATTCCAATAGCCTCTTGAACCGAGACCAATACTCGTACAAACTCTCTTGGTCTCTTTGCATTATACCCGAAATCTCCTTCCAGATGTAGTCGGTCTTCTCCGGTGAGAAGAATTTATCTAGAAACTCTCTTCTCAAAAAATCCCAATTGGTAGCAATCTCATCTGGTAGCGAATAAAACCATGTCTTTGCTTGCGCTTCAAGAGAGAAAGGGAAGGCAAAAACCATGATAGCCACCTCATCGGCTCCATGCCTTCAAGCCGTAGAACAAGCAACTTGAAAATTCTTTAGATGTCGGATGGGGTCTTGACCCGGCAACCCATGATACTTAGGTAGTAGATTTATCAAGCTACTCTTCAATTCAAAGTTTGGATCAAGGTTGGGATACCTTGCTTGCAATGGTTGAAGTACAATATCCGAAGCTCCTTGCTCATGTAAAGTGATCCGGCGTGGCTCCACCATGTGTGGTTCACCTGTAAGATGCAAAGATGTATTAGTAGTGCCAACAGAAGAATAGGAAGTAGCAAACTCTAAGTCACTCTCGGTACCATCTAGAGATTCGGTATGTTCCTCAAGAGAGGCCGAAGTACTAGCCATATAGTCCAACCGCCGTCTAGCTTGCCGAGTGTGTAACAAAGTTCTTTCAATCTCAGGATCAAAATCGGCTAAGCTAGAATTCGGTTGAGACTGAGTCATCAAACTTGAGAGTCATAGCACAAAAATAAAAGAAGCTAAACTATAGCTAAGTATTGAAAGCAAACAAACTATCTACAATATTCACATAACCAATATCAAGGCATATCTTGCAACCATTCCCCGGTAACGGCGCCAAAAATTTGATAATGCACCCGTAGACTATGTCGGAAGAGAATTTTTCAATGAAGTTGCATTGCAAGTATAGCTCTACCAACAACAATCCTCGAGGATCAAATTTAGAAAGGAATTAGTTGTCATAAGTTTAACCCCAATAAAGTAACCGAAGTATTCAAACCTCGGGTCGTCTCACAAGGAATGGGCAAACATGTGCTTCAACATTGGTTAGAAATCTGGGGTTGTAAGTCATGAGCAAGAAAGTAAACTGGGAATCTTAGCAAACAAGTAATCTAAAGTGCAAGGAACAAATTCAAATAACTAAGCAAGATGTGAGCAATTTCAAACTTAAAAGATAACATTCAATTCAATTCTACTATCAACTAGACAATAGCTACAATTAAAGCAAGACAATTAAGAATTTGAGTTTTCAAATATGAATAATAAAAGCAATTCTTGGCTAGGCATGGGAATTGGGGTCACTATCCTTGTCTAATAACCATATCTAAATATTATGAGGAGCCAAACTCATTAAATCTACTTCTATACTTGAAGTAAGTTAAATGGCTTGGTCAACATCTACCCATAAGGTCTAACCTCACTACTAATTAACCTAGTGGTAGGCTAGTGTCAATGGCTATCAAATTGACCACTAAGGTTTCCCAAATCATCAAATCCATTATACCCAATGACTCAAGTTTACCCAATTCCCTTGGCCTAAGCCAAGAGTAAAAAGAACTACTCCATAATCAAAGCAAATAATTCATCAAACACTTGGTAAGCATTAACAAAAGACATGTTCAAATTGCAATTAGATTGAAATTAACAAATACCCACTAACAAATATCAACTTACAATCACTCAAACAACACAATTAAGCATAAAAATCATCAATGTAACATGATGAGAGGATAATTTATACGCTTTTTGGTATTATTTTTAGTATGTTTTTAGTACATTTTAGTTAGTTTTTAGTATGTTTTTATGAGTTTTTATTTAAAATTCACTTTTCTGGGCTTTACTATGAGTTTGTGTGTTTTTCTGTGATTTCAGATAATTTCTGGCTGAAATTGAGGGACCTGAGCAAAAATCTGATTCAGAGGCTGAAAAAGGACTACAGATGCTGTTGGATTCTGACCTCCCTGCACTCAAAGTGGCTTTTTTGGAGCTACAAAAGCCCAATTAGCGCGCTCTCAATTGCGTTGGAAAGTATACATCCTGGGCTTTCCAGCAATGTATAATAGTCCATACTTTTCCCGAGATTTGATGGCCCAAACCAGTGTTGCAAATCAGCTTTAGAATTCCTGGCGTTTAACGCCGGAACTGGCACAAAAGTTGGAGTTAAACGCCCAAACTGGCACAAAAGCTGGCGTTTAACTCCAAGAAAAGTCTCTACACATGAAAGCTTCAATGCTCAGCCCAAGCACACACCAAGTGGACCCCGGAAGTGGATTTTTACGTCATTTACTCATTTCTGTATATCCTAGGTCACTAGTTCACTATAAATAGGACTTTTTGCTATTGTATCTTCACCTCATGACACTTTACACGTTTCATATTGTATCTTCTACGGCATGAGTCTCTAAACCCCATGGTTGGGGTTGAGGAGCTCTGCTGTGTCTTGATGAATTAATGCAATTACTACTGTTTTTCATTCAATCACGCTTGCTTCTTTTCTAAGATACCACTTGTTCTTCAACCTGATGAATGTGATGATCCGTGACACTTGATGGATCAAAGAAAGTGGTGAATTAAAAATTATTAAATTAATTACGTTGCCAGTATAGTTCTTAACTCACCGAAAATCTGCCTATCAATTTTGAAATATGTCACAGAGAATTTAAATTAAAAATTACTGGGAGTTTGAGTCCCAGGTCGTCTCCCAACGAGTTGTAGGAAAGTGTGCTATTTTATTAATTAGATGTTTCCAAAAATTTGAGTTAAGTAGATGGAAAATTAAATTGAGGAAATTTGAAGAATATAAATAAAAGCCTTGACTAGGAGTTGATTAGTTGGAATCTCTATTATTGATGGAGTGATTTTAGGATTAATTTATAATTAATGGTTGTTCTGTTTAGTTATCCTTTACTAGGTAAAGAAAAGTCAAACAAGTTGGAATGATAGATATGTTCACGAGTTGCAACCCACTTAGTTCAAAGGGATTGGTGTTAGTGACAAGATAGCAATCCAACAGTTAACCCAATTACAAATTCTCTTTCAATCCTTCCAACTCAAGAGTTCCTTTCAATCAACTCCCCATCAAGTGAGGGGAACTACTCGCTCATTGTAAATAATAAATCCATAACATATGAAAGGGAATTAAAAGAAGACATGATTATTGGAAGGTAAAATGGATTAAAATGAAAGAAATAATTCTTGTATTAAATAATCATAAAAGTATTCAAATGACAAAATTGAACAAAGCAAAGAACATGGAAGAAATAAACCAAGTTAAGAGAACGAACTAGAATGACGAAGTCTTGATGAGAAAATAACTCTTCTCAATGTTCCAATGCTAAGACCAATTGAAAATTAAATTCTAAAACCTAAAGAGAAAAACCTAGAAGAGGAGTGAAAACTAGATCTAAAACTGAAAACTGTGTAGAATGAATGTTGTGTTCTGTTTCTGCATGTTCTCTGGCTCTAGTCTGCTGTTTCGGCCCGAAAACTGGGTCGAAATCAGGTCCAAAATCGCCCCCAGCGAATTCTGCAGATTATGCAGATCGCACATGTCACGCGATCGCGTCACCCATGCGGACGCGTCACTCGCGCTTTTCCATGCCACGCGTCCGCATCGTCCACGCTACCGCGTCGCTTGAGCTTTTCCAATCCGCGTGGCCACGTGAGCCATGTGGCCGCGTCACTGCGATTTGCTCCCCTTTGCGCGGTCGCGTGAGCCATGCGACCGCGTCACTTCTCACTGGTTATCTCCTCAAATTCTTGTGTTCTTTCCATTTTTGCTTGCTTCTTTTCCAATCTCCCATTCATTCATGCCCTGTAAAGCCTGAAACACTCAACACACAGATCACGGCATCGAATGGAATAAAGGAGAATTAAAAATACATAATTAAAGTCTCTAAGAAGTAGTTTTCAACCATGTAATAAATTCAGGAAGGAAATCTAAATGCATGCTAATTTAATGAATAAGTGGGTAAGGATCATGATAAAACCACACAATTAAACACAATATAAACCATAAAATAGTGGTTTATCAACCTCCATACACTTAAACATTAGCATGTCCTCATGCTTAATTGAAGGAGATAAAGTAGACAAGTATGAACATGTAGAAACTCATGAAATGCAATGCAATCCTATATATGTAAATAAATGCAACTATATGATTCTTGCCCACTTGATCAAAAGTAAATAAGCTCTTTGAAACAATTACAAATCAAATTCCACTAATTCTTCCCTTATACAGTAAAACAGATAAAAATGCAAGAGGATAGCCTATGAAAGCAGGGAACATGAAAATTGTAACACCCTACCATACAGAGTCTTATGCTTAAGTCATAATTCAGAGATGGCAAGGTATTATGACCTCTAAAATAAAAACTTAGTACGTATAGTAGTATGAATGATTGATTATAACTAGGAGCCTTTGTAGAAAAAGGGGTAAACAAAAATCGCAACTCGAAAGCGCAACACTCCGATCGATAACGTAACGAACATGGATAACCAACGCGAGATTATATATATACAAAGGAGTGTCAAAAACAGGAATATCAAGACTCAAGATCCGGCTGCGAAGATAACCGGTCCGAGCATAGCAATATATACATATGATAAAATAAGGAAAACCCCAAAGGAAACCCAAAGGGACACAAATACATAAAACCTATTCTCCAAAATCTCCCATAAGAGGAGTCATCACAGTTTGTATTATTTAATGGAGATAAAAGTATCTAAGCAAAACATATAGACCAAAACATAGCCCCGAGAACAAAGGATCTTCGCAAATCTAGAAGTCTCCAGCATGCCTCAGCGGGAAACCTCACGTCCTGCATCTGAAAACCACAAAATCCGCATGGGTGAGAACCAGAGGTCCCCAGCATGGTAACAGCTTCCACATATATAATACATAATAATAGAGGAAAGCCAAAGGCAATCCTATAACTTCCTCCAGATAATATCAAAGCTTATAAACAAGCTAAACCATATAAGGGCATCTGACTAAAGATTCTTCAGTCTAACTAATACTTCCCTTTCCAATTCCTTCTCACCTCCCAACCACCAGCAGGAGTATAATGTAGCAAACACAGTTATATCAGACAAAGAATATACAAATAGGAGCAGTTAAGACATTTAGACAATTAGCAAGTAATATGCAGTCAAATAGGCAATCTCAAACAATTCACATAGTATGCATATGATGAATGCCTGTTCCTAGTGGCCGATGATATCATCTTGTCGGTTATAGAGCCAACCCGACAAGTCCTGGTCGCTAACCATTGGACTGTCCCTCTGTCGCGCATCCCCAACTCGAGTTATACTCGTTATAAACTTGATCATAAACATGATCCATATCCATCACCCTCACTGGTGAATATTTCGGGGGCGAGCTCATCCGGGTCTTTCACAGTGCCCGGCCACACTTACGACATAGGGTCACCAGAGTATCAAGTCTCAACCTGGAGCACGTGGTGGCTAGCCACTGCTACTACCCAGGGAAACTCGTATCTCAGATAGTGGAAGTGCAAATCACAATTATCAATGATTCAGCATAAACATGCATGAATCCTCATCCATGGATCAACATCCATATCAGCCATTCCGGCTCACGGTTCAATCCAGAACCAGCCAATATTCATAGCATTCACAGCTATTCCAGCTCACGGTTAAATCCATAACCAGCCAATATTCATAGCATACACAGCTATTCCGGCTCACGGTTAAATCCATAACCAGCCAATATTCATAGCATACACAGCTATTCCGGCTCACGGTTAAATCCATAACCAGCCATTTCATTAACAATTATAGCCTTTCGGCCCATGGCATAACAAGCACTTCCACCACCATCCTCCGCATCTCACATAATCATCTTGATCCTCATTGATCATTCATAATTCCCTTGCTTCACTCGCAAGTTACCTCATTCACTAGCCCCTTTTTAATAGCTAGGCATGTCATAATGATTTAAGACATAAATGGTGAGATCGGAGGCTTAGAAGTATGAGAATTGACTTTTAAAACTCAAAAATCAACTTTGGGATGAAAACAGGGCCACGCGTACGCGCACTCCACGCGCACGCGTGGATGGCCTCAAAAACTCATCGACGCGCAAGCGTCATGCACGCTAACGCGTGGATTCAAAATTTGCCAATCGACGCGCACGCGTCAACCACGCGTACGCGCGGGTGTTCTCGTGCCCCAAGCACAACACCGGCACAGTTCTGGCATAACTCTCTGTAAAATGGCTGGGCATTGGGTGCAGCACAATCGGCGCGCCCGCGCACATCACACGTACGCGTGAATGGCGTTTTCTGGAAGATCGGCGCGCACGCGCCAAGTGCGCCTACGCGCAAGGGGTTATTCTGCTAGAAATTTTCTAAGTTAAAAGCTGCAGAATTCACAGATTCAAACCCCTATCTTCCCATGGACATAACTTCCTCATTTTAAATCGTTTTTCACCCGTTCTTCGAACGGTATGGACATCCCGGATCCAATTTCATTTCTAAACAGATTTGGTACAAAACGGAGATCCGTAGTCCAAGTTATGTCCCGTCAAAGTATGCCCAAAAACCATATTTTCATACAAAACCACAATATGCCATTTTCAAAACAAACCATTTTCAACTCTTTTCAAAATCAATCAAAACATGCCAATTTCATCCCTTTTCTTTGAAATCAATCAAAATGTATCAATTTCAACATCAAGCCTCCTTAACTCACACATTGACACATAACCACAATTTACCAAAATCACTATCTCATCATTTTACCCCACTTCACCCAAGTGGCTCAAACTCAAACACATTGACATATCATATACTATTCCTCATGCCAATTCTCAACAACACCAATTCCAATAAATCATTATTGTACACAATCAACATCATACTCACCATTAACATGGTTCAATCCACAATTCAACCATAACCAATCGTCAAGCATATATCACAACATGCATATTTCTCATACATCATACCATTAAGGCATCAATACTCATCATCACATATATGACCACATCATATATCTCAATCATTTAACAACATCAACCATTCAATGCCTATCTTAGGGCCTCTAGCCTAAGTATTTCCTACCACATTACATATTAGATACGGGAAACCGAAACCATACCTTAGCCGATTTTCCCAAGCTCCACCGGAGCACTTCCAAACCACTTATCCACAAGCTCTCAAGGCCTCAACACCTCCAAGAACAGATTTTTCACCACCAAACCCTTTCCAAGCTTTTCAAAGTCACCAATCAAGCTCCAATATTCACATATACACAACCTAAGCCACAACCATCATACCCATACACAACATCTCAAAACCCAAACATCATAAAATCACAAATTACACTAGGGTTGAGAGTCTTACCATACCCAAGGTCCAAGGAGACAAGATTAACCTTCTCTTTCAAGAGAGTTGGGTCCTATAACATCAAAGAGCCCAAAATCTCAACATTTTACCCATGAAACTCGAAAATAAGGGCTGGAATTTCGAACAGAAACACGTGGCTTACCTCAAGATTAGTTGTATGGGTTTTGTAGAGCTCTCCGCGGTGAACGCGTGGCCGCAAACGGGGCGGCAATTGGAGCTCTAGATCAAAAGTTATGGTGATTTGAAGATCAACCAAGGGAGAGAACTTGAGAGAGTGTTCTTCCTCCCTTTCTCTCTAATTTCAGCTTGTGTGTGTAACAAATGAGGAGAGAGAGTGCTGAAAACTAGGGTTTTGGTTTAGTTATGTTGGGCCAAGGGCCCACTTTGGGTCTAATTGGCCCGGTTTGGCCCGTTCGGTCCAATCTTGGTCCGAATTCTATAAAATTGGTACCGAAATTCTCGTCTCAATCTCCTCTATCACATTTAGCCATAAAAATCACATTTTAGGCTTTCTAGAATAAATTCTCATTTATGGGTTAATTAGCCGTTAATTAACCGGGTTTTACATTCTACCCACCTAATTGGGAATTTTGCCCACAAAATTCAAATGCAATTACCTGAGAATAAATGCGGATAATCCGTTCGCATTTCTGACTCAAGTTCCCAAGTGTGTTCCTCAACACCGCCTCAACTCCATGCCACTTTGACTAGTGAAACATCTTTTCCACGCAACCGTTTAATACTAGTATCATCAATTCTGACCGGAGCCACTGGAAGCGTCAAATCTTCCCTTAACTGAACCGACTCAGGTTCTAACACATGGCTAGCATCAGGAGTGTACTTCCGAAGCTGCGACACGTGAAACACGTCGTGCAGGTTCGAAAGATGAGGTGGTAGAGCCATGCGATACGCCACCGGTCCAATCCTCTCCAGGATTTGAAATGGACCAATGTATCGAGGATTCAACTTCTTTGCTTTAATCGCCCTACCTACTCCCGTGGTCGGAGTAACCTTAAGGAAAACATGGTCTCCTTCCTCAAATTCTAAGGGCTTTCGCCTCTGATCGGCGTAACTCTTTTGACGACTCTGCGCCGTAAGCATCCTATCTCGGATTTTCTTGACTTATTCAGTAGTCTCAGCTATCATTTCCGGCCCCAACAAGCCTTTCTCTCCAGCTTCATACCAACATAGCGGAGATTGACATTTCCTCCCATACAAGGCCTCATACGGAGCCATTCCGATGCTCGCATGATAACTATTATTGTATGCAAACTCCACCAATGGCATATACCAATCCCAACTCGCCGGTTGGTCCAAAACACAAGCTCTCAACATATCCTCTAGTGTTTGGATCGTCCTCTCAGATTGACCATCTGTTTGAGGATGGTAAGCCGTGCTCAAGCTTAATCGGGTTCCAAAAGCTTTCTGAAATGCACCCCAAAACCTTGAAGTGAAACGAGGATCTCTATCAGAGATTATAGTAGCAGGTACACCATGAAGTCTCACAATCTCCTTTATGTATAACCGTGCTAGCTCCTCAAAGGTGTAATTCATACGAATGGGCAAAAAGTGAGCTGACTTCGTCAATCGGTCCATAATCACCCAAATAGCATCAAAACCAGCCCTAGTCCTCGGCAATCCTGACACAAAGTCCATTGCAATACTTTCCCACTTCCATTGTGGAATCTCTAAAGGTTGCAACATACCGGCAGGCTTTTGATGTTCAATCTTTACCTTTTGACAAGTTAAGCACTTTGAAACATATTCCGCCACATCATTCTTCATACCCGGCCACCAAAACATCACCTTTAAATCATGGTACATCTTAGTACTTCCCGGGTGAATGGAGAATCCACTTTTGTGTGCCTCCTTTAAAATATCTTGCCTCAAAGTGCCAACATCCGGCACAATAATCCTACCCTTGAATCTCCATAACCCATCTTTTCCTTCCGACACTCTCCATTGTTTTCCTTGCTCAATAGCCGGTAACACCTTCCATAATGCTTCATCATTTTGATGAGCCTTTAGGAGTTCGGACTTAAAGTCACTTGAGATTTCTAATCGGCTCAAACACAAGGTTCCGGATACTTCTTGAGAACCAATTTTCAGACTCTCGAATCCCTTGAGCAACTTCTCCTCTTGGAGCATCATCCAAGCCGCATATAATGACTTTCGACTTAACGCATCCGCCACTACGTTCGCCTTTCCCGGATGGTAATGCAACTCAAAGTTGTAGTCCTTCAACAATTCCATCCACCTTCTCTGCCTCATATTAAGCTCCTTCTGATCAAAGAGGTACTTCAAGCTCTTATGATCAGAGAAAACTTGGAACTTAACCCCATAGAGATAATGTCTCCACACCTTCAAGGCAAACACAACCGCAGCGAGTTCCAAATCGTGCGTTGGGTAACTAACTTCATGAGGTCTCAACTATCGTGAGGCATACACCACCACATTATGATGCTGCATCAGCACGCACCCTAAACCCTTCAATGAGGCATCACAATACACCTCAAATGGCTCATTTGGCTCGGGTAGCACTAACACAGGTGCAGTAGTCAACTTTTTCTTCAATGTCTGAAAGCTCTCCTCGCACTCAGGAGTCCAAACAAACGGAGTGTCTTTGCGGGTTAACTTTGTCATTGGCAAAGCTATCTGTGAAAAGCCCTTGATAAACCTTCTGTAATAGCCAGCTAAACCCAGAAAACTCCTTATCTCCGTTATGGTGGTTGGTTGTTTCCAATCCATCACAACCTCCACCTTAGTTGGGTCTACGGCTATTCCATTCTTACTCACCACGTGACCCAAAAATTTCACCTCACTCTTCCAAAACTCACACTTAGACAGTTTTGCATAGAGTTTCTTTTCCTTTAGAATCTGCAACACGGTCCTCAAGTGTTCCGCATGCTCTTCCTCAGTCTTGGAATAAATTAGTATGTCATCAATGAAGACGACAACAAATTTATCCAGAAACGGACGGAAAACTCTGTTCATGTAATCCATGAATACCGCAGGAGTGTTCGTCAACCCAAAAGACATTACAGTGTACTCGTAATGACCATAACGAGTCCTAAAAGCGGTCTTAGGGATATCCTCACCCCTCACCCTTATCTGGTGATAACCGGATCGCAAATCGATCTTGGAGAAAACTCCAGCTCCTTGTAACTGATCCATGAGATCATCAATTCTCGGCAATGGGTACTTATTCTTTATTGTAACCTTGTTCAACTGCCTGTAATCCACACAAAGCCGCATACTCCCATCCTTTTTCTTCACCAGTAACACTGGAGAACCCCACGGAGAGACACTTGGTCGTATGAAATTCTTTCCCAACAAATCCTCTAACTGAGACTTTAGCTCGTTCATCTCTAACGGTGACATCCTATAAGGAGCACTTGAGATTGGTCCCGCCCCGGGCACCAACTCAATAGCAAACTCAACCTCTCGGTTAGGTGGAAACTCATCAATATCATTGGGAAACACTTCCGGAAACTCACACACAACCGGAATCTGCTCCAACCTTTGATCATCACCCGAAACGCCCGCGGTTAACAACATGATACCCCGACATTCGATTCCAGAACAGTTCACCATCATCGAGTTCAAGTAATAATTATTCACCACGACCGGCCCTTCTGTATCTTCCGGCATAAAGTACACCGACTTTGTAGAACAATCAAGCAGGACATGGTTCTTAGATAACCAGTCCAATCCCAAGATAAGATCAAGACCGATCATCGGCAAGCAGACTAAATTATGAACAAAATCACGCTGCTTGAACCTAAAGGAAACTTCCGGGCATCCTAGCCTAGTTACCGTGGCTTCATGGGTAGCATTGTACACTCTTAGATCATAACCTAAGGTTACAATCTTCAAGCCTAACTCATGGGCTTTCTCAAATGCAATGAATGAATGTGATGCTCCCGAATCAAATAAAGCATTTAAAGTTTGACCAGCCATTTCACAGTTACCTCGAATAAGTGTCTCGGATCCCTCAGCTCCTACAGCTGAAGTGGTGAACACCCGACCAGTCTGTTGTGCTTTCCCAGCACCTTATTTCTGCTTTTCCGGGCAGCTTGCGATCTTATGCCCTGCTTTTCCACAATTGTAGCATATACCCCATCCGGCCTTGCATGGTGCTCCCGGATGGTGACTCCCACACCTAGTGCAAGCTTGATCATTCTGAGGCTGCTTCCCAAACTTCTTTCCTTGGGAGTTGTTGTTGTTGGGCCTCCTGAAAGAGCCTCCCCTCTTGAAAGACGGACCTCTAGGTGCAAAGCTCTTCCCTCGGTTCTGTGGGAATGATCCTTTGTGACTCCCTTTCTCAGCGGTTGCCCTTTTCACACACTCTTCAGCAACCCTACACTTGTTCACCAACTCGGAGAAAGTCCTAATCTCCATTGGTCCCACTGAACTGAAGATATCACTCCGGAGTCCTCCTTCATACTTAACACACTTCCATTCCTCATATTCCACCGGAGTTCCTCGGCACATACGAGAGAACTTGAACAGCTCCTCAAACTTGTCAGTATACTCTGATATGGACATAGTACCCTGCTTCAGCTGTAACAATTCAAGTTCCTTAGCCGTCCTAGCAGAAGTCGGAAAGTACTTCTTATAGAACTCCTCTTGAAAGGCATTCCAAGTGATATAGTCATCACCCTGCTGCAGAAGACGTCGGATGCCTTGCCACCAATGCGACGCTTCACCGGTGAGCATATAGGTGGCAAACTCGACACGCTGTCCTTCAGGTACCACTTGTGCTTGCAGTGCTCGCTCTATAGCCTGAAACCATGTATCAGCCTTAGTCGGGCTAGTAGTTCCCTTGAACTTAGGCGGATTAACCTTCAAAAAGTTTGCCAAGGTCATCGGACCCTGAACTCCACCTCCATCATTACCATGGTTGTTCATCTGTTGACCAAGAGCCTCAGCAGTGGCTTGCATAGCAGCAGCCATGTTCTCCAACACAGCCATAAAGTTCAAAAGTAAATAAGCTCTTTGAAACAATTACAAATCAAATTCCACTAATTCTACCCTTATACAGTAAAACAGATAAAAATGCAAGAGGATAGCCTATGAAAGCAGGGAACATGAAAATTGTAACACCCTACCATACAGAGTCTTATGCTTAAGTCATAATTCAGAGATGGCAAGGTATTACAACCTCTAAAATAAAAACTTAGTACGTATAGTAGTATGAATGATTGATTATAACCAGGAGCCTTTGTAGAAAAAGGGGTAAACAAAAATCGCAACTCGAAAGCGCAACACTCCGATCGATAACGTAACGAACATGGATAACCAACGCGAGATTATATATATACAAAGGAGTGTCAAAAACAGGAATATCAAGACTCAAGATCCGGCTGCGAAGATAAGCGGTCCGAGCATAGCAATATATACATATGATAAAATAAGGAAAACCCCAAAGGAAACCCAAAGGGACACAAATACATAAAACCTATTCTCCAAAATCTCCCATAAGAGGAGTCATCACAGTTTGTATTATTTAATGGAGATAAAAGTATCTAAGCAAAACATATAGACCAAAACATAGCCCCGAGAACAAAGGATCTTCGCAAATCTAGAAGTCTCCAGCATGCCTCAGCGGGAAACCTCACGTCCTGCATCTGAAAACTACAAAATCCGCATGGGTGAGAACCAGAGGTCCCCAGCATGGTAACAGCTTCCACATATATAATACATAATAATAGAGGAAAGCCAAAGGCAATCCTATAACTTCCTCCAGATAATATCAAAGCTTATAAACAAGCTAAACCATATAAGGGCATCTGACTAAAGATTCTTCAGTCTAACTAATACTTCCCTTTCCAATTCCTTCTCACCTCCCAACCACCAGCAGGAGTATAATGTAGCAAACACAGTTATATCAGACAAAGAATATACAAATAGGAGCAGTTAAGACATTTAGACTATTAGCAAGTAATATGCAGTCAAATAGGCAATCTCAAACAATTCACATAGTATGCATATGATGAATGCCTGTTCCTAGTGGCCGATGATATCATCTTGTCGGTTATAGAGCCAACCCGACAAGTCCTGGTCGCTAACCATTGGACTGTCCCTCTGTCGTGCATCCCCAACTCGAGTTATACTCGTTATAAACTTGATCATAAACATGATCCATATCCATCACCCTCACTGGTGAATATTTCGGGGGCGAGCTCATCCGGGTCTTTCACAGTGCCCGGCCACACTTACGACATAGGGTCACCAGAGTATCAAGTCTCAACCTGGAGCACGTGGTGGCTAGCCACTGCTACTACCCAGGGAAACTCGTATCTCAGATAGTGGAAGTGCAAATCACAATTATCAATGATTCAGCATAAACATCCAGGAATCCTCATCCATGGATCAACATCCATATCAGCCATTCCGGCTCACGGTTCAATCCAGAACCAGCCAATATTCATAGCATTCACAGCTATTCCGGCTCACGGTTAAATCCATAACCAGCCAATATTCATAGCATACACAGCTATTCCGGCTCACGGTTAAATCCATAACCAGCCAATATTCATAGCATACACAGCTATTCCGGCTCACGGTTAAATCCATAACCAGCCATTTCATTAACAATTATAGCCTTTCGGCCCATGGCATAACAAGCACTTCCACCACCATCCTCCGCATCTCACATAATCATCTTGATCCTCATTGATCATTCATAATTCCCTTGCTTCACTCGCAAGTTACCTCATTCACTAGCCCCTTTTTAATAGCTAGGCATGTCATAATGATTTAAGACATAAATGGTGAGATCGGAGGCTTAGAAGTATGAGAATTGGCTTTTAAAACTCAAAAATCAACTTTGGGATGAAAACAGGGCCACGCGTACGCGCACTCCACGCGCACGCGTGGATGGCCTCAAAAACTCATCGACGCGCAAGCGTCATGCACGCTAACGCGTGGATTCAAAATTTGCCAATCGACGCGCACGCGTCAACCACGCGTACGCGCGGGTGTTCTCGTGCCCCAAGCACAACACCGGCACAGTTCTGGCATAACTCTCTGTAAAATGGCTGGGCATTGGGTGCAGCACAATCGGCGCGCCCGCGCACATCACGCGTACGCGTGAATGGCATTTTCTGGAAGATCGGCGCGCACGCGCCAAGTGCGCCTACGCGCAAGGGGTTATTCTGCTAGAAATTTTCTAAGTTAAAAGCTGCAGAATTCACAGATTCAAACCCCTATCTTCCCATGGACATAACTTCCTCATTTTAAATCGTTTTTCACCCGTTCTTCGAACGGTATGGACATCCCGGATCCAATTTCATTTCTAAACAGATTTGGTACAAAACGGAGATCCGTAGTCCAAGTTATGTCCCGTCAAAGTATGCCCAAAAACTATATTTTCATACAAAACCACAATATGCCATTTTCAAAACAAACCATTTTCAACTCTTTTCAAAATCAATCAAAACATGCCAATTTCATCCCTTTTCTTTGAAATCAATCAAAATGTATCAATTTCAACATCAAGCCTCCTCAACTCACACATTGACACATAACCACAATTTACCAAAATCACTATTTCATCATTTTACCCCACTTCACCCAAGTGGCTCAAACTCAAACACATTGACATATCATATACTATTCCTCATGCCAATTCTCAACAACACCAATTCCAATAAATCATTATTGTACACAATCAACATCATACTCACCATCAACATGGTTCAATCCACAATTCAACCATAACCAATCGTCAAGCATATATCACAACATGCATATTTCTCATACATCATACCATTAAGGCATCAATACTCATCATCACATATATGACCACATCATATATCTCAATCATTTAACAACATCAACCATTCAATGCCTATCTTAGGGCCTCTAGCCTAAGTATTTCCTACCACATTACATATTAGATATGGGAAACCGAAACCATACCTTAGCCGATTTTCCCAAGCTCCACCGGAGCACTTTCAAACCACTTATCCACAAGCTCTCAAGGCCTCAACACCTCCAAGAACAGATTTTTCACCACCAAACCCTTTCCAAGCTTTTCAAAGTCACCAATCAAGCTCCAATATTCACATATACACAACCTAAGCCACAACCATCATACCCATACACAACATCTCAAAATCCAAACATCATAAAATCACAAATTACACTAGGGTTGAGAGTCTTACCATACCCAAGGTCCAAGGAGACAAGATTAACCTTCTCCTTCAAGAGAGTTGGGTCCTATAACATCAAAGAGCCCAAAATCTCAACATTTTACCCATGAAACTCGAAAATAAGGGCTGGAATTTCGAACAGAAACACGTGGCTTACCTCAAGATTAGTTGTATGGGTTTTGTAGAGCTCTCTGCGGTGAACGCGTGGCCGCAAACGGGGCGGCAATCGGAGCTCTAGATCAAAAGTTATGGTGATTTGAAGATCAACCAAGGGAGAGAACTTGAGAGAGTGTTCTTCCTCCCTTTCTCTCTAATTTCAGCTTGTGTGTGTAACAAATGAGGAGAGAGAGTGCTGAAAACTAGGGTTTTGGTTTAGTTATGTTGGGCCAAGGGCCCACTTTGGGTCCAATTGGCCCGGTTTGGCCCGTTCGGTCCAATCTTGGTCCGAATTCTATAAAATTGGTACCAAAATTCTCGTCTCAATCTCCTCTATCACATTTAGCCATAAAAATCACATTTTAGGCTTTCTAGAATAAATTCTCATTTATGGGTTAATTAGCCGTTAATTAACCGGGTTTTACAAAAATTCAAGCATTGAACCCTCACTGATAATGTATGTACGCTCTAATCTCTAATATATAGGGTAATTACTCTATCCTTTTCTAATCATACTTTCTAACTTTTGTTTTTCTCCTAACCAATCAACAACAGTTAATATACCAATGCAAACATCATGAGGTCTTTTCAAGGTTGTAATGGGGCCAAGGTATAGGTAGGGGTATACATATGGTTAAGTGAGCTGATAAATTGAATCTTTAATTAACCCAAGCTTCAACCCAACCTATATATTTTTAATGTAATCTTAAAGTTTATACCTAGCTACCCAGAATTTCCTTTTTTCAATCCATTCTCATGTATCACTTTTTATTTATTTTTTTTACACATTAAAATAAATATAGCTTATCAATTCACATAGATTTTTTTATTCTTATAGTTTCACATGAGTAGGTATCCAAATTCCCATTAAATTTTCATGACACATTCCCTTAACAACTTTTGTTCCCACAATTTCCCATACCTAACTAGCACACACAATTCTATCTTAAGCTAACCAAAGATTCAGTTTGGGATATACAATTGTTTTTCAGCTTAAGGTTAGTAATGTGGTAAAATATAGAACAAATGGGATTTAAAGGCTTAAAGTGGTTAACAAAGGTAATTAAAAAGGGTAGGCTTATTTTGGATAAGTGAGTTTAAACAAATAATGGCCTCAATCATGTGCAAGCATGTAAATATAATAAATATTGGACATATAAGATAAAACAAAATATAGATTACAATCATAGAGAAGTAAACACACAAGAATGAAATAATTATGGTTAAATAACGTAACCATACATAAAGGCTCAAATCTTTCACAGGTTGTGTGTTCTTTAGCTCAAACATCATGTTCCAAATACAACTCAAGCAATTTTATCATAAAAATTTTGAAAAATTAGTGAAATTTTGTTCCAAAGATAGAGTCTTAGAAGAAACTTATTGTCTTTTCAATTAAGTAGAACATGCATGCAACTATCCTAACCTATGCAAATTATTCTATTATATAAAAGAAAGAAAATATAACTAAAATATCCTAATTATTGGTGCTAGAGAAGAGAAATTACCTCTGGAAGTCAGGTACTGACCAACCTCCTCACACTTAAGGCTTTGCACCGTCCTCGGTGCCATCTGTCAGGAACAGGGGTGGGCTGGAAGTAGTATCTCCACAATCGGGACCGTCATGGCTCTCTGTGCTGGTAAAAGAAGTGGATTCCGGGGTGTCCGAATCTTTGCAATCTCCTCTAAGTAGCTCCCTAAGGTGTTTGAATCTTCGGTTGTTGTGGCGCTCTCTCAACTTAGCTTTGTGTTCTTGTCGATCCAACCTTTTGATTATCTGCTGGAGCAATTCATCAGTTGTAAGTGCTTGTGGGGTTGAAGAAGGATTATCTTCAACTGGAGCAGTAGGAAGACTTGTAGTGGCTGCTGGAAGTCTGAGGTATTTCCCGTTAGGGACATACTAATCATCCCGTGGAAGCACGGCTTTGGTGTCCCCAGCTTTGTAGGAGACTCCGGCTGCTGAGACAAGATCTGAGACCAAGGCAGAAAAAGGTAAATTGCCCGCAATTTGTACGTGTCCTATAGCATTCCGGATATGGCTTGAGAGATTCAGAGGTTGGTCTGTAAGGATGCACCATAGTAGAACGGCCATGTCCGCAGTGAAGGAGGACTCGTGAGTGCTCGGAAAGACGTAATGGGACATGATTTGTGCCCAAACGCGAGCTTCCAAAGTAAGTGCTGAAGCCAAGATTCCCTTAGGGCGGGTACGGTGGTATCCGTAGATCCAACGGCTGCCAGGTAATGCGATAACTCCGAGAACGGAATCCCAGTCAAATTGGTACCTCTGGCGTTTAAGTGCGGCTTCTTGGAATGCGTCCATTCCTTCTGGAATAGGGGGAAGACTCAAAGCTTGCTGAATGGCCTCTTCTGTAATGGGGACTTGCTTCTGCCGGACATAAACAGACTGCAGGGTTGACATGTAGAAGTTAGAGTAGAACTCAACTACCCAAGAAAGATTGACCTGTCTCGGCTGTCTCCATAGGAAACCCCATTGTCTTCGTTCAATTTGCGGCTCAACAAAGGTAGCAATATTGGACGGGAGGATAAGAAGGTATTCATTGTTATAGTTCTTTTCTGCCAGGATAGGGAACATCTGCTCACAGTAGCGATTGGGAAATCGCGCAGTGTCCTTTGCTGGAAAGGCTTTCTCCTTTTCATCAACCTTTATTATCCTCTTAACTCTCTTTGTTGAGGGCTTGACTGCGGTTGAAGGGGGCTCTGCCACTAATGCTCTTTTAGTTCCTCTTCTTGCTGGGGGTTTAGGAGTTACTTTCTCCTTTCCTTTCTTGGTGGCCATCCTGAAAAAGGGAGGGGAAAGTAAATTAAGTTCAAATAGATATATAGCAAGGAAGAGAACGAAAGAGTGGTGATGGATGCACATTAAGATGTAATTGACATTAACACATGCTCTCGAGTACATATGAAAAGCCATCAATGAAAAATAGTGAGTGCATCGAAACATAAGTGGATGCAAGGTGTTTATTAGCATGCCGGAAAATGGCATGAGTAGCATAGACCAAGCATCAGTTGTAACAAGCCAAAATGTTTGTATTGACAATTAAATTCAATTAAAACAATAGTAAAGAGAATTTGTGAAAAGCAAGCATTGAATGGTAGAGTAAAGTAATGTAGAAAAGTGCATAATGCTATATGGGCTTTTTCACAAACACATGGCATGCATGGTAAATAAGATATAGAAAGTATGAAGGTGAACATGCAAGCAATCCCTTAAAAATAATAATAATAATTGTCAAACAATTTGTAACAATCCACAAGCATATAATGAGGAATAATGACTTAAATAAATTTCTAACACCATGTAAAAAGAAAAAGAAGAAAAAAAAAGAAAATAAGAATAATGAAAAGAAGAAAAGAAAAATAAAATAACATATAAAATAACAATAATGATAGAAAAGAAAAGAAGGAGGAAGAAAATAGAACCTTGGTAATGGAGGTGGGAGAGAGAAAGTGATAGGTGAGATAGAAGGAAGAAGGGAGAAAGAAGAAATAAGGAGGGAAAAGAAAAATTAGGATTTGGAGGAGAGAAAGATAAGATATGTGGCAATATTAGGTTGAGCTGTGCGGCGCATGCGACACGGCCGCGTGGGGCACGCGTTCGCGTTGATGCGCTTTAAGTATGGTCACGCGATCGCGTCGGTCACGCGGTCGCGTGACCCATATTATGCTTCTGGCGCGAGTGCAGCCTCGCGCTAGCACAACTCTCTTTTCAAATTAATTTATTTGCCAAAATAGGGTGACGCGATCGCGTGGGTCACGCGATCGCGTGGGTCACGCGATCGCGTGAGTGTGCTTCAGAAAATGGAGGACGCGGCTGCGTCGCCAGCGGTCGCGTGATAAGGATTGTGCTTCCAGCACCACTCTCGCACAATATTTCATTGTGCACCCTTTTACGTCAAAAACTCAAGGCACGCGGTCGCGTGGGAGGCCATGATTCCCATGCGACGCGAATGCGTCAGGGACGCAGTCGCGTGGGTCGATTTGTGCCAGTGGCACGCCTTTAGCCACGCTCCAGTGTGACTCTCTGTTCACTTTTATTTTTCTTTACCCTCCAAGCGACGCGGACGCGTCGCTGATGCAATCGCGTCGCGTAGCGAAAATTTTTTTTTTTAATGAAAAATAAAAACATGTAAATGCAAATGCACGAAAGTACTAATAAAGAGAAGAGTTATTGAATAGGAAAAACGAAAAATAAAGAAAAGAACGATCATACCATGGTGGGTTGTCTCCCACCTAGCACTTTGCTTTAACGTCCGTAAGTTGGACACACCACTAGCTCAATCTTCTGCTATGTGGGGATCTTCCAAGAGGAAGATCTCAAGCTCCTTGTTTCTCTGCATCTTCTCACCATGGTATAGCTTCAGGTGTTGTCCATTAACCTTAATAAGTTCAGAGCTTGAAGGATGGCTTAGGTAATAAACTCCGTACGGTTCGGCCTTCTCTACTCTGTATGGACCTTCCCATCTTGATCTCAACTTACCTGGCATGAGCCTTAGTCGAGATTCGTAAAGGAAGACTAAATCCTCAGGTTGGAACTCTTTCTTCTTGATGTTTTGATCATGTACAGCCTTCATCTTTTCCTTGTAGATTCTTGAGTTCTCATAAGCTTCTAGGCGAAGGCTCTCCAGTTCTTGCAGTTGCAACTTCCTTTCAGCTCCGGCTTTCTCAATTCCCATGTTGCACTCCTTAACTGCCCAAAAGGCTCTGTGTTCTACTTCAACTGGGAGATGACAAGCTTTTCCATAAACCAAGCGGAAAGGACTCATCCCAATGGGTGTCTTGTAAGCTGTTCTATATGCCCAAAGTGCATCTTGTAGCCTGGTGCTCCAGTCTTTTCTAAGTGGCTTTACTATCTTTTGCAAGATACGCTTAATTTTTCTGTTTGACACCTCGGCTTGCCCATTAGTTTGGGGATGGTAAGCTGTTACAACTTTATGAATTATCCCATGCTTCTTCATTAATCCTGTTAGTCTCCTTACAAAATGGGTGCCTTGATCGCTCACGATTGCTCGTGGTGATCCAAAGCGACATATAATACGGTTTCTCACAAAGGAAAAAACAGTGTTAGCATCATCAGTACGGGTAGGAATTGCTTCCACCCATTTGGAAACATAATCCACAGCTAACAATATATAAAAATATCTATTAGAATTTGGAAATGGACCCATGAAATCAATGCCCCAAACATCAAAAATTTCATAGAAAATCATAATTTGTTGAGGCATCTCATCCCTCCTGGATATATTACCAAATTTCTGGCATGGGAGACAGGATTTACAAAACTCAGCAGCATCTCTAAAAAGAGTAGGCCACCAGAATCCACAGTCTAAGATTTTTCTAGCCGTTCTTTGAGGGCCAAAATGTCCTCCACTCTCGGATGAGTGACAGGCCTCTAAAATGGACTGGAATTTTGATTCAGGCACACAACGTCTGATTACTTGGTCAACGCCACATCTCCATAAATATGGGTCATCCCATATATAATATTTAGACTCGCTTTTCAGCTTGTCTCTTTGATGCTTAGAAAAATTTGGAGGAAATGTGCGGCTAACTAAATAATTAGCGACAGGTGCATACCAAGGGACTACCTCATATACTGCTTGCAGGTTATCAAAAGGAAAATTATCATCTATAGGAGTAAAATCATCCTTAATATGCTCAAGGCGACTCAGGTGGTCTGCTACTAAATTCTGATTACCACTCCTATACTTTATTTCTAAATCAAATTCTTGTAACAGCAGTATCCAACCTATAAGTCTTGGTTTGGACTCCTTTTTAGCTAATAGATACTTTAAAGCTGTATGGTCTGAATACACTACTACTCTAGTACCAAGTAAATAAGCCCGGAATTTATCCAGAGCAAAAATAATAGCAAGAAGCTCTTTCTCAGTAGTAGTATAATTGGACTGGGCAGTGTCTAAAGTCTTAGATGCATAAGCGATAACAAAAGGATCCTTACCTTCACGCTGATCCGGCGCTGCTCCTACTACATGGTTGGAAGCATCGCACATGATTTCAAACGGCTGGCTCCAGTCTGGTCCTCTCACAATTGGAGCTTGAGTCAGAGCAGTCTTCAGCTTATCACACGCTTGTTTGCAATCGTCACTGAACTCGAACTCAATATCCTTCTGCAGTAATCTGGATAAGGGAAGTGCTACCTTACTAAAGTCCTTAATAAATCTCCTGTAAAAACCTGCATGGCCAAGGAACGAACGGACTTCCCTCACAGAGGAGGGGTAAGGTAAACTAGAAATAACATTCACCTTTGCTGGGTCTACAGAAATGCCATTATTAGATGCCACATGTCCTAATACAATCCCTTGTTTTACCATAAAATGACATTTTTCAAAATTTAATACAAGGTTTGTATTAACACATCTATCTAATACTCTAGATAATCCATCTAAGCAAAGGTTAAAAGAATCACCATAAACGCTAAAATCGTCCATAAAAACTTCCATACAATCCTCAATAAGGTCAGAGAAAAGACTCATCATGCACCTTTGGAAAGTAGCCGGTGCATTGCACAAGCCAAAGGGCATTCTCTTGTAAGCATAAGTCCCAAAAGGACATGTAAAAGTGGTCTTTTCCTGATCCTCAGGAGCTATATGAATCTGGAAATAACCTGTGTAACCATCTAAAAAACAATAATGTGATTTACCTGACAGGCGACCCAACATTTGATCAATGAATGGAAGTGGGTAGTGATCCTTACGGGTAGCTTGGTTGAGACGCCTGTAATCAATGCAAACTCTCCAAGCATTCAGAACTCTAGTTGCTATGAGCTCTCCATGCTCATTCTTCACTGTAGTGACTCCAGATTTCTTGGGCACCACTTGTACTGGGCTTACCCATTCATTGTCTGAAATGGGATATATGATACCTGCTTCCAATAGTCTGGTCACTTCCTTTTTGACAACTTCTAAGATGGTGGGATTCAATCTTCTTTGGGGTTAACGGACAGGTCTTGCTCCCTCTTCTAAAAATATTCTGTGCTCACATACTTGAGGGTTGATGCCTATTATGTCTGCCAAACTCCACCCAATTGCCTTCTTATGCTTCCTCATCACATCAAGCAACTGCTCTTCTTGTTGAGAAGTAAGTTCCCTTGCAATGATAACTGGAAACTTCTGCTCATCTTCAAGATAAGCGTATTTGAGATGTGGAGGGAGGGGTTTCAATTCTAACTTCTGATCATGGGCAGGCTCTGGATTATCTGGAGCTTGTGAAAATGACGAAGTGCCCTCATTGTCAATTAAGAGGGTCCCCACACTTGGACCTTGTCCAGTGTGCCTCTCTTCTAACTCTTCCTTGTGAACTTCAGCTACACTTTCATCTATGACATCACACTGGAAGATAGAATGATCTTCTGGAGGGTTGTTAATGACTCCATTCAGATTGAAGATTACTATGCGGCCATCTATTTCAAAGGAGTATGTTCCTGAAAAAGCATCTAATTTGAATTTTGATGTCTTCAGGAATGGTCTTCCAAGTAGGATTGATGATGGCTTATCTGAATCATTATGGGGCATCTCCAAGATATAAAAATCAGTGGGAAATGTAAGCCCTTTAATATTCACCAAAACATCTTCAGCAACTCCAGCCACTGTAATAATGCTTTTATCTACTAACACAAAACGAGCTGCCGACCTTTTTAAGGGAGGGAGCCTCAAAATATCATATATAGACAAAGGCATTATACTATCACATGCTCCTAAATCACACATGCAATCATAAATCACTACACCACCAATAGTACAGCTAACTATACAAGGACTTAGATCACTACATTTTTCAGATAATCCTCCCATTAAAGTAGATATAAAACTACCTAAAGGAATAGTTTCTAATTCATTAATTTTGTCTTTATGGATACATAAATCTTTTAGAAACTTTGCATATTTAGGTACTTGCTGAATAACATCAAAAAGAGGAACAATTACCTCGACCTTTTTGAATATTTCTACCATTTTAGGATCGGGTTCCAGCTGCTTCCTGGGCTTCCTTGCAAGTTGTGGAAATGGAATAGGCGTAGTGTTTTCTGTAGTGTCTGCGCCTTTTGGTGCTTCCTCCTGTGGTTGAGCTATTTCTTCTTCAGCTATGTCTTGTATATCCTCTTCCTCTTCAACATCTTCTATTTCTACCACCTCTTCAGCTGAGGCGTGTTCTGGTGAGCTTGGCTCCTCCTGATTCCTCTCCTGCAGTGTGGTTCCGGACCTTAGGGTGATGGCATTAATGCCTCCCTTTGGATTCGGTAATGGTTGAGAGGGGATTCCAGTGGAGTTTGAAGGTTGGTTATTAGAATTTTGTGTTGCTCCAATCTGTGAGACAAGAGCTTGCAAAGTAGAGGTCAGACCATTCAGACTGGCATTAATAATATTCATGATGTTATTTTCCATGGTCTGCTGTCTTCGCTCAAAAGATTGTAGTAACTCTTTATTATGAGATAAAGAAGAATGAGTGAATTGAGAGGTCTGCTGTTGATTATTCTGTGGTCCCTGGTTTTACCTCAGGTGAGGTGCTCTGTAAGGTTGATTCTATTACCTGTTGTTGTTATTATTTCACCTCTGATTTTCCTGATTATCTCTGCCTCCTCTGTTATTGTTGTCCCTCCAATTCTGGTTAGAATTATCCTGCCATCCATGGTTATTATTTCCACCTTGATTGTACCCTTGGTTGGGGCAGTCATAGAAATTATAAGTAGATGCCACCATGTTGTCTTCTTGTTGGAGCTACGGGTATTCATCAGTATAATGGCTATAATCAGCACAGATTCCACAAACTCTCTGTGGGACTAGCTGTTAGTTTTGCTGTGGTGGAGGAGGTTGAGCTTGCTGAGCTTGTTGTTGATTCATTTGCATCTGCTTCAGCAAGTTGGTCATCTCACATATACTCTGAGCTAAAGCCGCAGTCTCTCTGTTAGAGAATACTTCTGCAACGGCTTTTGAACGGCCTTGTCTTTGCCTGTGGTTCCTAGTAGATTCAGCTAAATCACTGATCAATTGCCATGCCTCATCAGTGATCTTGTACTTCTTCATAGACTCATTGCTAGCACTTTCCAATGTGGTCTTATCTTGGGGCCTCATACCCTGTGTGATATAGCTGAGTAACACCATCTTATCAATTCTGTGGTGGGGGCATGCTTCCAGAAGATTATTGAAGCGCTCCCAGTATTCAAAGAGAGACTCATTGTCATCCTAAACAATGGTGGAGATATCCTTCCTCAGTTTATCAGTAACTTTAGATGGAAAGAATTTCTCCAAAAACTCCTTTTTGAGTGTATCCCAGTTGGATACATTTGCTAAAGGTTGAGTGTAGTACCACTCTCTTACTTTTCCCTCAAGAGAAAACGGGAAAGTTTTCAGCAAAATTGAAGTTTCATCAGTACCATCACGCCTGACAGTAGAACAGGCTGCCTGGAAATCTCTCAAGTGCTTGATGGGCTCTTGAGCAGGTAAGCCATGAAATAGTAGTTTATCAACACTCATTACCATTCTCACCTATGAACGTGTGCCTGACAACCACCTCCGTTCTACCTTCGATTGAGTGTGTATCTCTTGGATTCCTTAATCAGAATCTTCGTGGTATAAGCTAGAATCCATTGGCAGCCATTCTTGAGAATCTGGAAGGTCTAAACCTTGTCTGTGGTATTCTGAGTAGGATTCAGGGATTGAAAGACTGTGATGAGCTTCAAACTCGTGATTCTGGGGCGTTAGTGACAGACGCAAAAGAATCACTGGATTCTATTCCGACATGATCGAGAACCGACAGATGAATAGCCGTGTTGTGACAGAGCGCATTGAACATTTTCACTGAGAGGATGGGAGGTAGCCATTGACAACGGTGAAACCCTACATACAGCTTGCCATGGAAGGAGCCTTGCGTGTATGAAGAAGAAGACAGTAGGAAAGCAGAGATTCAGAAGATAGAGCATCTCCAAAACCTCAACCTGTTCTCCATTACTGCAAAACAAGTATTTATTTCATGTTCTTCTACTTTTCACAATTAAACCTGAGAATTATTGATATCCTGACTAAGAGTTACAAGATAACCATAGCTTGCTTCAAGCCAACAATCTCCGTGGGATCGACCCTTACTCACGTAAGGTATTACTTGGACGACCCAGTGCACATGCTGGTTAGTTGTGCGGGATTGCAAAAGTGTGATTGCAATTTCGTGCACCAAGTTTTTGGCGCCGTTGTTGGGGATTGTTCGAGTTTGGACAACTGACGGTATATCTTGTTGCTTAGATTAGGAATATTCTATTTTTGTAGGTTTAGAGTCTTTTATTTGAGTCTAGTTTCATATTTTAAGTTTGGTGTCAATTGCATGCTTTTACTTTCTCTTAATTTTTCGAATTTGCATAGTCTTAGCTGTTTCTTTACCTATAAAAATTCTAAGTTTGGTGTCTTCTTTGTGTTTTCCTTTAAATTTTCGAAAATTTGTGTTTGATTTTCTAAAAATTTTAAGTTTGGTGTCATTTTGTTGTTTTTCTCTTTTCTCATTTCAAAAATCAAATCTTTTTCAAAATAATTTTCAATCATATCTTCTTAATTGCTAATTCCAAAATCTTTTTAATTAATTAATTAATTTAGTTTTCAATTTGCTTTGATTTTATTCTCTTTTGGTTTTCGAATTTTTATTTTATTTTTCATTCATTTTAGTTTATTATTTTCGGTTACTTTTAATTAAAAAAAATCATAATATCCACATCATCTCTCTTTCTCCATCATGGACCTAAGTGGAATTAAGCATTCCAGAAGGACTCTAGGGTCATATGCTAACCCTATTACAGCTGCATATGGGAGTAGCATCTGTATACCTCCCATTAAAGCAAACAGCTTTGAGCTAAATTCTCAACTCATTATCATGGTGCAGCAAAATTGCCAATATTCCGGTCTTCCACAAGAAGAACCTACTGAGTTTCTGGCACAGTTCTTACAAATTGCTGACACGGTACATGATAAAGAAGTGGATCAGAATGTCTACAGATTGTTACTGTTACCATTTGTTGTAAAAGATCAAGCTTAGAGGTGATTGAATAACCAACCCACAGCAAGCATAAAAACATGGAGACAGTTATCAGATAAATTCCTGAATCAATTTTACCCTCCAAAAAGGATGACACAGCTAAGGCTGGACATCCAAGGCTTTAAACAAGAGGATAATGAATCCCTTTATAATGCCTGGGAGAGGTATAGAGGTATGCTAAGGAAATGCCCCTCTGAAATGTTTTTAGAGTGGGTATAGTTAGACATCTTCTATTATGGGCTTACAGAAAAAGCTCAGATGTCTTTAGACCACTCAGCTGGTGGATCTATACACATGAGGAAGACGATTGAAGAGGCTCAAGAGCTCATAGATACGGTTGCTAGAAAACAACATCTATACTCAAGCAGTGAGTCCTCTATAAAAGAAGAAGCTATGGCAGTAACTACTGAACCTAACCCTCAAGAACAGATGGTTGAGCTTAATCAGCAATTACTCCTGATGACAAAACAGTTAACAGAATTTAAAGAGTGCTCCAAGAAACTAAAATTGCTAACAAGAATATAGAATCACAGTTGAATCAGACAAAACAGCAACTATCTAAACAGATAACAAAAGAATGCCAAGCAGTTCAACTAAGGAGTGGAAAGACATTGAATAATTCAGCTCAAAGTGGCAAAAATCCAAGAAAGGAACAACTGACAGAGGATAACCAAATCACTGCCCAAAATCCCTCTGAGGATAGTAAGAGCTCAGAGAGGAATACTTCTGGCGTTCAAACGCCAGAAAAGAGGGAAAAGTTAGCGTTAAACTCCCATTCTTTGCCCAGTTCTGGTGTTCAAACGCCAGAAAAGGGTGGAAAGCTGGCGTTAAATGCCCATCCTGCACCCAGTCCTGGCGTTCAAATGCCAAAAAGGAATCAGACACCTGAGAGTGCTGATAGTAACCCCTCTAAGAAGGCTTCTCCAACCACCTTTGTAGGGAAATAAACCTGCAGCAACCAAGGTTGAAGAATATAAAGCCAAGATGCCTTATCCTCAGAAACTTCGCCAAGCGGAACAGGATAAGCAATTTGCCCGCTTTGCAGACTATCTCAGGACTCTTGAAATAATGATTCCGTTTGCAGAGGGACTTGAGCAAATACCCTCTTATGCTAAGTTCATGAAAGAGATCTTAAGTCATAAGAAGGATTGGAGAGAAACTGAAAAGGTGTTTCTCACTGAAGAATGTAGTGCAGTCATTCTGAAAAGCTTACCAGAGAAGCTTCAAGATCCAGGAAGCTTTATGATACCATGCACATTAGAAGGTGCTTGTACCAAGACAGCCCTATGTGACCTTGGAGCAAGTATCAACCTAATACCAGCATCTACTATCAGAAAGCTTGGGTTGACTAAAGAAGTCAAACCAACCCGGATATATCTCCAACTTGCTGATGGCTCCATTAAACATCCATCAGGCATAATTGAGGACATGATTGTCAAGGTTTGGCCATTTGCCTTTCCCACTGACTTTGTAGTGCTGGAAATGGAGGAGCACAAGAGTTCAACCCTCATCCTAGGAAGACCTTTCCTAGCAACTGGACGCACTCTAATTGATGTACAAAAAGGGGAAGTGACCCTAAGAGTCAATGAGGATGAGTTCAAGTTGAATGCTGTCAAAGCTATGCAGCATCCAGACACATCAAATGACTGCATGAGCGCTGATATTATTGACTCTTTGGTGGAAGAGATCAACATGACTGAGAGTCTCGAATCAGAGCTAGAGGACATCTTTAAAGATGTTCAGCCTGATCAGGAAGAACCAGAGGAAATAGAAGAACCTCTGAAAATTTCTCAGGAAGAGGATAAACCTCCCAAACCTGAGCTCAAACCACTACCACCATCCCTGAAGTATGCATTTCTGGGAGAAGGTAATACTTTTTAGTGATCATAAGCTCTGTTTTAAATTCACAAGAAGAGGAAGCACTAATTAAAGTGTTAAGGACACACAAGACAGTTCTTGGATGGTCCATAAGTGATCTTAAGGGCATTAGCCCAGCAAGATGCATGCACAAGATCCTATTGGAGGATAATGCAAAGCCAGTGGTTCAACTACAAAGGCGGCTAAATCCAGCCATGAAGGAGGTGGTGCAGAAAGAGGTCACTAAGTTACTAGAGGCTACAATTATTTATCCTATTTCTGATAGCCCCTGGGTGAGCCCTGTCCACGTTGTCCCCAAGAAGGGAGGTGATGAGCGGATAATATATACGCTTTTTGGCATTATTTTTAGTATGTTTTCAGTATGTTTTAGTTAGTTTTTAGTATATTTTTATTAGTTTTTAGTTAAAATTCACTTTTCTGGACTTTACTATGAGTTACTGTGTTTTTCTGTGATTTTAGGTATTTTCTGGCTGAAATTGAGGGACCTGAGCAAAAATCTGATTCAGAGACTGAAAAGGACTGCAGATGTTGTTGGATTCTGACCTCCCTACACTCGAAGTGGATTTTCTTGAGCTACAGAAGCCCAATTGGCGTGTTCTCAATGGCTTTGGAAAGTAGACATCCTGGGCTTTCCAGTAATGTATAATAGTTCATACTTTGCCCGAGATTTGATGGCCCAAACCGGCGTTCCAAATCAGCTCAAAACTGCCCGGTGTTAAACGCCGGAACTAGCACAAGAATGAGAGTTAAACGCCCAAACTGGCACCAAAGCTGGCGTTTAACTCCAAGAAAAGTCTCTACACGAAAATGCTTCAATGCTCAACCCAAGCACACACCAAGTGGGCCCGGAAGTGGATTTTTATGTCATTTACTCATCTTTGTAAACCCTAGGCTACTAGTTCTCTACAAATAGGACCTTTTACTATTGTATTCTCATCTTGGTAGCTATCTTTAGTCTTATGCTATCTTAGATCATGAGGCTGGCCATTCGGCCATGCCTAGACCTTGTTCTTATGTATTTTCAATGGTGGAGTTTCTACACACCATAGATTAAAGTGTGGAGCTCTGTTGTACCTCGAGTATTAATGCAATTACTATTGTTCTTCTATTCAATTCAGCTTATTCTTTTTCTAAGATATCACTTGTTCTTTAACTTGATGAATGTGATGATCCGTGACACTCATCATCATTCTCACCTATGAACGTGTGCCTGACAACCACCTCCGTTCTACCTTAGATTGAGTGGATATCTCTTGGATCCCTTAATCGGAATCTTCGTGGTATAAGCTAGAATTGATGGCGGCATTCAAGAGAATCCGGAAGGTCTAAACATTGTCTGTGGTATTCTGAGTAGGATTCGATGACTGAATGACTGTGACAAGCTTCAAACTCCTGAAGGCTGGGCATTAGTGACAGACACAAAAGAATCAATGGATTTTATTCCAACCTGATTGAGAACCGACAGATGATTAGTCGTGCCGTGACAGGGTGCGTTGAACATTTTCACTGAGAGGACGGGACTGTAGCCACTGACAACGGTAATGCCCAACATACAGCTTGCCATGGAAAGGAGTAAGAAGGATTGGATGAAGACAGTAGAAAAGCAGAGAGATGGAAGGGACAAAGCATTTCCATACGCTTATCTGAAATTCTCACCAATGAATTACATAAGTATCTCTATCTTTATGCTTTATTCATATATCATCCATAACCATTTGAATCTGCCTGACTGAGATTTACAAGGTGACCATAGCTTGCTTCATACCAACAATCTCCGTGGGATTGACCCTTACTCGCGTAAGGTTTATTACTTGGACGACCCAGTGCACTTGCTGGTTAGTTGTG
Organism: Arachis stenosperma; assembly: GCF_014773155.1. Classification (NCBI taxonomy): domain Eukaryota; kingdom Viridiplantae; phylum Streptophyta; class Magnoliopsida; order Fabales; family Fabaceae; genus Arachis; species Arachis stenosperma. The sequence goes on from NC_080378.1 coordinate 31,807,367, forward strand.
CGAAGTTGTGATAAAGAGTTGAGATTGCAATTGAGCGTACCATGTTGATGGTGCCATTGATGATCACAATTTCGTGCACCAGGAGGCATGACAGTGGTTCATAATGAAAAGAATGAACTGGTTCCTACAAGAACAGTTACAAGGTGGCGTATGTGTATTGACTATAGAAGGCTCAATACAGCCACCAGGAAGGATCATTTTCCTTTACCATTCATAGACCAGATGCTAGAGAGACTGGCAGGTCATGAATATTATTGCTTTTTGGATGGCTATTCAGGTTAAAACCAAATTGCAGTAGATCCTCAAGACCAAGAGAAAACAACATTCACATGTCCTTCTGGAGTGTTTGCCTACAGAAGGATGCCTTTTGGTCTGTGTAATGCACCTGCAACCTTTCAGAGGTGCATGCTCTCTATCTTCTCAGATATGATAAAGAAATTTCTGGAAGTCTTCATGGATGACTTTTCAGTATTTGGAGACACATTCAGCTCCTGCCTTAACAATCTAGCACTTGTTCTGAAAAGATGCCAAGAGACGAACCTAGTTTTAAACTGGGAAAAATGTCACTTTATGGTGACTGAAGGGATTGTCCTTGGGCATAAAATTTCAAACAAGGAAATAGAGGTGGATCAAGCTAAAGTTGAAGTAATTGAAAAATTACCACCACCTACCAATGTTAAGGCAATCAGAAGCTTTCTAGGGCATGCAGGATTCTACAGAAGGTTTATAAAGGATTTTTCAAAAATTGCAAAACCTCTGAGTAATCTGCTAGCTGCAGACATGCCATTTATCTTTGATAATGAATGTCTGCAGGCGTTTGACCTTCTGAAAGCTAAGCTGGTCACAGTACCAGTTATCTCTGCACCAGACTGGACACTGCCATTCAAACTAATGTGTGATGCCAGTGACCATGCTATTGGTGTAGTGTTGGGACAGAGGCACAACAAGCTTCTGCACGTCATTTATTTTGCTAGCCGTGTTCTAAATGACGCACAGAAGAATTACACAACCACAGAAAAAGAGTTACTTGCAGTGGTCTATGCCATTGACAAGTTTAGATCCTATTTAGTAGGATCAAAAGTGATTGTGTACACTGACCATGCTACTCTTAAGTACTTACTCACAAAGCAGGATTCAAAACCCAGGCTCATAAGATGGGTGTTGCTTTTGCAAGAGTTTGATATAGAAATAAGAGACAGAAAAGGGACAGAGAACCAGGTAGCTGATCACTTGTCCCAGTAGAACCAGTAGCTGGGGCGTCCCTCCCCTCTACTGAGACCTCTGAGACCTTTCCAGATGAGCAACTCTTTGCCATTCAGGAAGAACCATGGTTTGCAGATATTGCAAAATATAAAGCTGTGAGGTTCATACCCTAGGAGTACAGCAGGGTGCAAAGGAAAAAATTAATTTCAGATGCCAAGTACTACCTTTGGGATGAGCCATATCTCTTTAAGAGATGTGCAGACGGAATGATCCGCAGATGTGTACCTAGAGAGGAAGCACAAAGGATCCTATGGCATTGTCATGGATCGCAGTATGGGGGACATTTTGGATGTGAGCGAACAGCCACTAAGGTCCTCCAATGTGGCTTCTACTGGCCTACTCTCTATAGGGATGCCCGAGAGTTTGTGCGTAACTGTGATAGTTGCCAAAGAGATGGTAACTTGCCTCATGGTTACACCATGCCTCAACAAGGGATCTTAGAGATTGAGTTGTTTGATGTATGGGGTATTGATTTCATGGGTCCCTTCCCACCATCATACTCAAACACTTATATTCTGGTGGCAGTAGACTATGTATCTAAATGGGTAAAAGCAATTGCCACTCCCAATAATGATACTAAGACCGTGCTAAAATTCTTCCAGAAATACATCTTCAGCAGGTTTGGTGTTCCCAGAGTACTAATCAGTGATGGGGGCACTCATTTCTGCAATAAACAGCTGTACTCTGCTATGGTCCGATATGGAATTAGCCACAAAGTAGCAACTCCGTATCATCCACAGACAAATGGGCAAGCTGAAGTCTCTAATAGAGAGCTCAAAAGAATCCTGGAACGGACTGTTATTGCCCGTAGAAAGGATTGGGCAACGAGCTTGGATGATGCTCTGTGGGCATACAGAACAGCATTCAGGACTCCTATAGGAACCTCTCTATACCAACTTGTGTATGGGAAGGCCTATCATCTGCCCGTGGAACTGGAACATAAAGCCTACTGGGCAACCAGATTCTTAAACATGGATGCTAAGTTAGCTAGTGAAAAAAGATTGCTCCAGCTAAATAAGCTAGAGGAGTTCAGACTCAGTGCCTTTGAAAATGCAAAAATCTATAAGGAAAAGACAAAGAAGTGGCATGACAAGAAATTGTCATCCAGAGTCTTTGAACCAGGACAAAAAGTTCTGCTCTTCAACTCTAGGCTCAGACTATTTCCAGGAAAACTTAAATCCCAGTGGAGGGTTCGTATGTGATTACAGGAGTGTCACCATATGGTTATGTTGAGCTTCAAGATATTGATTCTGATAAAAAGTTCATTGTTAATGGACAGAGGATCAAACATTATCTTGAAAGCAATTTTGAGCAAGAATTCTCAAAACTGAGGCTTGAATGAAGCACAGTAAAGGTCCAGCTAAAGACAATAAAGAAGCGCTTGCTGGGAGGCAACCCAGCTATTAGCAGGTGATTTATTTTACTCAATAGAATACTGACATACATTCTTCAAGGTTGATCATCAAAATTGAAAGAATTCACAGAGTTATAGAAGGATTCAGTGCAAAAAGCAGAGAAAAGGAGTTTGCTGGCAAGAAAACGCCAGTAAAGGGTACTCTGGGCGTTAAACGCCAGAATGAATACCATTCTGGGCGTTTAACGCCAGTAAAGGTACCATTTTGGGCGTTAAACGCCAGAGTGGGTACCATTCTGGGTGTTTAACGCCAGGATTGCAGCATCCTGGACGTTTAGCAGAACGCCCAGTGATGAAGGGGTTTCTGGCATTTAACGCCAGCCAGGGTACCTGGCTGGGCGTTAAACGCCCATAATGGCCACTATTTGGGCGTTAAACGCCTAGAATGGTATCCATTCTAGGCGTTTAACACCAGAAAGGTAGGGGACAGAGATTTTGTTTTCCACTTCAAATTTTTTCAAACTTTCTTATTTTGATCCATCATTTTCTGCATAAACACATTACAAAATTTCATCATTTACCTTCAAATTTCAAAAATTAAATAATTATCTAAATCATTCTTCAAATCTCTTTCAAATCCTTTCCAAATCTTCTTCAAAAAATCAAATATCTTCTCAAATTCTTTCCATATCTTCTCAAATTTCCTTCAAAATTTTCGAAATCTCTCCCCCTCCCTTATAAATACACATTCGGCCATCCCCCTCTCCCCACCATTCGAATTTGCTCTCCTCCTCTCTCTCCTCTTTCCTTTCATTTGCTTGAGGGCAAGCAAACCTCTAAGTTTGGTGTGCTTTTTCGTGATCACTAAGCCAAGATTTATCAAGATCATGGCTCCTAAGGGAAAACAAACCAATTTCAAAGGCAAGAAAGAGAATAATCCAAAGAATCTTTAGAATCAAGAGAAGTTCTTAACCAAAGAACATGCAGACCATTACCACAAAATAATGGGTCTGAGGTCAGTGATCCCGGAAGTCAGATTCAATCTGAAAGAAGAAGAATATTTGGAGATCCAAGAGCAAATTCAAAACAGAGGATGGGAAGTTCTAACCAACCCTGAGACAAAGGTTGGAAGAAACATGGTTCAGGAATTCTACTCAAATCTGTGGCTGACAGATAAGCAGAGAATGACTGGAACTGCTTTTCATACCTACAGAACCATGGTCAGATGGAGAATTATTTACTTCTATTTGGACAAAATAAGAGAGGTCTTCAAATTGCCTCAACTACAAGATGATCCTGAATCCTTTAATAGGAGAATGGTGAGAGTAGATAAGGGGTTGGATCAAGTTCTAGAGGACATATGCCTTCCTGGAACTAAGTGGACAACCAATTCAAAAGGTGTCCCAAACTAACTCAAAAGGGGAGATCTCAAACCAATTGCAAGAGGTTGGCTAGACTTCATTGGGTGTTCTATATTGCCCACTAGCAACCGTTCTGAGGTCACGGTCAAGAGAACAGTGATGATTCATTGCATTATGCTGGGAAAAGAAGTAGAGATTCATCATCTGATTGCTTGTGAGATTTACACAATTGCAAACAAGAACTCCACTGAAGCCAAATTGGCTTACCCAAGCTTAATCTCTTTGCTATGTAAAGATGCTGGGGTGAGGATGGGAGTAGATGAATTCATCCCAATTGAACATCCAATCACCAAGAAGTCAATGGAAGGACAAATGCAAGATAACTCTATCAAAAGGAGGGCGCAGGAATTCCTCCCTGAACTTCCTGAAATTGACTACTAGGCCAGCCTAGAAGCATCTGTTGCCAAGTTGCAAGAAATTATGGAACAAATTAAGGAAGAACAGCAGAATCAAAACTGCATGCTCTGCAAACTGCTGTAGGAACAAGAGAAGCAGGGGCGTGAGCTACAGGAGCTAAAGCGCCAGAAGCTCTCCCTTGAAGGGTCAAATACCCCACAAGTTAAGGGAGCATCCACTTCTCAAAATCAAGGTTGTTGAGTCCTAACTCTGTGATAACCTCTATCATTAGGAGTCTATTTTAGAGTCATTTAAATTTTTGTTTTCTATTACTATTAGTCTTATCTTATATTTATTTTTGAGTCTTGTTCTTAATTCATGATTAATAAAATTTAAGGTTCATGTCTTAAAGCTATGAATTTCCTATGAATCCGTCACCTCTCTTAAATGAAAAATGCTTTAATCACAAAAGAACAAGAAGTACAGGATTTCGAATTCATCTCTGAAACTAGTTGAATTAGTTTGATGTGGTGACAATACTTTTTATTTTCTGAATGAATGCTTGAACAGTGCATATGTCTTTTGAATTTCTTGATTAAAGAATGTTAAACTTGTTGGCTCTTGAAAGAATGTTATTGAAGATCTGAAAAATCATCAGATTGATTCTTGAAGCAAGAAAAAGCAGTGAATTCAAAAAAAAAAAGCAAGCAGAAAAAGCCAATAGCCCTTTTAAACAAAAAGGCAAGGGTAAAAATAAAAAGTGATCCAAGGCAAAAAGAGCGTGCTTAAGAACCCTGGACACCTCTAATTGGGGACTCTAGCAAAGCTGAGTCACAATCTGAAAAGGTTTACCTAGTTATGTGTCTGTGGCATGTATGTATCTAGTGGTAATACTGGAAGACAGAGTGCTTTGGGCCACAGCCAAGACTCATAAAGTAGCTGTGTTCAAGAATCATCATACTTAACTAGGAGAATCAATAACACTATCTGAATTCTGAGTTCCTATAGATGCCAATCATTCTAAACTGCAAAGGATAAAGTGAGATGCCAAAACTGTTCAGAGGCAAAAAGTTACTAGTCCCGCTCATCTAATTGGAGCTAAGTTTCATTGATATTTTGGAGTCTATAGTATGTTCTCTTCTTTTTATCCTATTTGATTTTCAGTTGCTTGGGGACAAGAAACAATTTAAGTTTGGTGTTGTGATGAGCGGATAATTTATACGCTTTTTGGCACTGTTTTTAGTATGTTTTTTGTACATTTTAGTTAGTTTTTAGTATGTTTTATGAGTTTTTATTTAAAATTCACTTTTCTGGGCTTTACTATGAGTTTGTGTGTTTTTCTGTGATTTCAGGTAATTTCTGGCTGAAATTGAGGGACCTGAGCAAAAATCTGATTTAGAGGCTGAAAAAGGACTGCAGATGCTGTTGGATTCTGACCTCCCTGGACTCGAAGTGGATTTTTTGGAGCTACAGAAGCCCAATTGGCGCGCTCTCAATTGCGTTAGATAGTAGACATCCTGGGCTTTCCAGCAATATATAATAGTTTATACTTTGTCCGAGATTTGATGGCCCAAACCGGAGTTTCTAATCAGCTTCAGAATTCCTGGCGTTTAACGCCAGAACTGGCACAAAAGTTGGAGTTAAACGCCCAAACTGGCACAAAAGTTGGCGTTTAACTCTAGAAAAAGTCTCTACACATGAAAGCTTAAATGCTCAGCCCAAGCACACACCAAGTGGACCCCAGAAGTGGATTTTTATGTCATTTACTCATTTCTGTATATCCTAGGTCACTAGTTCACTATAAATAGGACTCTTTGCTATTGTATCTTCACCTCATGACACTTTACACATTTCATATTGTATCTTCTATGGCATGAGTCTCTAAATCCCATGGTTGGGGGTGAGGAGCTCTGCTGTGTCTTGATGAATTAATGCAACTACTACTGTTTTTCATTCAATCACGCTTGCTTCTATTCTAAGATACCACTTGTTCTTCAACCTGATGAATGTGATGATCCGTGACAGTCATCACCATTCTCACCTATGAACGTGTGCCTGACAACCACCTCCGTTCTACCTTCGATTGAGTGTGTATCTCTTGGATTCCTTAATCAGAATCTTCGTGGTATAAGCTAGAATCCATTGGCGGCCATTCTTGAGAATCCGGAAGGTCTAAACCTTGTCTGTGGTATTCTGAGTAGGATTCAGGGATTGAATGATTGTGACGAGCTTCAAACTCGCGATTGTGGGGCGTTAGTGACAAACGCAAAAGAATCACTGAATTCTATTTCGACATGATCGAGAATCGACAGATGAATAGCCGTGCTGTGACAGAGCGCGTTGAACATTTTCACTGAGAGGATGGGAGGTAGCCATTGACAACAGTGAAACCCTACACACAGCTTGCCATGGAAGGAGCCTTGCGTGTATGAAGAAGAAGACAGTAGGAAAGCAGAGATTCATAAGATAGAGCATCTCCAAAACCTCAACCTGTTCTCCATTACTACAAAACAAGTATTTATTTCATGTTCTTCTACTTTTCACAATTAAACCTGAGAATTATTGATATCCTAACTAAGAGATACAAGATAACCATAGCTTGCTTCAAGCCGACAATCTCCGTGGGATCGACCCTTACTCACGTAAGGCATTACTTGGACGACCCAGTGTACTTGCTGGTTAGTTGTGTGGGATTGCAAAAGTGTGATTGCAATTTCGTGCACCATAACATCAACAAGTCAAGATTCACAACATTCATGCAATGGGTATAAAGTGACAATTGACAAAAATCCATAAACTAACACAAGATCTAAGCAAAAGTATACTAAGAAATTCAAATTAAATGATCAAAACTAGTAATTAACAAAATCCAATTCAGATTCAACAAGGGAAGATCAAATTAAAGCAAGATCTAGAGAAGAACAAGGGTTTCTCTCTCTAGAAGAACAAAGAACCAAAAAAAACTAGAAAATGTGTCTTCGTGTCAAAATGATTGAGCCCCCCTTCTCCCTACCATCCTTGGGTCTTTTTCCATGCAGAAACAGCTTGAATTTGGGCCCAATGAGCCTCAGAAATCGCCTGGCATGATTTCCTTTAATGTGGTCATGTGCAGTTTCCCACGCGTGCGCGCCATGCGTGCGTGCGCGCCGATTACTTTTGTGATCCACGCGTGCGTGCCAAGTGCACGTGCACGTCGGTTGTAATTCTTTGGCCTGCGTAGGTGCGTCCATCCTTGCGCGTCGCTTCCAGCTATCCTCATCCACGCGTGCGCGTGATGTGCATGTCCGCATTGGTGCTGCAGTTCCCAAAATCCAGATCTTCATGTTCCTTCCTCTTATGCATGCTTTATTTCTCTCTTCTAGGCCATTCTTACCCTATTAATTCTGAAATCACTCAACAAACATGTCACGGCATCGAATAACAATAAAGAGGATCAAAATATAGCAATTATAAGGCAAAATAAGCATGTTTTCTATCATGGAGCAATATTAGGAAGTGAACACAAAACCATGCATTTCTTGTGAATAAGTGTGAGAAATATTGACAAAAACCCCCAAATTAAGCACAAGATAAACCACAAAATTGGGTTTATCAGGGTGCGTGCTGATGCAGCACCAGAAGGTGGTGGCTTACGCCTCATGGCAATTGAGACCTCACGAGGTTAATTACCCGACGCACGACCTAGAACTTGCTGCGGTTGTGTTTGCATTGAAGGTGTGGAGGCATTACCTCTATGGGGTTAAGTTCCAAGTTTTTTCTGATCACAAGAGCTTGAAATACCACTTTGACCAGAAAGAACTTAATATGAGGCAAAGGAGGTGGATGGAGTTACTAAAGGATTACGACTTCGAGTTGAGTTACCATCCGGGGAAGGCGAATGTCGTAGCGGATGCGCTAAGCCGGAAATCGTTGTGTGCTTTTTAGATGATTCTTTGAGAAGAGGAGTTCTACAAGGCATTAAAGAGTTTAAAGATTGACATTCAAGAAGTGACTAGAACTCTGTGTTTGAGCCAACTACAGATCTCAAGTTATTTTAGATTCGAACTCCTGAAGGCTCATCAAAACGATGATGCGTTAGCGAAGGTGTTGCCAGCTATTGAGCAAGGAAAGCAGTGGAGAGTGTTCAAGGATCAAGATGGATTATGGAGGTTCAATGGTAGAATCTTTGTGCTGGATGTAGGGACTTTGCGGCAAGATATATTGAAGGAAGCGCACAAAAGCGGATTTTCAATCCACCCTGAGAGTACAAAGATGTATAATGATCTAAAGTCTATTTTCTGGTGGCCTGGTATGAAGAATGATGTGGCGGAATATGTCTCAAAGTGTTTAACTTGTCAAAAGGTGAAGATTGAACATCAGAGACCCTCCAGGACATTGTAGCCCTTAGAGATTCCGCAATGGAAGTGGGAGAGCATTGCGGTGGATTTTGTGTCGGGATTACCGAGGACTAGGACCGGTTTTGATGCTGTATGGGTAATTGTGGACCGACTGACCAAGTTGGCTCATTTTCTACCCATTCGGATGAACTACACTCTTGAGGAGTTAGCACACCTGTATATAAAGGAGATTGTAAGGCTTCACGGAGTGCCTACGACTATAATTTTTGACAGGGATCCCCGTTTCACTTCAAGGTTCTGGGGTGCATTTCAGAAAGCTTTCGGGACCCGTTTGAGCTTAAGTACAGCTTACCATCTTCAAACCGACAGTCAATCTGAGAGAACAATCTAAACCCTAGAAGATATGTTGAAGGCTTGTGTTCTGGACCAACCGGCTAGCTGGGATCGCTATATGCCACTAGAGGAGTTTGCGTATAATAATAGCTACCATGCAAGCATTGGAATGGCTCCGTATGAGGCTCTGTATGGGAAGAAATACCAATCTCTGCTGTGCTGGTTCAAGGCCGGAGAGAAAGGTCTGTTAGGACCAAAATTGATAGCTGAGACTACCGAGCAAGTTAAGAAAATCAGAGATAGGATGCTCACTGCTCTGAGCCGTCAGAAGAGTTACACCGATCAGAGGCAGAAGCCCTTAGAGTTCAAGGAAGGAGACCATGTTTTTCTATATTTATTTTAGCCTTTATTTATTATTAATTTCGAAAACCATTATAACCATTTGAATCCGCCTAACTAAGATTTACAAGATGACCATAGCTTGCTTCATACCAACAATCTCCGTGGGATCGACCTTTACTCACGTAAGGTATTACTTGGACGACCCAGTGCACTTGCTGGTTAGTTGTACAAAATTATGACAAAATGTGATTCACGTTTGAGAGCACCAAGTCTATTGGTGTCATTGTTGATGATCACAATTTTGTGCACCAAGTTTTTGGCGCCGTTGCCGGGGATTGTTCGAGTTTGGACAACTGACGGTTTATCTTGTTGCTCAGATTAGGTAATTTTTTTTTGTTTTATTTTCAAAAAATTTTTCAAAAATATTTCAAAAATTTTTTACTTCTGTTTTCGAAAAATTATTCTAAATTTTTAAGAATGAATTCTAGTGTTTCATGAAGCATGTTGAAGCTTGGCTGGCTGTAAAGCCATTTCTAATTCAATTGGATTGAGGCTTCCCCTTATCAGTATATGAAGTTGGATGAAGTATCAGCTGTTGTATGTCTGATTTCTAGGCTAAAGCTTGGCTGGCCATTGGCCATGTCTAGTGTTTTGGACAGAAGCTTTCACAAAAAGCTTGGCTGGCTATTAAGCCATGTCTAATTCCTGGACCGGAGCTTTAGACTAACATTGCAAAGATTCCTGGAATTCTTATTAAAAATTTTGAATTTCTTATTTTATTTTTCCTATATGTTTTCAAAAAAATAAAGTAAAATACAAAAAAAATCAATAAAATCATAAAAACCAAAAATATTTTGTGTTTCTTGTTTGAGTCTTGTGTCATGTTTTAAGTTTGGTGTCAATTGCATGTTCATCTTTTTCTTGCATTTTTCGAAAATTCATGCATTGTATTTTTCATGATCTTCAAGTTGTTCTTGATGAATTTTCTTATTTGATCTTCATATTTTATTGTTTTGTGTTGTATGGTGTTTTTCATATGCATTTTTGCATTCATAGTGTCTAAGCATTGAAAATTTCTAAGTTTGGTGTCTTGCATGTTTTTCTTTTCTTGAAAATTTTTCAAAAATAAGTCTGGATGTTCATCTTGATCTTCAAAGTGTTCTTGGTGTTCATCTTGACATTCATAGTGTTCTTGCATGCATTAAGTGTTTTGATTCATAATTTTCATGTTATGGGTCATTTTTGTGTTTTTCTCTCTCATCATTAAAAATTCAAAAATAAAAAAAATATCTTTTTCTTATTTTGCTCATAATTTTCGAAAATTTGAGTTGACTTAGTCAAAAATTTTTAAAACTTAGCTATTGCTTATAAGTCAAGTCAAATTTTCAATTTTTAAAATCCTATCTTTTCAAAATCTTCTTCAAAAATCAAATCTTTTTTTTATTATTTTCAAAAATTTTTAAAATTTATTTTCAAAATCTTTTTCTTATCTTTATTTCAAAATTTCGAAAACTTTACTAACAATTAATGTGATTGATTCAAAAATTTGAAGTTTGTTACTTTCTTGTTAAGAAAGGTTCAATCTTTAAATTCTAGAATCATATCTTTTAGTTTCTTGTTAGTCAAGTAATCAAATTTTAATTTTAAAAATTAAATCTTTTTCAAAATATCATTTTCAATCATATCTTTTAAAAATATCTTTTTTTTTTTTCAAATCATATCTTTTTCAAAATCAATTTCAAAATATCTTTTCTAACTTCTTATATTTTTAAAATTGATTTTTAAATCTTTTTCAACTAACTAATTGACTTTTTATTTGTTTTAAAATTCTTATCTTTTTCAAAACCACTTAACTATTTCCCCCTCTCTAATTTTCGAAAATTCCTCCCTTTTTTCAAAACTTTTTTAATTAACTAATTGTTTCAAATTTTAATTTTAATTGTTTTTCTTCTCTTAATTTTCGAAAATCACTAACCCCTTTTCAAAATTTATTTTCGAATTTCTCCCTCTCTCATCTTCTTCTATTTTATTTATTTATTCACTAACACTTCTCTTCATCTCAAGAATTCGAACCTATCTTCCCCCTTGTGTTTGGATTCTTAACTCTTTTCCTTCTTCTATTCCTTTCTTTTTCTACTAACATAAAGGAATCTCTATACTGTGACATAGAGGATTCCTCTTCCTTTTCTGTTCTCTTCTTTTTCATATGAGTGGGAACAAGGAAAAAGGCATTCTTGTTGAAGCTGATCCTGAACCTGAAAGGACTCTGAAGAGGAAACTGAGAGAAGCTAAAATACAACAATCTAGAGACAACCTTACTGAAATTTTCGAACAAGAAAAGGATATGGTAGTCGAACCCAACAACAATAATGCAAGGAGGATGTTTGGTGACTATACTACACCTACTTCCAGGTTTGATGGAAGAAGCATCTCAATCCCTACCATTGGAGCAAACAATTTTGAGCTGAAATTTCAACTAGTTGCTCTAATGCAACAGAACTGCAAGTTCCATGGACTTCCATCAAAAGATCCCTATCAGTTTTTAACTGAGTTCTTGCAGATCTTTGAGACTGTTAAGACTAATGGAGTAGATCCTGAAGTCTACAGGCTCATGCTTTTTCCTTTGCTGTAAGAGACAAAGCTAGGTGGATCTATTCACCTAAAGAAAACGCCTGCAGAAGCTCAAGAACTCATTGACATGGTTGCAAATAACCAGTTCATGTACACTTTTGAGAGGAATTCTGTGAATAATGGGATGCCTTAGAGGAAGGGATTTCTTGAAATTGATGCTCTGAATGCCATATTGGCTCAGAACAAAATGTTGACTTAGCAAGTCAAATGATTTACATAAGTATTTCTATATTTATTTTATGCTTTATTTATTATTAATTTCGAAAACCATTATAACCATTTGAATTCGCCTAACTGAGATTTACAAGATGACCATAGCTTGCTTCATACCAACAATCTCCGTGGGATCGACCCTTACTCACGTAAGGTATTACTTGGACGACCTAGTGCACTTGCTGGTTAGTTGTGCGGAATTGTGACAAAGTGTGATTCACGTTTGAGAGCACCAAGTCTATTGGTGCCATTGTTGATGATCACAATTTTGTGCACCAAGTTTTTGGCGCCGTTGCCGGGGATTGTTCGAGTTTGGACAACTGACGGTTCATCTTGTTGCTCAGATTAGGTAATTTTCTTTTTGTTTTATTTCCAAAAAATTTTTCAAAAATCTTTCAAAAATTTTTTACTTCTATTTTCGAAAAATTATTCTAAATTTTTAAGAATAAATTCTAGTGTTTCATGAAGCATGTTGAAGCTTGGTTGGCTGTAAAGCCATTTCTAATTCAATTGGATTGAGGCTTCCCCTTATCAGTATATGAAGTTGGATGAAGTATCAGCTGTTGTATGTCTGATTTGTAGGCTAATGCTTGGCTGGCCATTGGCCATGTCTAGTGTTTTGGACAGAAGCTTTCACAAAAAGCTTGGCTGGCTATTAAGCCATGTCTAATTCCGGGACCGGAGCTTTAGACTAACATTGCAAAGATTCCTGGAATCTTATTAAAAAATTTAAATTTCTTATTTTATTTTTCCTATATGTTTTCGAAAAAAATAAAATAAAATACAAAAAAAATCAATAAAATCATAAAAACCAAAAATATTTTGTGTTTCTTGTTTAAGTCTTGTATCATGTTTTAAGTTTGGTGTCAATTGCATGTTCATCTTTTTCTTGCATTTTTTGAAAATTCATGCATTGTATTTTTCATGATCTTCAAGTTGTTCTTGATGAATTTTCTTGTTTGATCTTCATATTTTATTGTTTTGTGTTGTATGGTGTTTTTCATATGCATTTTTGCATTCATAGTGTCTAAGCATTGAAAATTTCTAAGTTTAGCGTCTTGCATATTTTTCTTTTCTTGAAAATTTTTCAAAAATAAGTCTTGATATTCATCTTGATCTACAAAGTGTTCTTGGTGTTCATCTTGACATTCATAGTGTTCTTGCATGCATTAAGTGTTTTGATTCATAATTTTCATGTTATGAGTCATTTTTGTGTTTTTCTCTCTCATCATTAAAAATTCAAAAATAAAAAATATCTTTTCCTTATTTTGCTCATAATTTTTGAAAATTTGAGTTGACTTAGTCAAAAATTTTTAAAACTTAGCTATTTCTCAGAAGTCAAGTCAAATTTTCAATTTTTAGAATCCTATCTTTTCAAAATCTTCTTCAAAAATCAAATCTTTTTTTATTATTTTCGAAAATTTTTAAAATTTATTTTCAAAATCTTTTTCTTATCTTTATTTCAAAATTTTGAAAACTTTACTAACAATTAATGTGATTGATTCAAAAATTTGAAGTTTGTTACTTTCTTGTTAAGAAAGGTTCAATCTTTAAATTCTAGAATCATATCTTTTAGTTTCTTGTTAGTCAAGTAATCAAATTTTAATTTTAAAAATTAAATCTTTTTCAAAATACCATTTTCAATCATATCTTTTAAAAATATCTTTTTTTTTTCAAATCATATCTTTTTCAAAATCAATTTCTAAATATCTTTTCTAACTTCTTATATTTTTAAAATTGATTTTTAAATCTTTTTCAACTAACTAATTGACTTTTTATTTGTTTTAAAATTCTTATCTTTTTCAAAACCACTTAACTATTTCCTCCTCTCTAATTTTCGAAAATTCCTCCCTTTTTTCAAAACTTTTTTAATTAACTAATTGTTTCAAATTTTAATTTTAATTGTTTTTCTTCTCTTAATTTTCGAAAATCACTAACCCCTTTTCAAAATTTATTTTCGAATTTCTCCCTCTCTCATCTGCTTCTATTTTATTTATTTATTTACTAACACTTCACTTCATCTCAAGAATTCGAACCTATCTTCCCCCTTGTGTTTGGATTCTTAACTCTTTTCCTTCTTCTATTCCTTTTTTCTTCTACTAACATAAAGGAATCTCTATACTGTGACATAGAGGATTCCTCTTCCGTTTCTGTTCTCTTCTTTTTCATATGAGTGGGAACAAGGAAAAAGGCATTCTTGTTGAAGTTGATCCTGAACCTGAAAGGACTCTGAAGAGGTAGTGCACGAAATTTCAGTCACACTTTTGCAATTTCGCACAACTAACCAGCAAGTGCACTGGGTCGTCCAAGTAATACCTTATGTGAGTAAGGGTCGATCCCACGGAGATTGTCGGCTTCAAGCAAGCTATGGTTATCTTGTAACTCTTAGTCAGGATATCAATAATTATCAGGTTTAATTGTGAAAAGTAAAAGAACATGAAATAAGTACTTGTTTTGCAGTAATGGAGAACAGGTTGAGGTTTTGGAGATGCTCTATCTTCTGAATCTCTACTTTCCTACTGTCTTCTTCTTCATGTACGCAAGGCTCCTTCCATGGCAAGCTGTATTTAGGGTTTCACCATTGTCAATGGCTACCTCCCATCCTCTCAGTGAAAATGTTCAACGCGCTCTGTCACAGCATGGCTAATCATCTGTCGGTTCTCAATCAGGTTGGAATAGAATCCAGTGATTCTTTTGCGTCTGTCACTAACGCCCAGCCTTCAGGAGTTTGAAGCTCGTCATAGTCACTCAATCCTTGAATCCTACTCAGAATACCACAGACAAGGTTTAGACCTTCCGGACTCTCTTGAATGCCGCCATCAATTCTAGCTTATACCACGAAGATTCCGATTAAAGAATCCAAGAGATATCTACTCAATCTAAGGTAGAACGGAGGTGGTTGTCAGGCACACGTTCATAGGTGAGAATGATGATTAGTGTCACGGATCATCACATTCACCAAGTTTAGGAACAAGTGATATCTTAGAATAGAAGCAAGCGTGATTGAATGAAAAACAGTAGTAATTGCATTAATCCATCAAGACACAGCAGAGCTCCTTACCCCCAACCATAGGGTTTAGAGACTCATGCCGTAGAAGGTACAGTAAGAAACGTGTAATGTGTCATGAGGTGAAGATACAATGTCAAAAGATCCTATTAATAGTGAACTAGTAACCTAGGGTATACAGAAATGAGTAAATGACGTAAAAATCCACTTCCGGGGTCCACTTGGTGTGTGCTTGGGCTGAGCATTGAAGCTTTCATGAGTAGAGACTTTTTTTAGAGTTAAACGCTAGCTTTTATGCCAGTTTGGGAGTTTAACTCCAATTTTTGTGCCAGTTCCGGCGTTAAACGCCGGGAATTCTAAAGCTGATTTGCAAGGCCGGTTTGGGCCATCAAATCTCGGGAAAAGTATGAACTATTATATATTGCTGGAAAGCCCAAGATGTCTACTTTCCAACGCAATTAAGAACGCGCCAATTGGGCTTGTGTAGCTCCAGAAAATCTACTTCGAGTGCAGGGAGGTCAGAATCCAACAGCATCTGCAGTCCTTTTCAGCCTCTGAATCAGATTTTTGCTCAGGTCCCTCAATTTCAGCCAGAAAGTACCTGAAATCACAGAAAAACACACAAACTCATAGTAAAGCCCAGAAAAGTGAATTTTAAATAAAAACTAATAAAAACATACTAAAAACTAAGTAAAATGTACTAAAAACATACTAAAACTAGTGCCAAAAAGCGTATAAATTATCTGCTCATCACAACACCAAACTTAAATTGTTGCTTGTCCCCAAGCAACTGAAAATCAAATAGGATAAAAAGAAGAGAACATACTATAGACTCCAAAATATCAATGAAACTTAGCTCCAATTAGATGAGCGGGACTAGTAGCTTTTTGCTTCTAAACAGTTTTGGAATCTCACTTTATCCTTTGAAGTTTAGAATGATTGGCATCTATAGGAACTTAGAATTCAGGTAGTGTTATTGATTCTCCTAGTTAAGTATGATGGTTCTTGAACATAGCTACTTTATGAGTCTTGGCTGTGGCCCAAAGCACTCTGTCTTCCAGTATTACCACCGGATACATACATGCCACAGACACATAACTGGGTGAACCTTTTTAGATTGTGACTCAGCTTTGCTAGAGTCCCCAATTAGAGGTGTCCAGAGTTCTTAAGCACACTCTTTTTGCCTTGGATCACTTTTTATTTCTAACCTTGCCTTTTGATTTAAAGGGCTATTGGCTTTTTCTGCTTGCTTTTTCTTCTTCTCTTCTTTTTTTTTTCTTTTTTTTATTTTTATTTTTTTTTGCTTTTTCTTGCTTCAAGAATCAATTTGATGAATTTTTTAGATCCTCAATAACATTTCTCCTTTTCCATCATTCTTTCAAGAGCCAACAAATTTAACATTCTTTAAACAACAAATTCAAAAGACATATGCACTGTTCAAGCATTCATTCAGAAAACAAAAAGTATTGTCACCACATCAAACTAATTCAACTAGTTTCAGAGATAAATTCGAAATCTTGTACTTCTTGTTCTTTTGTAATAAAAACATTTTTCATTTAAGAAAGGTGATGGATTCATAGGACATTCATAGCTTTAAGGCATAGACACTAAGATACTAATGATCATGTAATAAGACACAAACATAGATAAACATAAGCATAAAAATTCGAAAAATAGAAAATAAAGAACAAGAAGATTAAAGAATTGGTCCACCTTAGTGATGGCGGCTTGTTCTTCCTCTTGAAGATCTTATGGAGTGCTTGAGCTCCTCAATGTCTCTTCCTTGCCTTTGTTGCTCCTCTCTCATGATTCTATGATCTTCTTTAATTTCATGGAGGAGGATGGAATGTTCTTGGTGCTCCACCCTTAGTTATCCCATGTTGGAACTCAATTCTCTTAGGGAGGTGTTGATTTGCTCCCAATAGTTTTGTGGAGGAAAGTGCATCCCTTGAGATGAATCTCTCCATCTCTCATGGCTCGGAGGTGAAAGCTTTGGCCTTCCTTTTCCTCTTTCTAGAGGTTTCTCCGGCCTTAGGTGCCATAAATGGTTACAGAGAAACAAAAAGCAACGCTTTTACCACACCAAACTTAGAAGGCTTTCTTGTCCTCGAGCAAAAGAAGAAAGAAGAGAGAGAGTGGTGGGGTAAGTGGGGATCCTGTGGGATCCACAGATCCTGAGGTGTCAAGGATAATTCATCCCTGCACCAAGTGGCGAGCAAAAATGCTCCTTCTGCCAATCCTGGCGTTAAAAGCCGGGCTGGAGCCCATTTCTGGCGTTTAACGCCAGCTTGGTGCCCATTCCTGGCATTTAACGCCAGTCTGGTGCCCCTTTCTGGCGTTAAACGCCCAGAATGGTGCCAGACTAGGCGTTAAAGGCCCATTTGCTGCCCTTACTGGCGTTTAAACGCCAGCAAGTTTTCCTCCAGGGTGTACTGTTTTTCTTTCTATTTTTCATTCTGTTTCTGCTTTTTCAATTGATTTTGTGACTTTCCATGATCATCAACCTATAGAAAACATAAAATAACAAAGGAAAATAATAAATATAACATTGGGTTGCCTCCCAACAAGTGCTTCTTTAATGTCAGTAGCTTGACAGTGGGCTCTCATGGAGCCTCACAGATGTTCAGAGCAATGTTGGAACCTCTCCAACACCAAACTTAGAGTTTGGTTATGACCCCCCAACACCAAACTTAGAGTTTGACTGTGGGGGTTTTGTTTGACTCTGTATTGAGAGAAGCTTTTCATGCTTTCTCTCCATGGTTACAGAAGGAGAACCTTGAGTCTTACAGTTTGCACTGTCTGCAAGCCACGGAGCTTCCTGAATAGCAAACAATTGCTCATCTGGAAAGGTTTCAGAGATCTCAGTAGGAGGGAGGGATGCTCCTGCTACTGGTTCTATCCGGGACAGGTGATCAGCTACTTGATTCTCTGTCCCTTTTCTGTCTCTTATTTCTATATCAAACTCCTGCAGAAGCAACACGCACCTTATGAGCCTGGGTTTTGAATCTTGCTTTGTGAGTAAGTATTTAAGAGCAGCATGGTCAGTGTACACAATTACTTTTGACCCTACTAAATAGGATCTAAACTTGTCAATGGCATAGACCACTGCAAGTAACTCTTTTTCTGTGGTTGTGTAATTCTTCTGTGCGTCATTTAGAATACGGCTGCCATAATAAATGATGTGTAGAAGCTTATCATGCCTTTGTCCCAATACTGCATCAATGGCATGGTCACTGGTATCACACATTAGTTCAAATGGTAATGTCCAGTCTGGTGCAGAGATGACTGGTGCTGTGACCAGCTTAGCTTTTAGAGTCTCAAACGCCTGCAGACACTCCTTATCAAAGATAAATGGCGGGTCAGCAGCTAGCAGATTACTCAGAGGTTTGGCAATTTTTGAAAAATCCTTTATAAACCTTCTGTAGAATCCTGCATGCCCCAGAAAGCTTCTGATTGCCTTAACATTGGCAGGTGGTGGTAATTTTTCAATTACCTCCACCTTAGCTTGATCCACCTCTATTCCTTTGTTCGAAATTTTATGCCCAAGGACAATTCCTTCAGTCACCATAAAGTGACATTTTTCCCAGTTTAAGACCAGGTTAGTCTCTTGGCACCTTTTCAGGACAAGTGCTAAATGATCAAGATAGGAGCTGAATGAGTCTCCAAATAATGAGAAGTCATCCATGAAGACTTCTAGGAACTTCTCTACCATATCAGAGAAGATAGAGAGCATGCACCTCTAAAAGGTTGCAGGTGCATTGCACAGACCAAAAGGCATCCTTCTATAGGCAAATACTCCAGAAGGACATGTGAATGCTGTTTTCTCTTGGTCCTGAGGATCTACTGCAATTTGGTTGTAACCTGAATAGCCATCCAAAAAGCAGTAGTATTCATGACCTGCTAGTCTCTCTAGCATCTGGTCTATGAATGGTAAAGGAAAATGATCCTTCCTAGTGACTGTATTGAGCCTTCTGTAGTCAATACACATGCGCCACCCTATAACTGTTCTTGTAGGAACCAGTTCATTCTTTTCATTATGAACCACTGTCATGCCTCCCTTCTTGGGGACAACGTGGACAGGGCTCACCCAAGGGCTATCTGAAATAGGATAAATAATCCCAGCCTCTAGTAACTTAGTGACCTCTTTCTGCACCACCTCCTTCATGGCTGGATTTAGCCGCCTTTGTGGTTGAACCACTGGCTTAGCATCATCCTCCAATAGGATCTTGTGCATGCATCTTGCTGGGCTAATGCCCTTAAGATCACTTATGGACCACCCAAGAGCTGTCTTGTGTGTCCTTAACACTTGAATTAGTGCTTCCTCTTCCTGTGGATTTAAAGCAGAGCTTATGATCACTGGAAAAGTGTCACCTTCTCCCAGAAATGCATATTTCAGGGATGGTGGTAGTGGCTTGAGCTCGGGTTTAGGAGGCTTATCTTTTTCTTGAGGAATTTTCAGAATTTATTTTATTTCCTTTAGTTCCTCCAAATCAGGCTGAACATCTTTAAAGATGTCCTCTAGCTCTGATTCGAGACTTTCAGTCATATTGACCTCCTCCACCAAAGAGTCAATAATATCAGCGCTCATGCAGTCATTTGATGTGTCTGGATGCTGCATAGCTTTGACAACATTCAACTTGAACTCATCCTCATTGACTCTCAGGGTTAATTCCCCATTTTGGATGTCAATGAGGGTTCGTCCAGTTGCTAGGAAAGGTCTTCCTAGAATGAGAGTTGCACTCTTGTGCTCTTCCATTTCCAGCACTACAAAGTCA
Source organism: Arachis stenosperma (assembly GCF_014773155.1). NCBI lineage: Eukaryota > Viridiplantae > Streptophyta > Magnoliopsida > Fabales > Fabaceae > Arachis > Arachis stenosperma. Next base: position 31,827,379 of record NC_080378.1, read on the forward strand.
GTGGGAAAGGCAAATGGCCCAACCTTGACAATCATGTTCTCAATTATGCCTGATGGATATTTAATGGAGCCATCAGCAAGTTGGAGGTATATTCGGGTTGGCTTGACTTCTTCAGTCAAGCCAAGCTTTCTGATAGTGGATGCAGGTATTAGGTTGATACTTACCCCAAGATCACATAGAGCTTTCTTGGTACAAGTACCCTCTAATGTGCATGGTATCATAAAGCTTCCTAGATCTTGAAGCTTTTCTGGTAAGCTTTTCAGAATGACTGCACTGCATTCTTCAGTGAGAAACACTTTCTCAGTTTCTCTCCAATCCTTCTTATGACTTAAGATCTCTTTCATGAACTTAGCATAAGAAGGTATTTGCTCAAGTGCCTCTGCAAACGGAATCTTTATTTCAAGAGTCCTTAGATAGTCTGCAAAGCGGGCAAATTGCTTATCCTGTTCTGCTTGGCGGAGTTTCTGAGGATAAGGCATCTTGGCTTTATATTCCTCAACCTTAGTTGCTGCAGGTTTATTCCTTACAGAGGTGGTTGGAGAAGCCTTTTTAGAGGGGTTACTATCAGCACTCTCAAGTGTCTGATTCCCCATTGGCGTTTGAACGCCAGGATTGGGTGAGGAATGGGCGTTTAACGCCAACTTTTCCCCCTTTTCTGGCGTTTGAACGCCAGAACTGGGCAAGGAATGGGCGTTTAACGCCAGCTTTCCCCCCTTTTCTGGCGTTTGAACGCCAGGAGTATTCCTCTCTGGGCTCTTACTGTCCTCAGAGGGATTTTGGGCAGTGGTTTGGTTATCCTCTGTCAATTGTTCCTTTCTTGGATTTTTACCACTTTGAGCAGTGTTATTCAATGTCTTTCCACTTCTCAGTTAAACTGCTTGACATTCTTCTGTTATCTGTTTAGATAACTACTGTTTTGTCTGATTCAACTGTGATTCTATGTTCTTGTTAGCAATTTTAGTTTCTTGGAGCATCTCTTTAAATTCTGCTAACTGTTTTGTCATCAGGTGTAATTGCTGATTAAGCTCAACAATCTGTTCTTGAGGATTAGGATCAGTGGCTACTGCCACGGCTTCTTCTTTTGTAGAGGACTCATTGCTAGAGTACAAATGTTGATTTCTAGCAACAGTATCTATGAGTTCTTGAGCCTCTTCAATCGTTTTTCTCATGTGTATAGATCCACCAGCTGAGTGGTCTAAAGACATCTGAGCTTTTTCTGTAAGCTCATAGTAGAAGATGTCTAACTGTACCCACTCTGAAAACATTTCAGAGGGGCATTTTCTTAGCATACCTCTATACCTCTCCCAGGCATTATAAAGGGATTCATTATCCTCTTGTTTAAAGCCTTGGATGTCCAGCCTTAGCTGTGTCATCCTTCTTGGAGGGTAAAATTGATTCAGAAATTTGTCTGATAACTGTCTCCATGTTTTTATGCTTGCTGTGGGTTGGTTATTCAACCACTTCTTAGCTTGATCTTTTACAGTAAATGGAAACAGTAATAATCTGTAGATATCCTGATCCACCTCTTTATGACATACTGTGTCAGCAATTTGTAAGAACTGTGCCAGAAACTCAGTAGGTTCTTCCTGTGGAAGACCGGAATACTGGCAATTTTGCTGCACCATGATAATGAGTTGAGGATTTAGCTCAAAGCTGCTTGCTTTAATGGGAGGTATACAGATGCTACTCCCATATGCAGCTGTAATGGGGTTAGCATATGACCCCATAGTCCTTCTGGACTGCTCAATTCCACTTAGGTCCATGATGGAGAAAGGGAATATGATATAGATTCACAAGAAAAGTAAAATTGTTTTTTTTTTTTAAATAACCGAAAATAATGAAATAAAATAAATGGAAAATAAAATAAGAATTCGAAAACCAAAAGAGAATAAAATCAAAGCAAATTGAAAACTAAATTAAGTAATCAATTAAAAAGATATGATTGAAAATTATTTTGAAAAAGATTTGATTTTTTGAAAAAGATTTGAAACGATCAATTTTTTGAAATTAGAATTTTGACTTGACTAAAAAAAAGATATGATTTTGAAAATCTTTGACTAATTTAATGCAAAATTTCGAAAATTATGAGTAAAATAAGGAAAGGATAATTTTTTTTATTTTTAAATTTTAATGAGGAAAGAGAAAAACAACAAAAAGACACTAAACTTAAAAATTTTAGATCAAAACAAAGAGAACAAACAAGAAAACTTTGAATGTCAAGATGAACACCAAGAACACTTTGAAGATCAAGATGAACACCAAGAAAAAATTTTTAGAAAATCAAACACAAATTTTCGAAAATTTAAAGGAAAACACAAAGAAGACACCAAACTTAAAATATGAAACTAAACTCAAATAAAAGACTCTAAACCAACAAAAATAAAACAGTCCTAATCTAAGCAACAAAATAAACCGTCAGTTGTCCAAACTCGAACAATCCCCGGCAACGGCGCCAAAAACTTGGTGCACGAAATTACAGTCACACTTTTGCAATCTCGCACAACTAACCAGCAAGTGCACTGGGTCGTCCAAGTAATACCTTACGTGAGTAAGGGTAGATCCCACGGAGATTGTTGGCTTGAAGCAAGCTATGGTTATCTTGTAACTCTTAGTCATGATATCAATAATTATCAGGTTTAATTGTGAAAAGTAAAAGAACATGAAATAAGTACTTGTTTTGCAGTAATGGAGAACAGGTTGAGGTTTTGGATATGCTCTATCTTCTGAATCTCTACTTTTCTACTATCTTCTTCTTCATGCACGCAAGGCTCCTTCCATGGCAAGCTGTATGTAGGGTTTCACCATTGTCAATGGCTACCTCCCATCCTCTCAGTGAAAATGTTCAACGCACTCTGTCACAGCACGGCTAATCATCTGTCGGTTCTCAATCAGGTTGGAATAGAATCCAGTGATTCTTTTGCGTCTGTCACTAACGCCCAGCCTTCAGAAGTTTGAAGCTCGTCACAGTCACTCAATCATTGAATCCTACTCAGAATACCACAGACAAGGTTTAGACCTTCCGGACTCTCTTGAATGCCGCCATCAATTCTAGCTTATACCACGAAAATTCCGATTAAGGAATCCAAGAGATATCTACTCAATCTATGGTAGAACGGAGGTGGTTCTCAGGCACACGTTCATAGGTGAGAATGATGATGAGTGTCATGGATCATCACATTCATCAAGTTTAGGAACATGTGATATCTTAGAATAGAAGCAAGCGTGATTGAATGAAAAACAGTAGTAATTGCATTAATCCATCAAGACACAGCAGAGCTCCTCACCCCCAACCATGGGGTTTAGAGACTCATGCCGAAGAAGGTACAATATGAAACGTGTAAAGTGTCATGAGGTAAAGATACAATGTTAAAAGATCCTATTTATAGTGAACTAGCAACCTAGGATATACAGAAATGAGTAAATGATGTAAAAATCCACTTCCGGGGTCCACTTGGTGTGTGCTTGGGCTGAGCATTGAAGCTTACATGTGTAGATACTTTTCCTGGAGTTAAACGCCAGCTTTTGTGCCAGTTTGGGCGTTTAACTCCAACTTTTGTGCCAGTTTGGGCGTTAAACGCCGGGAATTCTGAAGCTGATTTGGAACGCCGGTTTGGGCCATCAAATCTCCGACAAAGTATAGACTATTATACATTGTTGGAAAGCCCAGGATGTCTACTTTCCAACGCCATTGAGAACGCTCCAATTAGGTTTCTGTAGCTCTATAAAATCCACTTCGAGTGCATAGAGGTCAGAATCCAACAGCATCTGAGTCCTTTTTCAGCCTCTGAATCAGATTTTTGCTCAGGTCTCTCAATTTCAGCCAGAAATTACCTGAAATCATAGAAAAACACACAAACTCATAGTAAAGCCCAAAAAAGTGAATTTTAAATAAAAACTAATAAAAACATAATAAAAACTAACTAAAACATACTAAAAATATACTAAAAACAATGCCAAGCTCATCAACACGCGACCCAGTTCGTTTCTAAAACTTTGTTTTCAAGATCTTCATATTTCCAACAAGCTCGTAACCGTCCGGAATGTTATTTCACATTTATAAACCCCTAATTTCATCCCTTGAGTCTTAATTTGATATTAAATGCCTAGAAATTGAGAGAAGGGTAGGAAAGGGGTAACTTGTGGAGGGAGAAAATAGGGATGTAATGATAAGTATGATGAATAATGATGATATGAGCGGTTGGGATGGATGGTGGAGTGCTGAGTATGATTTGAGCCGAAAGGGCTGAGTATTTCACGAGCCAAATGGCCGTGTGTGATGATGATGATTGTGGTTGAGTATGGGATTATGATTGTTAAGCCGGAGAGGCTGAGATAAATGTTAATGTATTGTTGTGATTAAATGCATATATGCTGAATTAAATTGTTGATACTATGACCGTTTGCACTCCACCTATCTGAGATACGAGTTTCCTTGGGTGAAAGCAGTGGCTAGCCACCACGTGCTCCTGGTGGAGACTCGATACTCTACTAACCCTATGTCGCAAGTTTGGCCGGACACTGTGAAAGTTCCAGATGAGCTCGTCCCCGTGAATATACACCAGTGAGGGTGTTGGATATAAATTATGATTTTGTTTGTGGATAACTCGAGTTGGGGATGCACGACAGAGGGACAGTCCAATGGTTAGCTACCAGGACTTGTCGGGTTGGCTTTATAACCGACAAATGAGACTCATCAGCCACTAAGACAGGCATGCATCATATGCATTATATGTGATCAGTCTGGATTGCCTAATTGACTGCATCATTACTTGCTACTTGCTTAATTGTTCTATCTGCTTCCTACTTGTGCATTTCTTTGTTTGATATACTTGTGCTTGCATCTGTTACTGTTGGCGGTTGGGAGATTTTGCAGGATTTGGAAAGGGGACATATAGTTAGACCGAAGATCCTTAAGTCAGTTGCCTATTTACAATTGTTATGGTTTAGTTATGTTTATACGCTCTAATTATAATTTGGAAGTTCTAGGATTGCCTTCGGCTTTTCCAGAACATTACATGTTAGATATTTTGGCACTGATACCATGCTGAAAACCTTCGGTTCTCATCCATGCGTATTTTGTGGTGTTTTGATGCAGGACGTGAGGCTCCTCGCTGAGGCATGCTGGAGACTTTATTTTGGCGGAGATCCTTGTATCTTGGGATTTTATTTTGGTTATTATATACCTGTTTAGATACTATATTCTCCACTGTATATGTATTTTGTATTTACTCCTCTTAGAGGTTATTTTGGAGAAACAGGATTTGTATATTGTCTTTTGGGTTGTTTTTTGGGTTTTCCTTACTATATGTATGTATGTATACTGTATGCTTGGACCGGTAATCTTTGCAAGCCAAGTCCCGAGTCTTAATATATGTATATTGGCACTTTTTTGTATATCTTTTAGCCTTAGCTTAATCCTTAACTGTTCATTTATGTTATCGATTGGAGTGTTGCGATTTTGATTCGTCGGTTTTGATTTACTCACTTTTCTTCAAAGGCTCCTAGTTATGAACATTTTTGCAATACTATACATACTATATTTTATTTTTAGAGGTCGTAATACCTCGCCAACTCTGTTTTATGACTTAAGCATAAGACTCTATGTGGCAGGTTATTACAAATTTGACTATAAGAATTTCTGGGTTCAACTCTCGGCTGCGGAAAAATTTGTAGTTTCGCACCAAAAACCAATTTCTTGGCATGTTATATTTTTATACTCATTTGTATGAAGCACTGGCGAATTTATTTATTGTTAACAATAATGGTTAGTTATTTCTATTACAATATTAATTTTGACATTACTCTAATAAATTATTATCAAATAAAGTTTAGTATCACTAATAATCTTTAATATATTCTTACATTTAATTTGATATAAACATAAAACTGAAGAAAAATAATTTACTTCAATAAAATACTCATTTTTAGACTTGAAGAAAAATATCATCATATAACAAATACTGGAACTTGTCTATAAAAACATCAACCAAAAATTAAGATAATAAAAATAATAATTGTTAGATAAATATTCAACAATTCCACCATCTGTAGTAGCACTCAAGGAAATTCAATGATGAGAATATCCAGGTTCAACTCTTGCCTGTGGAAAAATTTTTCGTTTCACACCAAAATCCAACTTCTTGGCTTCTTATATTTTTATACTCATTTGTATGAAGCACGGGCGAATTTATTCATTGTTAACAATAATGCTTAGTTATTCCCAATACAATATTAATTTTGACCTTACTCTAATAAATTATTATTAAATAAAGTTTAGTATCACTAATAATCTTTAATATATTTTTACATTTATTTTGATATAAACGTAAAACTGAAGAAAAATATTTTACTTCAATAAAATAATCATTTATAGAATTGAAGAAAAATATCATGATATAACAAATACTAGAACTTGTCTATCAAAGCATCAACCAAAAATTAAGATATTAAATGTAACACCCTAATATTCAAATTCATATGGTCGAGTCATAAGTCAATGATAATAAGGTGGTACGACTCTCAAGCTGGATTTTTAATACATAGTTTATAAGTATAATTGAAAGGAGTATTAATCGAAAAGCCTAAAAAGAGTAAAAATAAAATCACAAAGTCGTAACACTCACGTATCGACAAGAAGAAGGTAAAGTGTGAACTGAGACGATATAAAGATAATGCCATTGAGAAGAATAAGATAAAACAAAATATAGATAGGTAACATAAATACTTAGCCACTAGTCGCGACCCGTGAAGTTTAGTCCGGCTAGGATACAGTATAAAAGCAGTTTGACAACCATATCTCCTAATCTCTCCCAAAAGATGCACAAGGGCCTCTATAGGCATGTTTTCCAAACAATTAAATACATATCATGAGTTCTTTAAAAATAAAAGCAGAGAGAATCTAAGCAAAATGTAAATAAGAGATCTTAAAGGTCTTCGCCATCTTTCAAACAAATCGTCGCTCACTGCTAAGCACCTGAACCTGCATCTGAAAAATAAGAGATATATACGGGCAATACAGGCAAGTAATACACAATAAGGTACAAGTAGAACAAGTAGCACATAATCATGTAACATAATATATATGATATAGCAATCCAAAACAAATAGGCAAACCCAAACAATTCAAACATATGCAAATGATATATGCCTGCCCTATGGCTGATGATGTCATCTGTCAATTATATAGCCAACTCAACACATTCTGGTAGCTAACCATGGATAGAAACACCCATCGCGAAGCAAGTAGGTTTGAGCTACAACCCCTTTGCTAGTACCCACTCAACCTAGAGCCAGTGGAATAACCACTACTGCGGCTACCACTAATAAATGAATTTTTGCCGGTATAAAAATCATCAAGTAACCAATCGTAGTATAGTCTAAACCGACGCAAATTCCATTATCAAAGTAATTCTACTATCTATAATCGAGAGTATTAATCTCCCGAGTTGTTCTTCCCTAGGAATGCTACAAGGATGCATGCTATTGGTTAAGTGGTCTTTTGCGGCTTGAAGAGTGTGGCACAAAAGTGCTAATAAAAGAAAACAACAATCAATCAATATTAAAAGCCTTGGCCAAGGTTGAACATTGGAAGTTCCATCACTATAGCTTCCTTCAATTGTGATAACAAAGGAGTGTTGCTTCACTTAGTTAACCCCTAACAAAGGAGTGTTGCTTCACTTAGTTAACCCCTAACTCAAGTCACAAGTCCTAGTCTTACCCTAGGGAAGTCTAGCTTTAGTGCACTCTAAGTCAATTAGCAATTCTCAATTCTTAATCAACAATTGACATCCATTATTCAAGTATCTCCAATGACTCAACCACTAGGCCAAGTGAGGGGATGCTACTCCATATCTAAAGTTGGCATTTTCTCAAACATTTGGAGAGCAAGAATGAAAGACATAGTAAAATTGAGAAGAGAATTAGAATCAAAGTAATTCAACACAAGAGATTAACAACAATCAACAATGAACAACAATGAAAATGAGATCTTCAATGAATTAATAAAATCCAAAACAACAAAGTTAAATCTAAGATCTATGAGAGTTGAACAATTACAAACACTAATTGAGATTAGAGAAGAGGGTCTACAACATGAACAAAGTAAATTGAGAGTTGCAATAGATCTCACCAAGGAATGGTTGAGAATGGAGAATATGAAGATGACTCCTAGAGAGAGGTTGGAGTCTCTCTCTCTACAAATGTAACTAACTAAAAAATATCTAAAAATATAAAATGAGTCTATGGATGTGAATATGTGTCAATCCCCTTCAATCCTTGGTTCTTATATGCAGTTTGGCGCTGATGAGCGGATAATTTGTACGCTTTTTGGCATTGTTTTTAGTATGTTTTAGTTAGTTTTTAGTATATTTCTATTAGTTTTTAGTTAAAATTCACTTTTCTGGACTTTACTATGAGTTTGTGTTTTTTTCTGTGATTTCAGGTATTTTCTGGCTGAAATTGAGGGACCTGAGCAAAAATCTGATTCAGAGACTGAAATGGACTGCAGATGCTGTTGGATTCTGACCTCCCTGCACTCGAAGTGGATTTTCTGGAGTTACAGAAACCCAATTGGCGCGCTCTCAACGGCGTTGGAAAGTAGACATCCTGGGCTTTCCAGCAATGTATAATAGTTTATACTTTGCCCAAGATTTGATGGCCCAAACCGGCATTCCAAATCAGCTCAAGAATGCCCGGCGTTAAACGCCAGAACTGGCACAAGAATGGGAGTTAAACGCCCAAACTGGCACAAAAGCTGGCGTTTAACTCCAAGAGAAGTCTCTACACGAAAATGCTTCAATGCTCAGCCCAAGCACACACCAAGTGGGCGCGGAAGTGGATTTTTATGTCATTTACTCATTTCTGTAAACCCTAGGCTACTAGTTCTCTACATATAGGACCTTTTGCTATTGTATTTTCATCTTCTGATCATTTTCGATCTTAGGATCATCTTGGTAGCTATCTTTAGTCTTATGCTATCTTAGATCATGAGGCTGGCCTCACGGCCATGCCTAGACCTTGTTCTTATGTATTTTCAACGGTGGAGTTTCTACACACCATAGATTAAGGTGTGGAGCTCTGCTGTACCTCGAGTATTAATGCAATTACTATTGTTCTTCTATTCAATTCAGCTTGTTCTTATTCCAAGATATTCATTCACACTCAAGAACTTGATGAATGTGATGATTATGTGACGCTCATCATCATTCTCACTCATGAACGAGTGCCTGACAACCACCTCCGTTCTACAAGCAAACAAGGCTTGAATGTTTATCTCTTGGATTCTTTAATCGGAATCTTCGTGGTATAAGCTAGAATTGATGGCGGCATTCAAGAGAATCCGGAAGGTCTAAACCTTGTCTATGGCATTCTGAGTAGGGTTCAATGATTGAATGACTGTGACGAGCTTCAAACTCCTGAAGGCTGGGCGTTAGTGACAGACGCAAAAGAATCAATGGATTCTACTCCAACCTGATTGAGAACCGACAGATGATTAGCCGTGCCGTGACAGGGTGCATTGAACATTTTCACTGAGAGGATGGGAGGTAGCCACTGACAACGGTGAAACCCTACATACAGCTTGCCATGGAAAGGAGTAAGAAGGAATTAGAATTCATCAAAATAAGGCTTAAAAAGCATGTTTTTACACTTAAGCACAAATACGGGAGAGATTACAAAACCATGCCAATTCATAGGCTAAATGCGAGAAAAGGTTATCAAAATACTCTAAATTCAATACAAGATAAACCCTAAAAATGGGGTTTATCAACCTCCCCACACTTAAACCTTAGCATATCCTCATGCTAAAATAAGAAGGAAACAAGGGGTATGGCATTCATTTGAATGCACTAAACTATATGAACCTATCTAAATGCAACTACCTAAACTGAATGCAAATGCTTAGTTCAAACAAATCAATTCCCAAGAGACATGTATAAGCACAATAGCTAGGGCAATAGGAGTTAAGTCCAAACCACAATTGTATTGAATTATCAAAAGAAATTCATGCTTGCAAGAATATAAATAATATGGGTGAACACTTGTAATTGAACTTTTGAACCCTCACCGGATGTGTATCCGCTCTATCCACTCAAGTGTTTAAGGGTTAATTCACTCAATTCTCTTCTAATCATGCCTTCCAAAATTTGATTTTCTTCTAACAATCAACACCTATTCAATGCATGCATACATTCATCATGAGGTCTTTCATTTAGGTTGTAATGGGGTTAGGGTCAAGGTAGGATCATTTATGGTTAAGTGGACTAGAGTTTAGATCTTTGATTAGTATAGACTTTCCCACCTAACTATATAATAACCTATACAAATTCAAACTACTCTAACTACCCATTCTTCACTTTTTCTTACATATTCATGCATTCTATTCCTTGATTCGTAACACTGTTGCATTGATTCCCTTTTATTGAACTTCACTTTCGGGCATTTTGTCCCCTTTTATTATTTTTCTTCTCTTTTTTTTATATTCCTTTTTTTCATTTTATTTTTATACTTTGTACAAGGACATCAATTGCATAAGGTCTTATACATTCAATCAATACATGAATATGTTCCCAATTCCTAAATATGGAAGTGTACTACCCTTTTTATCCCATCCAATGTTCCCAAGCCTCACCAACATTGAATAATAAACACTCTCACTAGCCTAGGCTATTCAAAGATCCAAACAAGGACTTTTCATTGGTTTTCCGCCTTGGGCTTGTAATGTGCTAAAATGAGAACAAGTTAGTTAAGCATAGGCTCAAAATTGACTAACAATGGAGAGTAAAAGGTAGGCTATTTGGGTAAGTGGGCTAATGAAATAATGGCCTCAATAATACAAATGCATGAATACAAGAAATAAATGGATATATAGAATCAAGAAAATCAAGGATCACAATCATAGATAGAGAATAATTGCACACAAGAATGGGAAATAAGTGGTTAAAAAATTTAACCACATTAATAGGCTCAAGTCTCACAAGCTTGTGTTCTTAATTCAATACATGCTTCACAAAGTAAAAAAATTCTAGCAAGTTTCACCAAAAATTTTCTTCACTCAATTGGGTCGGTGCCCTATAATTAAGTTTCTTGGGAAATCTCAATATTTGACTAAGCATTGTTGTGATTGAAAAATTCAAAAATTTTCCTTAGTTTACCCTTTTCCTTTTTTCACTTAAAACAATTTCTTATGCAAAAAGGTTGACTAAGTTTTTACAATTCAAAACATGGTTTCTAATCACAACCACAAACTAAAAAGAAAGATGTACAAAAGAAGATATGCAAAAATGTATAAAGAAAAATCCAACTAAAAGTATGAAAGAAAAATCCAACTAAAAGTATGAAATCTCTCATCCAAAACATCTAGAAATATCCAAAAGCATCAAAATATCTAAAATATCAAGTATATACAAAATGAGATAACTAGGCAGCATAACTAAAGTGTTCACCAGTCTTCTAAAGGTGCCATCGGCTACCTCCCCACACTTAAGATCAAGCATCGTCCTCTGGTGCACGAAATCTTAATCTCAATTATCAAAGTCAAAATTCCTTATGATCTCGTACCACTAACCAGCAAGTGCACTGGGTCGTCCAAGTAATACCTTACGTGAGTAAGGGTCGATCCCACGGAGACTATTGGTTTGAAGCAAGCTATGTTTATTTTATTAATCTTAGTCAGGATGCCAATAATGTTATTTGGATTTAATTGTAAGAAGTAAAAGTGTTTGGAATTATTAGAAAAATAAAAGAGTGTGAAATAGTTACTTGTTGTGTAGTAATGAGAAATATGTTGGAGTTTTGGAGATGCTTTGTCCTCTGAATTTCTGCAATGTAATATTCAACTCAATTGTTTGTAAAGCACGTCTACGGCAAGCTGTATGTAGGGTGTCACCATTGTCAGTGGCTACCTCCCATCCTCTCAGTGAAAACGTTCCAGATGCTCTGTCACAGCACAGCTAATCAGCTGTTGGTTCTCGATCATGTTGGAATAGGATCCATTGATCCTTTTGCGTTTGTCGTCACGCCCAGCAATCGCGAGTTTGAAGCGCGTCAGAGCCATTCAATCCTTGAATCCTACTCGGAATACCACAGACAAGGTTTAGACCTTCCGGATTCTCAAGAGTGGCCACCATCAATTCTAGCTTATACCGCGGAGATTCTGATTAAGGAATCTAAGAGAGGCTCATTCAATCTGATGTAGAACGGAGGTGTTTGTCAGGCACACGTTCATGGATTGAAGGGGGTGATGAGTGTCACGGATCATCACCTCCTTCATAATTAAGCGCGAATAAACATCTTAGATCGGACCATACACACGTTTGAGTGAAATAGAAACAATTGCATTAATTCATCGAGACGCTGCAAAGCTCCTCACCCCCAACAATGGAGTTTAGAGACTCATGCCGTCAAAAAGTATGTAATTCAGATCTGAAAATGTCATGAGGTCCAAAATAATTCTCTAAAAGTTGTTTAAATAGTAAACTAGTAACCTAGGTTTACAGAATATGAGTAAACTAAGATAATTGGTGCAGAAATCCACTTCTGGGGCCCACTTGGTGTGTGCTGGGGCTGAGACTAAAGCTATCCACGAGCTGAGGCTTTTCTTGGAGTTGAACTCCAAGTTATAACGTGTTTTGGGCGTTCAACTCCGGATCATGACGTGTTTCTGGCGTTTAAATCCAGACAGCAGCATGTACTTGGCGTTCAACGCAAAGTTACATCGTCTATCTTCGCGCAAAGTATGGACTATTATATATTGCTGAAAAGCCCTGGATGTCTACTTTCCAACGCCGTTGAGAGTGCGCCAATTGGACTCCTGTAGCTCCAGAAAATCCATTTCGAGTGTAGGGAGGTCAGAATCCAACATCATCAGCAGTCCTTTTTCAGCCTAACTCAAATTTTTGCTCAGCTCCCTCAATTTCAGCCAGAAAATACCTGAAATCACAGAAAAACACACAAACTCATAGTAAAGTCCAGAAATATGATTTTTGCCTAAAAACTAATAATATTCTACTAAAAACCAATTAAAACATACTAAAATCTACATGAAATTACCCCCAAAAAGCGTATAAAATATCCGCTCATCACAACACCAAACTTAAACTGTTGCTTGTCCTCAAGCAACTAGATAAATAAAATAGGATGAAAGAAATTAAGAAGTAATAATATCTAAGAGTTTTAAATGGAGCTCAGATTCTTATTAGATGAGCGGGGCTTGTAGCTTTTTGTTTCTGAACAGTTTTGGCATCTCCCTTTATCCTTTGAAATTTAGAATGATTGGCATCCATAGGAACTCATAATTCAGATAGTATTATTGATTCTCCTAGTGTAGTGTGTTGATTCTTGAACACAGTTATTTTATGAGTCTTGGCCGTGGCCCTAAGCACTTTGTTTTCCAGTATTACCACCGGATACATAAATGCCACAGACACATGACTGGGTGAACCTTTTCAGATTGTGACTCAGCTTTGCTAGAGTCCCCAGTTAGAGGTGTCCAGAGCTCTTAAGCACACTCTTTTGCTTTGGATCATGACTTTAACCACTCAGTCTCAAGCTTTTCACTTGGACCTGCATGCCACAAGCACATGGTTAGGGACAGCTTGATTTAGCCGCTTAGGCCTGGAATTACTTCCTTGGGCCCTCCTATCCACTGATGCTCAAAGCCTTGGATCCTTTTCACCCTTGCCTTTTGGTTTTAAGGGCTGTTGGCTCTTATTCTTTTTCTTGATCCAATGAAAAAAAAATTTTTTTTGCTGCTTTTTCTTGCTTCAAGAATCGAATTCATGATTTTTCAGATCATCAATAATATTTTTTGTGTTCCTCATTCTTTCAGGAGCCAATATTCATAAAATTCAAGATCAAAATCATGCACTGTTCAAGCATTCATTCAGTGAACAAAAAGTATTTCCACCACATATAGTTAATTATAATTTTTATTATTAAGAACTCGAAAAATAAATTACTTCTTTATTCTAATTATCTACTATTTTATTCATGTCTGATGATGATGAGAAAAATAAATTATAACTAAATTGGAAATAAAACCAGAATAGATTTACTAATTACTACTACTATATATATCTCCTAAGGTAAATTTCTATAATAACACTATCACAGAGTCAAAGCTAAAATTAGAACTAAGCAACCTGTGTTTTGAGAAGTAGATGTTCCTTTAGTCTATGGGGTGCTTTTCAAGGATTAATTTTTGGCGCTTCAGTTCCCTTAGATTATGCCCTTGCTCTTCCTGTTCCTTAACCAGTTTGCAAAGCATGCTACTTTGGTTGTTCTGTTCTTCCTTTATTTGGTTCATAGCTTTTTGCAATTTGGAAATAGATGCTTCAATATGTTCCCAATATTCGAATTGAGGAAGTTCTGGGAGGACTTCCTGTGCTCTCCTCTTGATTGGATCATCCTGCAGCTGTTGTCTGTCCATTGATATTCTAGTGATTGGCCTTTCAACTGAGATATACTCTGTTATTCCCATCTTCACTCCGGCATCTCTGCAGAGCATAGAAATTAAGCTTGGATAGGCTAATCTGGCATCCTTGGAATTCCTGTTTGCTATTTTGTATAGTTCACATGAGATCAGTTGATGGACTTCTACTTCTTTTCCCAACATGATGCAGTGAATCATCACTGCTCTTTTAATGGTAACTTCAGAACGATTGCTGGTGGGCAATATGGAACGCCCAATGAAATCCAGCTAGCCTCTGGCTACTGGTTTGAGATCTTCTCTTTTGAGTTGATTTGGAATGCCAGTCGTGCTGGTGGTCCACCTGGCTTCAGGGATGCATATATTCTCTAGAATCTTGTCCAGACCTTTATTTACCCTCATCATTCTCCTATTAAAGGAGTCTGGGTCATCTTTCAGTTGAGGGAGCTTAAAGATCTCCCTGATTTTGTCAGGATGGGTATGAACAATCTTTCCTCTGACTAAGGTCCGATGGTCATAGAGAGCAGCTCCAATTATTCTTTGCCTGTCTGTCTGCCATAGATTAGCATAGAACTCCTGAACCATGTTCCTTCCCACTCTCGTTTCAGGATTGGCTAGGATTTCCCAGTTCCTGTTTTGAATTTGCTCTTGGATCTCCGGATATTCATCTTCCTTCAGGTCAAATTTGACTTCCGGGATCACTGATCTGTGACTCATTATTTTGTGGTAGTGGTCTGAATGTTCTTTAGTTAAGAACTTCCCTTGATTCCAAAGTGGCTTTGGAGTATTCTCTTTCTTGCCTCTTGGGGTGGGTTGTTTTCCTTTAGGAGCCATGATCTTAATGAGTATATTTTTGTGATCACGGATAAACACACCAAACTTAGAGCTTTGCTTGTCCTCAAGCAAAAGAGAAGAAAGGAGAGGGATAGGAGGAGAGCAAGTGTGGAAAGGTGATGATGAGAGGAGCGCCGAATTCAATATATAGGGAGGGGGGTGGGAAATTTCGAAAATAAGAAAAAAGATAAGATAGAAGATATGATTTATAAAAGATAAATATGATAAGAAAAAGATGTAGTTTAAAAAGAGAAAGATATGAATGATATTTAAAAAGATAAACCTGAATTTTTAATTTTGAAAAAGATTTTAAAAAGATAATTAAGTTTTGAAAACAAACTTAAAAGAGTTAGATTGGATTGGAAAACAATTTGGCTTTATGGATTAAGATATATTTGATATTTTTGAAAAAGGGATTTTAGAAATTAGGGTTCTTAGAAAACTAATTTGATTTAAAGGATGACATTTTGAAACATGTTTATGCAAGAGATCATGAATTGAAACATAAAAATTTAGAAAAAATGTAAGGAAAAACGAATTTTACCTCCTCCTCACCATCCTGGCCTTAAACGCCCAAACGCTGCATGTTTTGGGCGTTTAACGCCCAAATGTTGCTTCTCCTGGGCGTTCAATGCCCAGCTGTTGCTTCTTTCTGGCGTTGAACGCCAGGAAGTCCTTTGTCACTGGGCATTTTTCTAGACGCCCAGGATGCTGTGATTCTGGCGTTAAACGCCCAGAAGGTCCTTTTTTCTGGCGTTCAACGCCCAGAAGATGCTCCTTTCTGGCGTTTAACGCCCAGATGACTACCCTTACTGGCGTTGAACGCCCAGTGGGTGCTTCTTTTGGGCGTTCAGCGCCCAAAACATTTCTTACTGGCTTTTTCATGCCAGTGAGCTTCCAAATTTCCCTGTAACTCTGTGAATTCAATCAATTGCTATTTTACCCTTTGAAGATACTTGGACACATACCTGTAAAGAAAAGGAAATTTATTTAATTAGTAAATAAACTTTGTAAATGGCTGGGTTGCCTCCCAGCAAGCGCTTCTTTATTGTCTTTAGCTGGACTACCACTGAGCTCTAATCAAGTCTCAGTTTTGAGCATTCTTGCTCGAAGTTACTTTCAAGATAATGTTTAATTCTCTGTCCATTAACAATGAACTTTTTGTTAGAGTCATTATCCTAAAGCTCTACGTATCCATATGGTGATACACTTGTAATCACATATGGACCTCTCCACCGGGATTTTAATTTCCCGGGGAATAATTTGAGCCTGGAATTAAATAGCAGAACTTTCTGCCCCGGCTCAAAGACTCTGGATGACAATTTCTTATCATGCCATCTTTTTGCTTTCTCTTTGTAAATTTTTGCATTCTTGAAAGCATTGAGTCTAAATTCCTCTAGCTCATTTAACTGAAGCAATCGTTTTTCTCCAGCTAACTTGGCATCAAGGTTTAGGAATCTGGTTGCCCAGTAGGCCTTATGTTCCTGTTCCACTGGCAAGTGACATGCCTTTCCATACACAAGCTGGTATGGAGAGGTCCCTATAGGGGTCTTGAATGCTGTTCTGTATGCCCACAGAGCATCATCCAAGCTTCTTGCCCAATCCCTTCTACGGTTAATTACAGTCCGTTCCAGGATTCTTTTGAGTTCTCTATTTGAGACTTCAGCTTGCCCATTAGTCTGTGGATGATATGGAGTGGCCACCCTGTGGCTAACTCCATAACGAACCAAAGCAGAGTAAAGCTGTTTATTGCAGAAATGAGTGCCCCCATCACTGATTAATACTCTAGGGGTACCAAATCTGCTGAAGATGTGTTTCTGGAGGAATTTTAACACTGTTTTAGTGTCATTAGTGGGGGTTGCAATAGCTTCCACCCATTTGGATACATAATCCACTGCCACCAGAATATAAGTGTTTGAGTATGATGGTGGGAAAGGTCCCATGAAGTCAATTCCCAATACATCAAACAACTCAATCTCCAAGATCCCTTGTTGAGGCATGGCATAACTGTGAGGCAGATTGCCAGATCTTTGGCAACTGTCACAATTAAGTACAAACACTCGGGAATCTTTATAGAGAGTAGGCCAGTAGAAGCCACTTTGGAGGACTCTTATGGCTGTTCGCTCACTTCCAAAATGTCCTCCATACTGTGATCCATGGCAGTGCCATAGGATCTTCTGCGCTTCTTCCTTAGGCACACATCTACGGATTACTCCGTCTGCACATCTCTTGAAGAGATATGGTTCATCCCAAAGATAGTACTTTGCATCTGTGATCAATTTCTTTGATTGCTACCTACTGTACTCTTTAGGTATGAACCTTACTGCCTTATAATTTGCAATGTCTGCAAACCATGGCACTTCCTGGATGGCAAATAGTTGCTCATCTGGAAAGTTTTCAGAGATCTCAGTAAGAGGGAGGGACACCCCTTCTACTGGTTCTATTCGGGACAGGTGATCTGCTACCTGATTCTCTGTCCCTTTTCTGTCTCTTATTTCTATATCAAACTCTTGCAGAAGCAACACCCATCTTATAAGTCTGGGTTTTGAAACCTGCTTTGTGAGTAGATATTTAAGAGCAGCATGATCAGTGTACACGATCACTTTTGATCCTACTAAATAGGATCTGAATTTGTCAATGGCGTAAACCACTGCAAGTAGCTCTTTTTCTGTGGTTGTGTAGTTCTTCTGTGCGTCATTTAGAATACGACTGGCATAGTAAATGACGTGCAGAAGCTTGTCATGCCTTTGTCCCAACACTACACCAATGGCATGGTCACTGGCATCACACATCAATTCAAATGGTAATGTCCAGTCTGGTGCAGAGATGATTGGTGCTGTAACCAATTTAGCTTTCAGAGTCTCAAATGCCTGCAGACACTCTTTATCAAAGATAAATGGCGTGTCAGTAGCTAGCAGGTTGCTCAGAGGTTTGGCGATTTTTGAAAAATCCTTTATAAACCTCCTATAGAATCCTGCATGCCCCAGAAAGCTTCTGATTGCCTTAACATTGGCAGGTGGTGGTAATTTTTCAATTACCTCTACCTTAGCTTGATCCACCTCTATCCCCTTGTTCGAGATTTTGTGCCCAAGGACAATTCCTTCAGTCACCATAAAGTGACATTTTTCCCAGTTTAAAACCAGGTTAGTCTCTTGGCATCTTTTCAGAACAAGTGCTAAATGATTAAGGCAGGAACTGAATGAGTCTCCAAATACTGAAAAGTCATCCATGAAGACTTCCAGGAATTTTTCCACCATATCAGAGAAAATTGAGAGCATGCACCTCTGAAAGGTTGCAGGTGCATTGCACAGGCCAAATGACATCCTTCTGTATGCAAATACTCCAGATGGACATGTGAATGCCGTTTTCTCCTGATCCTGAGGATCTACTGCAATTTGATTATAACCTGAATACCCATCCAGGAAGCAGTAGTATTCATGACCTGCTAGTCTTTCTAGCATTTGGTCTATGAATGGTAAAGGAAAATGATCCTTTCTGGTGGCTGTATTGAGCCTTCTATAATCAATACACATACGCCACCCTGTAACTGTTCTAGTAGGAACCAGTTCATTTTTTTCATTGTGAACCACTGTCATGCCTCCCTTCTTAGGGACGACTTGGACAGGGCTTACCCAGGGGCTGTCAGAAATAGGTTAAATAATCCCAGCCTCTAGTAATTTAGTGACCTCCTTCTGCACCACTTCCTTCATGGCTGGGTTCAGCCGCCTCTGTGGTTGAACCACTGGCTTGGCGTCACCCTCCAGTAAGATCTTGTGCATGCATCTAGCTGGGCTAATGCCCTTGAGATCACTGATGGACCACCCAAGAGCTGTCTTGTGTGTCCTTAGCACTTGAATTAGTGCTTCCTCTTCCTGTGGCTCTAAGGTAGAGCTTATGATCACAAGAAAGGTGTCACCTTCTCCCAGGAATACATATTTTAGGGATGGTGGTAATGGCTTGAGCTCGGTTTTAGGAGGTTTCTCCTCTTCCTGAGGGATTTTCAGAGGTTCTACTATTCTCTCTGATTCCTCCAGATCAGACTGAACATTCTTAAAGATGTCCTCTAGCTCTGATTCAAGACTCTCAGCCATATTGACCTCTCTTACCAGAGAGTCAATAATATCAATACTCATGCAGTCATTTGGGGTGTCTGGATGTTGCATGGCTTTGACAACATTCAACTTGAACTCCTCCTCATTGACTCTCAAGGTTACTTCCCCTTTTTGGACGTCAATGAGGGTTCGGCCAGTTGCTAGAAAAGGTCTTCCTAGAATGAGAGTTGCACTCTTGTGCTCCTCCATTTCCAGAACCACAAAGTCAGTAGGAAAGGCAAATGGCCCAACCTTGACAATCATGTCCTCAATCACGCCTAATGGGTACTTAATGGAGCCATCAGCAAGTTGAAGACATATCCTGGTTGGTTTGATTTCTTCAGTTAAACCAAGCTTTCTGATAGTAGATGCAGGTATT
This sequence comes from Arachis stenosperma, assembly GCF_014773155.1. NCBI lineage: Eukaryota > Viridiplantae > Streptophyta > Magnoliopsida > Fabales > Fabaceae > Arachis > Arachis stenosperma. The sequence goes on from NC_080378.1 coordinate 31,847,108, forward strand.
AGGTTGATACTTACCCCAAGATCACATAAAGCTTGCTTGGTACAAGTACCCTCTAATGTGCATGGTATCATAAAGCTCCCAGGATCTTTAAGCTTCTCAGGTAAGCTTTTTAGAATGACTGCACTGCATTCTTCAGTGAGGTAAACTTTTTCAGTCTCCCTCCAATCCTTCTTATGACTTAAGATCTCTTTCATGAACTTAGCATAAGAGGGTATTTGCTCAAGTGCTTCTACAAACGGAATCTTTATTTCAAGAGTCCTGAGATAGTCTGCAAAGCGGGCAAATTGCTTATCCTGTTCCGCTTGGCGGAGTTTTTGAGGATAAGGCATTTTGGCTTTGTATTCCTCAACCTTAGTTGCTGTAGGTTTATTACCTACAGAATTGGGTTGGGAAGCCTTTTTAGAAGGGTTGTTATCAGCACTTGTATGTGACTAATCCCCCACTGGCAATTGAATGCCAGGGGTGGAAGCTGGAGTGGAGTTAGACGCCACCTCCTTATTTGTTACTGGCGTCTGAACGCCAGAACTATGCTCCCTTTGGGCGTTCAACGCCGGATTCATGCTTGTTTCTGGCGTTGAACGCCAGGAATGAGCATGGGCTGGGCGTTCAGCGCCAGCCTTATTCCTCTCTGGGCTCTGATTGTCCTCAGAGGGATTTTGAGTAGCCATTTGTTCATTTCTTGGCTTCCTGCTGCTTTGAAGTGAGGTATTTAATGTTTTCCCACTTCTTAATTGAACTGCTTGGCATTCTTCTGCTATTTGTTTTGACAGTTGCTTTTCTGTTTGCTTTAACTGTACTTCCATATTCCTGTTAGCCATTCTTGTTTCCTATAGTATTTCCTTGAATTCGGCTAGCTGCTGAGTTAGAAAGTCTAATTGCTGATTGAATTCATTAGCCTGATCTACAGGACTGAGTTCAGCAGTTACTGTTTTAGCTTCTTCTTTCATGGAAGATTCACTGTTTAGGTACAGATGCTGATTTCTGGAAACTGTATCAATAAGCTCTTGAGCTTCTTCAATTGTTTTTCTCATATGTATAGATCCACCAGCTGAGTGATCTAGAGAAATCTGAGCTTTTTCTGTTAGCCCATAGTAGAAGATGTCTAATTGCACCCACTCTGAAAATATTTCAGAGGGGCATTTTCTTAGCATCTCCCTGTATCTCTCCCAGGCATCATAAAGGGATTCATTATCTCCTTGTTTGAAGCCTTGGATGCTTAGCCTTAGCTGTGTCATCCGTTTTGGAGGGAAATAGTGATTCAGGAATTTTTTTGACAGCTGCTTCCATGTTTTTATGCTGTTCTTAGGTTGGTTATTTAACCACCTCTTAGCTTGATCTTTTATAGCAAATGGAAACAGTAATAATCTGTAGACATCCTGATCTACTTTCTTATCATGTACTGTGTCAGCAATTTGCAAAAATTATGCCAGAAACTCTGTAGGTTCTTCCTGTGGAAGACTGGAATACTGGCAGTTTTGCTGCACCATGATAATGAGCTGAGGATTCAACTCAAAGCTACTAACTCCAATGGAGGGTATACAGATACTACTCCCATATGAAGCAGTAGTGGGGTTAGCATATGACCCCAGAGTCCTCCTGGACTGTTCATTTCCACTTAATTCCATAATGGAACAAGGGAGATGATATGTATGTTGATATTTTTTATTTTATAGAAGTGGAATAAATAAAAACGGAATATATAAAAAGAATTTTAAAAATATTTTGTGAAAATTTTTCGAAAAATTCTGAAATTGAAATCTGAATTTTATATAAAAATTTCGAAAATGTAGTTTTAAAATTAGTTAGAAAAGATATTTTTTTTTGAATTTTGAATTTTATGATGAAAGAGAAAAACACATAAAAGACACAAGAGTTAAAATTTTTTAGATCTAATGCTCCTTATTTTCGAAAATTTTGGAGGGAAAACACCAAGGAACACCAAACTTAAAAATTTTAAGATCAAGACACAAGAAAAACTCAAGAACACCTTAAAGATTCACAAGAACACCAAGAACAAAAGGAAGAACACCAAACTTAAAATTTTTAGAAAACTTTAATAAAATTTTCGAAAATTATGAAAAGATTAACAAGAAAACACCAAACTTAAAGTTTGGCACAAGATTAAATCAAGAAAAATTATTTTTGAAAAAGGATTTTAAAAAGAAGGTGCCCAATTGCTAAGAACATAAACCCACACTATAACCAACTGAGCTAAAAATGTAACGTATTTTAAAGATGTATTATTTTTATGGATAAAAGTATAATTTTTGAAAGTTAATGTTTTGAAAAAGCACAAGAAAAACAAGAAAAGACACAAAACAAGAAAAACTCAAGATCAAACAAGAAAAATAAACAAGAACAACTTGAAGATCAATGAAAAACAAAGAGCACAAGTTCGAAAATTTAAGGAAAAATATAAAAGATGCAATTGACACCAAACTTAGAACAAGACACTAGATTCATGAAAAATTAACAATTATTAAAGAAAAATAATATATTTTTTTTGAAAAGAAACTCTCCTATTAGAATTTAATGACTCTATAACAATAAAAATAAATTATTCCTAATCTAAGAAATAAAATAAACCTTTAGTTGTTCAAACTCGAATAATCCCCGGCAACGGCGCCAAAAACTTGGTGCACGAAATCTTAATCTCAATTATCAAAGTCAAAATTCCTTATGATCTCGTACCACTAACCAGCAAGTGCACTGGGTCGTCCAAGTAATACCTTACGTGAGTAAGGGTCGATCCCACAGAGACTATTGGTTTGAAGCAAGCTATGTTTATTTTATTAATCTTAGTCAGGATGCCAATAATGTTATTTGGATTTAATTGTAAGAAGTAAAAGTGTTTGGAATTATTAGAAAAATAAAAGAGTGTGAAATAGTTACTTGTTGTGCAGTAATGAGAAATATGTTGGAGTTTTGGAGATGCTTTGTCCTCTGCATTTCTGCAATGTAATATTCAACTCAATTGTTTGTAAAGCACGTCTACGGCAAGCTGTATGTAGGGTATCACCATTGTCAGTGGCTACCTCCCATCCTCTCAGTGAAAACGTTCCAGATGCTCTGTCACAGCACGGCTAATCAGCTGTTGGTTCTCGATCATGTTGGAATAGGATCCATTGATCCTTTTGCGTTTGTCATCACGCCCAGCAATCGCGAGTTTGAAGTGCGTCACAGCCATTCAATCCTTGAATCCTACTCGGAATACCATAGACAAGGTTTAGACCTTCCGGATTCTCAAGAGTGGCCACCATCAATTCTAGCTTATACCGCGGAGATTCTGATTAAGGAATCTAAGAGAGGCTCATTCAATCTGATGTAGAACGGAGGTGTTTGTCAGGCACACGTTCATGGATTGAAGGGGGTGATGAGTGTCACGGATCATCACCTCCTTCATAATTAAGCGCGAATAAACATCTTAGATCGGACCATACACACGTTTGAGTGAAATAGAAACAATTGCATTAATTCATCGAGACGCTGCAGAGCTCCTCACCCCCAACAATGGAGTTTAGAGACTCATGCCATCAAAAAGTATGTAATTCAGATCTGAAAATGTCATGAGGTCCAAAATAATTCTCTAAAAGTTGTTTAAATAGTAAACTAGTAACCTAGGTTTACATAATATGAGTAAACTAAGATAATTGGTGCAGAAATCCACTTCTGGGGCCCACTTAGTGTGTGCTGGGGCTGAGACTAAAGCTATCCACGAGCTGAGGCTTTACTTGGAGTTGAACTCCAAGTTATAACGTGTTTTGGGCGTTCAACTCCGGATCATGATGTGTTTCTGGCGTTTAACTCCAGACAGCAGCATGTACTTGGCGTTCAACGCCAAATTACGTCGTCTATCTTCGCGCAAAGTATGGACTATTATATATTGCTAGAAAGCCCTGGATGTCTACTTTCCAACGCCGTTGAGAGCGCGCCAATTGGACTCCTGTAGCTCTAGAAAATCCATTTTGAGTGCAGGGAAGTCAGAATCCAACAACATCAGCAGTCCTTTTTCAGCCTAACTCAGATTTTTGCTCAGCTCCCTCAATTTCAGCCAGAAAATACCTGAAATCACAGAAAAACACACAAACTCATAGTAAAGTCCAGAAATATGATTTTTGCCTAAAAACTAATAATATTCTACTAAAAACCAATTAAAACATACTAAAATCTACATGAAATTACCCCCAAAAAGCGTATAAAATATCCGCTCATCATCCTCGATGCTAATCCTGAGGGTCAGGGATAGGTACACCAATAGGCTCTGGCTCTAGCTGTGGCTGTGGTACCGGCTGAGTCTTCTGTGTCTGAGGTGGTGCCTCCATATGTGCTGGCTCATCCGCATGAATACCCTCAGTATGTAAATCTGCATGCTCCTCCTCATGGGTCTCCTCATCAGAACCAGAAGACTCTGGTAGAGGGGGCAGCTCAAGGCCCTGGGCTACAAACATCTGGTCAATTCGATCCAGGCAACGCATGATCTGAAGCTTGCTGCGCTCCATGTACCGGAAGAGACGTTGAACTAGTAAGTAAATCGGCTGAGGTGCGGCTGCGGTAGATGCTACTGCAGGGGCTGATGATGAAGAGGGTCCAGCTCCCTCAACTGCTGCTCTGGCTCGAGATCGGCGGCGGGGGGCAGGCTTCTCGTGCACCCAGGATCCCCACGGAATAGTAACTGGCTCCTTCTGAGGGAGCGGTGGAGGTGGTGATACATCATCCTGGTGCCACGGAACTCCGGCTCGCTGAATCATCTGAGTAACCATGACTGGGAAAGGAAAGACACCTCGGATGTGGGCTCTCCACATGAACCGCCTGATCAGTTGAGGGTAATAAACCTCTTTCCCCTCCGTCACACAGCTGATCAAGATCAACATAGCAACTGGGATCTCTGTGAAGTGAGTCGTAGGCATGACATAATGAGCGAAGATCTGCTGCCAAGTCTTGGCCTCTCGGCTCAGATAACTAAAGTGCATCTCCTTGGGTGCCGTGTTATCGACATCCATAACCCAGGGAGCATCTGGAGTGGCTACTACTGCTCTCAATGCCTCAAAATCAAAGGTCATGCAATGAAGGTCTATCTCGGCCTGTATGAATGCATCAGTGTCACTGGTCTTAGGCCGGCAAGTAAGGGCATCCTCAATGGCCTGCTCGGTGATAGGTACCTCAATCCCCCTAACAAGTACCGAGTCAAGGGTATGGCAGAAGAAATTGCAGTAGAACTCCTGCACCCAAGATCGGTTCACCCGGCTCAATTCTCTATCCAGAAAAGCCAAACCCATCCGGTCAATACACTGGTGGATGATATCGGTCAAATCCGATGGAATAACCAGCTTCTTCTTAGTATTCAAATTCTTTGAATTGTAGCTTGGGAATCTGAGTTCACAGTAGAGATTGGGAAATTTGACTATATCCTGAGCCAGTAGTAATTGGTTTGCTTTATCTATGTCATTTAGAGGGTTTTGAGCATAAGCAAGCAGTGAGGCAAAAGTGGGGTCTGGTGTTTTCTTCCTCTTTTTGGAAGATGATGCTTTCCCTTTTCTTTTGTCTGACATCCTTAAAAAGACAAATATGATAGCAATTGAACATGTAGCATATAGCAATTAATAGCAACTTCAAGATGTAAGATGAATGATGAGCAATCATGATGTGCATTGAAAACTTGGTGTGCAAATAAGCATAAGTGGAAACATAAACCAAGAAATCAATACATCCAACAATGTACACAATTCTTGAAGAATAGGCATATTCATCATCATAACTCAAAAGAATGGTTAATGAGTCGAGTAAAGAGAAATGAAGTGAGTAGGTTAAACAAGTTAGTGAGTAAGAGGTGAGATTGATAGTTAGTGTTATGATGAAAGAAAGCTTGCCTAGCAAAAGGATTCACAAAATGCATACAATGAGGTGTAATTATTGATGATGAAAATGAAATTGCAACGGGGTGCAATGAATTAAAAGGAAATCATGAATGTCATGGTCACTAAGTTGCAATAGTTGGTATTGAAGATATTGAAATGCACTTTGTGTAACTAAAATGAGTAAAAAAAATTAGGTGGAATGAAAAAAAGAGTTACACAAGAAGAATGTACCAATTATTACAAAAGAATGAACCATTTTCCAAAAAATAAGCAAGTTGATGTCAAATGAAGAATGAAGCATAATGCGAAGATATTTGATCAACTTGAAGGATAATGACATGGAAGGGTTCAAATCATATCATTGGGAACATGTGAATCACGGAAAAGACGAGCCCAGAGTTACCTCAAAATTGAACTCGCTGCATCTTGTAAAACTAACTTTGAAAAGTACCAAGTTCAATTCTTAGATAACAAGTTGCTAAATAGGAGTTTTCGGAAATTCGGGCAGCATTCCGGCAGTAATTTGAACGTTCCCGGATAGCAACATAGCACAAATAGTATGATTACAGCATCAATTAATCACAACAGCCATGAGATAGCATCCAGGTAGTAAAAATTGAATATAGAGCAAATCAAAATCAGCACTCATCAGACAAGTAATCAAACAGAGAATGAACACAAACGAAGCACTTATCAGGCCTAGAATCTTCTATCCAGACCTAGCTACCTAACAGCAGATATATCTATCTAACCTAGCATGCAGAAACTACATTCTAATTAACTAAAATTAATTAGCAAAGAAAATTAAAGAAAACAGAGTTGAGGCTAATAACCTGGGGGCAGAGCAGAAAATGGAAATGGAGCTGGGATGAACGAGGGTTGAATCAGCAGCAGAGTCACCGCCTTAGAAGGTGGTGACGGCAGAAAGAATGATAGGAAGTGAGGAGGACCTCACGGCGGCGGAGCAGTAAAGGCGTGCCGGTGGGGGAGGAGAGCAGAGGGGCGAGTGAGTGGGTGGTTATGTGTGTGTGAACGAGGGAGTGGGATTAGGTGGGAAAGTGAGATCGGCGGCGTCGGAGGGTGGTCGACGGTGGCGTGTGGTTTGTCCGAAAAGAGAAAGGGAAGAGAGGTAGAAGATGGTGACAGAGAGAAGAAGAGGGATGAGAGGGAAAGGCAGAGGGGGTGGGTGGCGACGGCGGCGCAGTCGCCGGCGGTGATGATGATGGTTGGTGGAATTGTGGGAGTGAGAAGATGAGAGTGAGAAGAGGGTGCGCGACTGCGCGGCGTCCCTCGCGTCTAAGGGTTTCATATCTTCATATCGACACGGGCGCGCACAATGCGCGACCGCGTGCATGACATATCTAGGAGCCGACGCGTGCGCGCCTTAGGCGCTAAGGCATGGATGATGAAAATAGGTAAAGACGCGTGCGCGTACCGTGCGCACACGCGTGCGAGGAGTTGGGCTGGAGGCTTAAGGTTGGCCCAGATTAGGCCTAACTCTCTGGAAAATGGCCTGGAAGTTGCACTACTAGACCTGCGCGCATGCGGCATGTGCGCGTCCGCGTATATTGGCAGCTTATCATAGAGCGCGCAAGCGCGTTCCGTGCGCTCGCGTCCATTCCTTCTCTTGGCATATGGGCGCGCACGCGGCATGGGCGCGTACGCGTGCATTTCCCTATAGCTGTATGGACGCGCACGCACGTAGTGCGCGTCAGCGTGGAATGAGTTGGGCTTGAGGCACAACGCTGGCCTAGGAAAGGCCCAACTCTCTGGAATATGGGTGATGATGCATCCGCTCATGGATGCGTACGCGTACGGCGTGCGCGCGCGTCCTCCCTTTCTTCTTTTTTTTTTCCAAGAAAATGCCTAAAAGCTCTAAATTGCCCAAAGACTCCCCATGGTGCCTACAACTCCTTATTTAGTCAAAAACCACACACTTTCTAAAATGCAAGTTGGTTTTGAGATTTATTCAATTTCTACTAAGCACAACATACATGTTAATATGGTAGCAACTAATATACACAAGCAAGCTAATTATGAAATGAAGACCTACCTATGATGAGCGGATAATTTGTACGCTTTTTAGCATTGTTTTTAGTATGTTTTAGTTAGTTTTTAGTATATTTTTATTATTTTTTAGTTAAAATTCACTTTTCTGGACTTTACTATGAGTTTGTGTGTTTTTCTGTGATTTCAGGTATTTTCTGGCTGAAATTGAGGGACCTGAGCAAAAATCTGATTCAGAGACTGAAATGGACTGCAGATGCTGTTGGATTCTGACCTCCCTGCACTCGAAGTGGATTTTCTGGAGCTACGGAAGCCCAATTGGCTCGATCTCAACGGCTTTGGAAAGTAGACATCCTGGGCTTTCCAGCAATGTATAATAGTCTATACTTTGCCCGAGATTTGATGGCCCAAACCGGCGTTCCAAATCAGCTTAAGAATGCCCGGCGTTAAACGCTGGAACTGGCACAAGAATGGGAGTTAAACGCCCAAACTGGCACAAAAGCTGGCGTTTAACTCCAAGAAGAGTCTCTACATGAAAATGCTTCAATGCTCAGCCCAAGCACACACCAAGTGGGCCCGGAAGTGGATTTTTTTGTCATTTACTCATCTTTGTAAACCTTAAGCTACTAGTTCTCTATAAGTAGGACCTTTTGCTATTGTATTTTCATCTTGGGATCTTAGATCATCTTTAGATCTTTGAATCTTTGGATCCTTGATCATTTTGAGTCTTTTGATCATGTATTGGGAGGCTGGCCATTCGGCCATGCCTAGACCTTGTTCTTATGTATTTTCAACGGTGAAGTTTCTACACACCATAGATTAAGGTGTGGAGCTCTGCTGTACCTCGAGTATTAATGCAAGTACTATTGTTCTTCTATTCAATTCAGCTTGTTCTTATTCCAAGATATTCATTCGCACTCAAGAACTTGATGAATGTGATGATTATGTGATGCTCATCATCATTCTCACTTATGAATGCGTGCCTGACAACCACTTCCGTTCTACAAGCAAACAAGGCTTGAATGTTTATCTCTTGGATTCTTTAACTGAAATCTTCGTGGTATAAGCTAGAATTGATTGCGGCATTCAAGAGAATCCGGAAGGTCTAAACCTTGTCTGTGGTATTCTAAGTAGGATTCAATGATTGAATGACTGTGACGAGCTTCAAACTCCTGAAGGCTGGGCGTTAGTGACAGACGCAAAAGAATCAATGGATTCTACTCCAACCTGATTGAGAACCGACAGATGAATAGCCGTGCCGTGACAGGGTGCGTTGAACATTTTCACTGAGAGGACAGGACTGTAGCCACTGACAACGGTGATGCCCAACATACGGCTTGCCATGGAAAGGAGTAAGAAGGATTGGATGAAGACAGTAGGAAAGCAGAGAGACGGAAGGGACAAAGCATCTCCATTCCCTTATCTGAAATTCTCACCAATGAAATACATAAGTATCTCTATCTTTATGTTTTATTCATACATCATCTAAAACCATTTGTATCTTCCTGACTGAGATTTACAAGGTGACCATAGTTTGCTTCATACCAACAATCTCCGTGGGATCGACCCTTACTCGCGTAAGGTTTATTACTTGGACGACCCAGTGCACTTGCTGGTTAGTTGTGCGAAGTTGTGTTTATACCATGGTATTGAGCACCAAGTTTTTGGATTCATTACTGGGGATTATTTGAGATGTGAAAAGTAGTGATCACAATTTCGTGCACCAACCTACAATGGTAACTCAAATCACTTATTAAACAAAATTAGAAGAGAGTGGAAAGAGTTTACCATGGTGGGGTGTCTCCCACCTGGCACTTTTAGTTTAAGTCCTTAAGTTGGACAATTGTTGGAGTCCTTGCTAGGGTGGCTTATGCTTGAACTCTTCTTCGAATCCCCACCAGTGTTTGCTCTTCCAATAGCCTCCGGGATCCCATTTTAAATGTACAAGGCCTTCAAGGGGGCCCAAGCAAGTGACAAGGCCCCTAAGTTGATAGTGCTCTATGTATGTTCCAGGGTCCCATACTTTGTTTGTCAACCCCCTTTCTTCTTGATCTTCCTGCTTCCATTTGGATGGCAAACTCATTGAATTCCCAATTAGGCCTCCAAACATTCTCCTAGACCCATGCAATTTGGTTCTACACCATCCATTTCCATTCAACCTTGAGCAAGCGCCCATCATGAACTTAGAGTGATGTTTCCACCACTACATGACTCTTTCTTACTCCTCAATCCATAAAGAGCTCTAAGTTGCCCATCCGTCTTAAGTAAACCATATTCAAGTGGAAAAGTAAAGATTAGAGATAAGAATTTTACCCTTTTGAATGTTATGTTGGATGGTGACTTAGGAGGGGGTGGTCCCAATGATCTTGCAGGCTCCACTCCCTTGTACTCTTCCTTGATTACCTTCACCTCTTCACAAGCTTCTTCAATTTCAACCTCATCCTCTTGGTAGCTTCTTTCCAATTCATTCTCTTCTTCATTGCTTACCAACGGCATGGGAGGTTGTGCATCTTCTTTCTTGATCTTAATTTCAAGCCCAATGGGAGGGGATTCAATTGTAGATAAGAAATTCTCAATGATTGAATCCATCTCTTGATCAACCTTTTCCAATATTTCATTACTCATACTATGCTTTGGAGGTTGCACATTATCCTCCTCAACATCATTTTCAAGTTTAATGGGAGAGACTTCAACAACTTCCACAAGATCATCAACAATATCACTTGGTGTAGAAGTGTTCTCAAGCTTGAAATCCACCTCTTGTTTGACTTCCTTTAACTCTTTAACCATTTCTTCTTTCTCAATGATCTCTTCCTCCTCCACTTGTTGCAAGACATATCCCATCTCTTTGTCCTCGTGTTGGGATCCTAAAATCTCCTTCATGCTCATCTCTTCGGTTGATTTCTCACACTCATCCCTGGAGAAGCTTTGCTTGTTGTATGAATCCCAAGAATACATCTTTTGACGGATGGTTGCTTGAAGTCGATCCATTTCTTCCTTGAAACGATCCCTTGATTCTTGTTCCTCCTTACTAATATAAGTAGGATCATATTGCTCTTGGATTAATGGACATTGATATGCTTCCATGGAGGTTTGTGGCGGAGAGGGGAAATCATGATATAGTTGGAAAGGAGGTTCATCAAAGCTTTGAGGTGGGAAGTTATTTTGGTTATTGGTAGAAGGTGGAATTATACGGGACATAGATTCTTGGAGGGTGGAGGTGAAACTAGTGAGTGCGGTTTGGAGCTCTTCTTGCTCTTGGAGAATGATACCAAGTGTATCATTCATGTGGACTTGGTTTGGAGGGTAAAGATGTTGGAATAGTGGTGATTCAACGGTTGCTTGTTCATAATCGTCACAAGGGTATGCATAGGGGGAATATAGATTTGGATCATATGTAGGCAATTGGTGAAAATAAGATGTGGGTTGAGAATATGGTGCATAGGATGATGGTGGTTGAGTGGTATAACCATGATAAGAATCATCATATCCATAAGAATGATATGCATTATAGGAAGGATTACCATCATAGTAACTTGAAGGGGAAGGTTGCCATGATGATTGCTCGTATGGATGTGGCTCCCTTCCTAAGAATTCATCTCTCCCATAATGTGAGCCATCATTCAGGTTTTCATCGCCTACAACATCGTCATAGTCATATCCAAAACCACAAGGACGAGAATTCATAGTGCCAAATAGGAATAAAACTAATGGAGATCTAAAGCTAATGAAAACTAACAAACAAACAAAAGACAAACATATTCACAATATTCACATATTTACATTAACCAAAAACATGGCACTCATGTGCATTCCCCGGCAACGGCGCCATTTTGATAAATGAATTTTCGCCAGTATAGAAATCATCAAGTAACCAATCGTAGTATAGTCTAAACCGACGCAAATTCCATTATCAAAGTAATTCTACTATCTATAATCGAGAGTATTAATCTCCCGAGTCGTTCTTCCCTAGGAATGCTACAAGGATGCATGCTATTGGTTAAGTGGCCTTTTGTGGCTTGAAGAGTGTGGCACAAAAGTGCTAATAAAAGAAAATAACAATCAATCAATATTAAAAGCCTTGGCCAAGGTTGAACATTGGAAGTTCCATCACTATAGCTTCCTTCAATTGTGATAACAAAGGAGTGTTGCTTCACTTAGTTAACCCCTAATCATATAGGAAAGTCAAGTAAGAGTAGTTAACTCAAGTCACAAGTCCTAGTCTTACCCTAGGGAAGTCTAGCTTTAGTGCACTCTAAGTCAATTAGCAATTCTCAATTCTTAATCAACAATTGACATCCATTATTCAAGTATCTCCAATGACTCAACCACTAGGCCAAGTGAGGGGATGCTACTCCATATCTAAAGTTGGCATTTTCTCAAACATTTGGAAAGCAAGAATGAAAGACTGATGAACGGATAATTTATACGCTTTTTGGCATTGTTTTTAGGTAGTTTTTAGTAAGTTCAAGCTACTTTTAGGGATGTTTTCATTAGTTTTTATGATAAATTCACATTTCTAGACTTTACTATGAGTTTGTGTGTTTTTCTGTGATTTCAGGTAATTTCTGGCTGAAATTGAGGGACTTGAGCAAAACTCTGAAAAAAGGCTGACAAAAGGACTGCTGATGCTGTTGGAATCTGACCTCCCTGCACTCGAAATGGATTTTCTGGAGCTACAGAACTCCAAATGGCGCGCTCTCAACGGCGTTGGAAAGTAGACATCCAGAGATTTCCAGCAATATATAATAGTCCATACTTTATTCGGAAATTGACGATGTAACTTGGCGTTGAACGCCAAGTACATGCTGTTGTCTGGAGTTAAACGCCAGAAAAACGTCATGATCCGGAGTTGAACGCCCAAAACACGTCATAACTTGGAGTTCAACTCCAAGAGAAGCCTCAGCTCGTGGATAGATCAAGCTCAGCCCAAGCATACACCAAGTGGGCCCCGGAAGTGGATTTATGCATCAATTACTTACTCATGTAAACCCTAGTAGCTAGTCTAGTATAAATAGGATAGTTTACTATTGTATTAGACATCTTTTGACAGTTTAATCTCTTGACTGTTTAGCCTTTGATTATTCGGTCTCTTGATCACTCAAGGGGCTGGCCATTCGGCCATGCCTGAACCTTTCACTTATGTATTTTCAACGGTGGAGTTTCTGCACACCATAGATTAAGGGTGTGGAGCTCTGCTGTACCTCAAGTTTCAATATAATTATTATTACTTTTCATTCAATTCTCTCTTATTCTTATTCCAAGATATACGTTGCACAACACTTTGATGAATGTGATGATCCGTGACACTCATCATCATTCTCATCTATGAACGCGCGTGATTGACAACCACTTCCGTTCTACCTTAGGCCGGGCGCATATCTCTTAGATTCCCCAATAGAATCTTCATGGTATAAGCTAGATAGATGGCGGCATTCATGGGGATCCGGAAGGTCTAACCTTGTCTGTGGTATTCCGAGTAGGATCCTGGGAATCCGGAAAGTCTAACCTTGTCTGTGGTATTCCGAGTAGGATTCCGGTATTGAATGACTGTGACGAGCTTCAAACTCCTCAAGGCTGGGCGTTAGTGACAGACGCAAAAGAATCAATGGATTCTACTCCAACCTGATTGAGAACCGACAGATGATTAGCCGTGCTGTGACAGAGCATTTGGACCATTTTCACTGAGAGGATGGGATGTAGCTATCAACCAAGGGTGATGCCTCCAGACGATTAGCCGTGCAGTGACAGCGCATAGGACCATTTTCCTGAGAGGATTAAAAGTAGCCATTGATGATAGTGATGCCCTACATACAGCTTGCCATGGAAAGGAGTAAGAAAGATTGAAGGAAGAGTGAGTAGTGAAGTAGAGTTTCAAGAGGAACACAGCATCTCCATACACCTATCTGAAATTCCCACTATTGATTTACATAAGTATTTCTATCCCTTTTATTTTCTTTTTATTATTAATTTTCGAAACCATAAACCAATTTAATCTACCTAACTGAGATTTACAAGGTGACCATAGCTTGCTTCATACCAACAATCTCTGTGGGATCGACCCTTACTCACGTAAGGTATTACTTGGATGACCCAGTACACTTGCTGGTTAAGTTGAACGAAGTTGTGAACCATGGTATTGGCATCATGTTTTTGGCGTCATTACCAGGGAATGAAAAGCAATGAATTTTACAAAATACAATAACAAAAGAATCACAATTTCGTCCACCAAGTTTTTGGCGCCGTTGCCGGGGATTGTTTGAGTATGGACAACTGATGGTTCATCTTGTTGCTCAGATTAGGTAATTTTCTTTTCAAAAATCTTTTTCAAAATTTTTCTTTTATTTTTCGTTTTTCTAAACTTTATTTTCGAAAAAAATTAATAAAAATCCAAAAAAATTAAGAAAATCATAAAAATCAAAAATATTTTGTGTTTCTTGTTTGAGTCTTGAGTCAATTTTTAAGTTTGGTGTCAATTGCATGCTTTAAAAAAAAATTTTTTTCTTGCATTTTTCGAAAATCCCATGCATTCATAGTGTTCTTCATGATCTTCAAGTTGTTCTTGATAAGTCCTCTTGTTTGATCTTGATGTTTTCTTGTTTTGTGTTGATTGTTGTTTTTCATATGCATTTTTCGTTTGATAGAATCCATGCATTAAAGATTTCTAAGTTTGGTGTCTTGCATGTTTTCTCTGCATCAAAAATTTTTCAAAATTATGTTCTTGATGTTCATCATGATCTTCAAAGTGTTCTTGGTGTTCATCTTGACATTCATAGTGTTCTTGCATGCATCTTGTGTTTTGATCCAAAATTTTTATGTTTTGGGTCATATTTGTGTTTTTCTCTCTCATCTTTAAAAATTCAAAAATCAAAAAAATATCTTTTCCTTATTTCCCTCCAAATTTTCAAAATTTTGGGTTGACTTGGTCAAAAATTTTTCAAAAATTAGTTGTTTCTTACAAGTCAAGTCAAAATTTCAATTTTAAAAATCTTATCTTTTCAAAATCTTTTTCAAAAAAATCATATCTTTTTCATTTTTTTTATTTATTTTCGAAAATTTTAAAAATTATTTTTCAAAATCTTTTTCTTATCTTTTATACCATATTTTCGAAAATATACTAACAATTAATGTGATTGATTCAAAAATTTGAAGTTTGTTACTTTCTTGTTAAGAAAGGTTCAATCTTTAAATTCTAGAATCTTATCTTGTAGTTTCTTGTTAGTTAAGTCATTTTAAAAATTAAATCTTTTTCAAAATATCTTTTTATTAAAATTTTTATCTTATCTTTTTATCTTATCCTTCTCAAAATTTTGTCTTTTTCAAAATTTGATTTCAAAATATCTTATCTAACTTCTTATCTTCTTATCTTTTTAAAATTTGATTTCAAATCTTTTTCAATCAACTAACTAACTTTTTGTTTGTTTCCTATCTTTTTCAAAACCACCTAACTACTCCTCCCTCTTCTATTTTCGAAAATATCTCTCTCTTTTTTTCAAAAATTCTTTTTAATTAACTAAGTGTTTCATGTTTTAATTTTAATTACATTTTATCTTTTAATTTTCGAAAATACTAACCCCTTTTTCAAAATTATTTTTGAAATTCTCTTTCTCTTTTCTTATTCTATTTAATTATTTATTTTCTAACACTTCTCTTCACCTCTCTTCATATAAAAATCCGAACCATTCTTCTCCACATTCTTCTCCCCTTTCTTCTTCTACTAACATAAAGGAATCTCTATACTGTGACATAGAGGATTCCTCTTCTTTTCTTGTTTTCTTCTCTTTCATATGAGCAGGAACAGGGAAAAAGGCACTGTTGTTGAAATTGATCCAGAACCTGAAAGGACTCTGAAAAGAAAGTTAAGAGAAGCTAAATTACATTATTCTAAAGGTAACCTTTCAGAAATATTCGAACAAGAGAAGGAGATGGCAGCCAAAAATAATAATAATGCAAGGAGAATGCTTGGTGACTTCACAAAGCCAACGTCCAAGTTTGATGGAAGAAGCATCTCCATTCCTGCCATTGGAGCCAACAACTTTGAGCTGAAACCTCAGCTAGTTGCCTTAATGCAACAAAACTGCAAGTTTTACGGACTTCCATCTGAAGATCCTTATCAGTTTCTAACTGAGTTCTTGCAGATCTGTGAGACTGTAAAGACGAATGGAGTTGATCCTGAAGTCTACAGACTCATGCTTTTCCCTTTTGCTGTAAGAGACAGAGCTAGAATATGGTTAGATTCACAACCTAAGGATAGCCTGGACTCTTGGGATAAGCTGGTCACAGCCTTCTTGGATAAATTCTTTCCTCCTCAAAAGCTGAGCAAGCTGAGAGTGGATGTTCAAACCTTCAAATCAGCTCAAGAATGCCCGGCGTTAAACGCCAGAACTGGCACAAAAGCTGGCGTTTAACTCCAAGAGAAGTCTCTACACGAAAATGCTTCAATGCTCAGCCCAAGCACACACCAAGTGGGCGCGGAAGTGGATTTTTTTGTCATTTACTCATTTCTGTAAACCCTAGGCTACTAGTTCTATACATATAGGACCTTTTGCTATTGTATTTTCATCTTTTGATCATTTTCGATCTTAGGATCATCTTGGTAGCTATCTTTAGTCTTATGCTATCTTAGATCATGGGGCTGGCCTCACGGCCATGCCTAGACCTTGTTCTTATGTATTTTTAACGGTGGAGTTTCTACACACTATAGATTAAGGTGTGGAGCTCTGTTGTACCTCGAGTATTAATGCAATTACTATTGTTCTTCTATTCAATTCAGCTTGTTCTTATTTCAAGATATTCATTCGCACTCAAGAGCTTGATGAATGTGATGATTATGTGACGCTCATCATCATTCTCACTCATGAACGAGTGCCTGACAACCACCTCCGTTCTACAAGCAAACAAGGCTTGAATGTTTATCTCTTGGATTCTTTAATCGGCATCTTCGTGGTATAAGCTAGAATTGATGGCGGCATTCAAGAGAATCCGGAAGGTCTAAACCTTGTCTGTGGTATTCTGAGTAGGATTCAATGATTGAATGACTGTGACGAGCTTCAAACTCCTGAAGGCTGGGCGTTAGTGACAGACGCAAAAGAATCAATGGATTCTACTCCAACCTGATTGAGAACCGATAGATGATTAGCCGTGCCGTGATAGGGTGCGTTGAACATTTTCACTGAGAGGATGGGAGGTAGCCACTGACAACGGTGAAACCCTACATACAGCTTGCCATGGAAAGGAGTAAGAAGGATTGGATGAAGACAGTAGGAAAGCAGAGAGACGGAAGGGACAAAGCATCTCCATTCGCTTATCTGAAGTTCACACCAATGAATTACATAAGTATCTCTATTTTTATTCTATGTTTTATTCATATATCATCCATAAACATTTGAATCTGCCTGACTAAGACTTACATGGTGACCATAGCTTGCTTCATACCAACAATCTCCATGGGATCGACCCTTACTCGCGTAAGGTTTATTACTTTGACGACCCAGTGCACTTGCTGGTTAGTTGTGCGAAGTTGTGTTTATACCATGGTATTGAGCACCAAGTTTTTGGATTCATTACCGGGGATTATTTGAGTTGTGAAAAGTAGTGATCATAATTTCGTGCACCAGGCGCCAAAGTTGGTTGCTGAAACCTTCCAAAATCGCCAGGCACGTGTTGCAATAACAGAATCACGTGCGGTCTACGACGCGTGCACGCACGGTACGCGTGCGCGTCCCTGGCTAATTCCGCAATGTGCGCACGAGCGCCTTATGCGCGTGCGCGTGCTTGGCCGAGATCAATTCTTTGGCTTTTTGTGCTTCTCTCCACTTGTATGCTTCCTTTGATCCATGCCTAGCCTATTTCAATCCTGGAATTACTAGCAAACACATCAAGGCATCTTATGAAATCAAAGAGGAATTAGAATTCATCAAAATAAGGCTTAAAAAGCATGTTTTTACACTTAAGCACAAATACGGGAGAGATTACAAAACCATGCCAATTCATAGGCTAAATGCGAGAAAAGGTTATCAAAATACTCTAAATTCAATACAAGATAAACCCTAAAAATGGGGTTTATCAACCACCCAGGCGGGTGTTTAAAAGCTCAACCTGGAGCGAGTGGAATAACCACTACTGCCACTACTACCTAGGTGTCACAATCTCTGACTTGGAGCAAGCGGAACAAACCACCATCCTTGCTACTACCCAGGTATCTCAAGCATTGACCCAGAGCAAGTGGGATAAACCACAATCCTTGCTACTACCCAGGTATCTCAAGCATTGACCCGGAGCAAGCGGGACGAACCACAATCATTGCTACTGCCCAGGTATCTCAAACATATATTGATTCAATTTAAAATCAATCATCATTGTTATCAAATCTCAAATATTAATCTGGAGCAAGCGGAACAAACCACAACCTTTGCTACTACCCAGGTATCACAAATACACATTCATTTATAATCACTCTTCATTATTACCAATTCTCAAACAATGACCCAGAGCAAGCGGGACGAACCACGACCCTTGCTACTACCGAGGTATCATAGACATATATTCATTTAAAATTCCATAATTAAACTCATTTATCATAATTCTCCTTTCCCATATCATACCCTGATGCACGAAAACTTGTCTCTCAACAAATTTCCCTTCGGCAAGTATACCGAATTATCGTCAAGTAAACTCACAATAGAGTAAGGTCGAATCCACAGGGATTAATGGATTAAGCAATCAATGGTTAATTGATTATCCCAGTTAGACGGTTCAGATTTGGATGATGAGCAGCAGGAAGTGTAAATAACATGAATGTAAAGGAAAACTATAAAGTGCAGAAAAGTAAAATGGCAAGAAAAGTAAATATAAGAACTAAAAATAAAATGCACATTGGGATCAAGAGATATTGCAATCCTCCGGATCAAGTTTATTCTCATCTCTTCCTCAATCAATGTATTCATTGATCTCCTTGGCAATCTTAAGTGATTAGATCCCAATTACTTGGCAATCCAATCTTTCTAAGCTTGAACAATTTCCTAATTCCTTGATTTAATTGCTCATGGGAAGAGATGAAGTTTGGTCACTGATTATACCACACACATTCATAGATCAAATTATTGGTAGGATTAAATGTCACAATATCCATCCAACCCCCAACCTAATCCAATGTGAGAGAGCATTTCTAGCATGATCTCCTCATTCCTCTTCCAAGGTTCCGAGGAGATCCAATTATGGAGAGCTTCTCTTCCAAGATAGCTAACCAATTGGATGAAGATCGAAAGCTCTCTAGTAAAATCAAGAGAAAAGAAAGAAGAAGAAGAATAAAAACTACAATTGATCCATTAAATGCAATAGAGCTCTCTAACCCAATGCAAAGAGTTAGTTGTTCATTGCTCTACTTAAAATAGAAAAGAAAGAAAGTGTAGAAAAATAAAGGTGAAGATTAAAACTGAAATTGAAACTTCAAAGTTCATAAATGAAAAGTACAAACTAAAATTTAACTACTACTAAGAAAAGAAAAAGAAGAGAAAAGGGAGAAGGGTGTAGGAGGGGAGGGGTCCGAAGACCCACTACCCTTGGAGTGTGCCAATTCACAGAAGTTCGAATTGGTCTTCACTCTCTCCCCCTTCCTTCAATTTCTCCCTTCCAGAATGAATTGAATGTAAGAAATAAGGCCCTTATATAGGCTCTCCTAAATTACAAAATGAAATGAAATTAAAAGTAAATTACAATTAAATGAAAATTCCTATTCTAGATGCTTCTTGTGGCCTTGATTGGTTGACACTTGTGGGCTTGCTTCCTTGAGGTTGGGTGGTCCTTGAAAGAGAAGTGAATCAAGCTGAGGTCCAGGTGCTAATGTTAGTGCTACCGTTAGCCACACTAACGCTACAAGTGTGGCGTTAGTGCTGAAGTTAGTGTGGCTAACGTCACACTTGCTACCCAGTTGGTATTTTTGGGGCTTAAAAGATGCCTATTGTTTGTGCTCCAATTTCATGTCCACTATAAAGTATTATATATCGTTGGAAAGATCTGAATGTCAGCTTTCTAACGCAACTAGAATCACCTCAATTGGACCTTTGTAACTCAAGTTATTCTCCTTTCAAGGGGACAGGGTCGCTGGCATAGTCGCTGGCATTATTGGCAAAGTTAGTCACAATAACATTAGCGTTCAAGGGATTAATATTGCCAGGTTCTGAAGTTCAAACTTAGTGTCCTTCCAATACTATTATATATTGTTGGAAAGCCCTGGATTTCTACTTTCCAACGTCTCTGAAAGCGCATCATTTTGAGCTCTAGAACTCGAGTTAGAATTCTTGGAAGGTGAAGAGGTCAGCTGGCCTTACTATAGGTTGATACCATGTTCATCTTTGCACTTTCGGGACAGATTTTCTCCCTAAAATTTAGTGTCCACCATGTAGTGCCATATATGCTTGGAAAGCTCTGGAATCCTATTTTCCAATGCCACTGAAATCACTTCATTTGGAGCTTTGTGGCTCAAGTTATTCTTGTTTGAAGAAGGCATGGCGCCGTTGCCTGGGATTGATTTTGTATCAATAATGATTAAGTTGGAAGATCACTAGATTGAGCATTTTTCTTTTGCTTGTTTATTTTACCTAGTCATTTACCTTCTGTATCAGTTATTTTCTTCCTCTCGCCCATCTCCCCTCTTCGTTTTCTTTTCTTTTGTTGTTATAAGCTTCATAAGAGGGATGACGGTGGATTTTAGTCCTATGAACATCATGAGGGTGTTAAAGCTACGAACCATACCATTCGCAGAAGAGAGCTATCAATCCAGAATAGATAACAGTCCCAATTATGACGAGATTGTGGAAGATATCTACATACCAGGAGCTGATTGGGTAAGAGATTCCCATAGGAAGCCCGAATTCATTAAGAGAGGGGATCTCACCCCTGAAGCAAAGGGGTGGTTCGAAATTGTAAGAAGATCCATCCTTCCCGCCGGAAATAACTCAGAGGTAAACCGTAAGAAAGCAACAATGGTACAATATATACTTAAAGGGGGAGAGATCAAGGTTCACGAACTCATAGCTCAGGGCATTTGGAAGTTCGCTGAGAAAAGTGATTTTGGAGGAAGGTTAGGCTACCCCAGCACCATTTTCCGTCTGTGCGCAAAGGCTGGGGTGGGGTTCGAAGATGGAAACCCCGAGTGGATAAAAGTTGGCATCCCAATTACTCTTCGACAGATGCATGCCGTTGCACCTCCCCTACCTCAACAAAGACTAAGAAAGAGGCCAGCCCACCAAGTTGAAGAAGGACAAAACCCAGAGGAGCAAGCTCTAACCACTTTAGACATGCACCAGTTACAAGAAGCTATTGATGGCTTGTCTAGGCAATACATGGAGAATCAAGGGGCACAGAAGGAGCTTCAACTGCAAATGATGGATCGCCAAGAAGAATCATTCTCTAGATGGATGAATCAACAAGGAGAGTGGCAAAAGCAATTGATGGAGCAGCAACTAGAACAAGGGAGACAGTGGGGTGAATCCTTCCACAGGTTGAACCAAAAGCAAGATCAACAACAAGAAGACATCCAAAAGCTAATCAACATCGAAGCACATCAAGGTGCACACATTCATGAGATGCATCGGAAACAAAGAGAACAGGCAGATCTTTTCGATAAATACAAAGCGTTCTCAGAAGGAGTCTATATGAGTGAGACTGGATATCATGTAAACACTCAAGCCAGGCTCGGATACTTAGTTGAACAACTACCTGTATTGCACCATGGGATCACAAGATATGAGGACGTAAAGGATGAATTAGCACGAGAGGAACGAGAAATAGCCGAAAGGAGTCATGAATCAGTAAGGAAGGCACTGGAAGATTGGAAAAGGGCCAAAATGACACAGATGCAGGGAAGTGCAAGTGGACACAAAGAAGACAAACAAGAGAGAGAGCATGAGCATTCCAATAAGTAAAAGGTGGTGGAGTTCCCTCCTTGTTTTATCGTTTAAAGTTTAAATAAGGAAAATCATGTATGAAATAGAACATGCTTCCATAGTAGCTTAGGAATTTTCAATTCTGCCTTTAAGATTTCATTGCTTAGGTCTATGTGTGTTGGTCTAAGTCCCTGGCTTTCATTTTCATCTTGCTTACATGTATGCTTGTCTTTTAAGTCAAATAAAAGAAAATGTTATGAAAAACAATAGTGGGATTTATCTTGTGAAGTAAGTTCCCAATGTTTGTGGTATGGTAATTTATTAGCTAAGTTGGTTCACCAACAAGGTATATAGGCAACTATATGCTCTAAATCACATGCCTGAAACATATCCTATGAGACTAGCCAAACAACAAGATCCTAATAAGACAAAGAGAAAGAACAATAAGAGTTTGAAAAGGAAAGAAAATTAATAAGAAATAAGGCTAGGCACCAAGGGTTTGAATATTGAGGCATGTATCTGTGGTGCTCCTGTGCAAGGGATATGCTTGGATTAATAAGCTCTCAGGGGTGCCTTATCACTTGGTAACTTGGGTTAACTAATCCGGGATTATCAGTTGAAAGTCCACTATCAAGGGTAGCCTTTGCTATAGAGCACTTAGTAACCCAAAGAGGTGCTGGACACCAAGGTCTCAAGAAAGAAAGTAACAAACCATATGCCTGTGGTGGCATGTATGGGGGAAAGAGACTTGAGGGAGTAAGTCCTTAGGGGTGTCTCAACACCTAGCACCTTGAACCAACTGGTTCGGGAGTGTTGGCTGAAAGCTTATCTTAAAGAGTCGCCCTCTCACAGAGCATTTAGCCTAAGAGGCAATAAACCCTGGAAAAGAAGGGAGGAT
Source organism: Arachis stenosperma (assembly GCF_014773155.1). Lineage (NCBI taxonomy): Eukaryota > Viridiplantae > Streptophyta > Magnoliopsida > Fabales > Fabaceae > Arachis > Arachis stenosperma. The sequence continues at coordinate 31,869,754 of NC_080378.1, forward strand.
CAATAAATAAGAAGTCTCATAGGATGCAATCAAACAAGTATTCAAGAGCATGATAAGGACCTGAAAACCAGTAAAGGAATGAACCTAAGTTGCTATGCATGAAACCCCATAGACCAAGAACTTGACTTCTATAATAATGATTTGTTTATCTTGTTATTTCATTCATCTTTCCTATGTTTCAGTAATTGCTTAGGGACAAGCAAGCTTTAAGTTTGGTGTTGTGATGCCAGTGCATCTTGGCCAGCTTCACTGACCTTTCACTTAGCAAGTTTTGGGTAGATATACACTTACATCTTGATTCAAGAAAATATTGTGAACTTTACATGATTTCATGAGAATTATGCAGGAATTGAATGATAAAATGGATAATGCATGATCTCATGACTTGGAACAGAGCTTTGATGCACTTTATTTGCTTGATTTCAGGACAAAAGAAGCAAGGAAGAGCCACGTTAGCAGCCACGTTTATCTAATTAACGTGACCACTAACGTGGAATGGAAATAAGCTTGCAGCGTTAATGGAAAAAGTGATTGCCAATAACGCTTTCGAAGCCATCATAGCCCACGTTAGTTACCACATTAATTACATTAACGTGGTAGCTTACGTGGAGGAAAAGGGGAGCTCCAACGTTAGTGGTAAAAGTGAATACCACTAACGTTCCAAAAGGGCACACTTAGCCACGTTAAGAGTCACGTTAATTCAATTAACGTGAACTCTAACGTGGGAGGAGAAAGTAATCACAACCGTTAGTGACACTTACCTTTGTCACTAACGTTGGACTAAGCCAATATTGCCTACGTTAGTAGTCACGTTAAGACCACTAACATGACGGGTAACGTGGAGCAAGGAATGATAGGCCAACGTTAGTGACACTCACCTTTGTCACTAATGTTGGAGATGGCAAACACCACCACGTTAGTGGTCATGTTAATGCAATTAACGTGAGGCACTAATGTGGGAAGAAGGGGCGTTTAAAGAGTTAGTGACAAAGGTAAGTGTCACTAATGCTCTCGAAGCTTGGGCATACCCATGTTAAGGGCCATGTTAGTTACACTAACGTGGATCACTAACGTGGGGAAAAGAAGCAAAGAGCAACGTTATTGGTAAAGGTGAATGTCCCCGGCAAAGTTCATTCTCATCTCTTCCTCAATCAATACATTCATTGATCTCCTTGGCAATCTTAAGTGATTAGATCCCAGATCCTTGGCAATCCAATCTCTCTAAGCTTGAACAATTTTCCAATTCCTTAATTTAATTGCTCATGGGAAGAGATGAAGTTTGGTCACTGATTATACCACACACATTCATAGATCAAAGTATTGGTAGGATTAAATGTCACAATATCCATCCAACCCCCAACCTAATCCTAATGTGAGAGAGCATTTCTAGCATGATTTCCTCATTCCTCTTCCAAGGTTAAGAGAAAATCCAAGTATGAGCAATTTCTCTTTCGAGACAATTACCCAATTAGATGAAAATCGAAAGCTCTCTAGTAAAATTAAGAGAAAAGAAAGAAGAAGAAGAATAAAAACTACAATTGATCCATTAAATCACAATAGAGCTCTCTAACCCAATGAAAAGAGTTAGTTGTTCATTGCTCTACCAAAATAGAAAAGAAAGAAAGTGCAGAAAAATAAAGATGAAGATTAAAACTAAAATTGAAACTTCCAAGTTCATAAATGAAAAGTACAAACTAGAATTTAACTACTACTAAGAAAAGAAAAAGAAGAGAAAAGGAAGAAGAGTGTAGGAGGGGAGGGAGTCCGAAGACCCCTCTTCTCTGGTGTGTCCAGCCCCCAGAATACCCCCTCTCCAATTCTCGAATCCAGAATCAATTCAACGTAGAAACTAATGCCTTTTTATAGGCTCTCCTAAATTACAAAATAAAATTAAAAGCAAATTACAATGAAATGAAAATTAACTATTCTAGATGCTTCTTGTGGCCTTGATTGATTGATACTTGTGGGCTTGCTTCCTTGAGGTTGGGTGGTCCTTGTAAGTGAATCAAGTTAAGGTCCAGGTGCTAATGTTAGTGTTACCATTAGCCACACTAACACTACAAGTGTGGCGTTAGTGCTGAAGTTAGTGTGGCTAACGTCACACTTGCTACCCAGTTGGTGCTTTTGGGGCTTAAAGGATGCCTCTTGTTTGTACTCCAATTTCATGCCCACTATAGACTATTATATATCGTTGGAAAGCTCTGAATGTCAGCTTTCTAGTGCAAATAGAATAACCTCAATTGGACCTCTGTAACTCAAGTTATGCTCCTTTGAAGGGGATAGGGTCGTTGGCATAGTCGCTGGCGTTATTGGCAAAAGTGAGTGCCAATAACGTTAGGGTTCAGGGGATTAATACTGCCAGGTTTTGGAGCTCAAACTTAATGTCCAACCCATATTATTATATATTGTTGGAAAGCCCTGGATGTCTACTTTCCAACGCTATTGGAAGCGCATCATTTGGAGCTCTACAACTCGAGTTACACTTCTTGGAAGGTGAAGCGGTCAGCTGGCCTTACTACAGGTTGATACCATGTTCATCTTTGCACTTTCGGGGCAGGTTTTCTCCCTCAAATTTATTGTCCACCATGTAGTACCAAATATGCTTGGAAAGCTCTGGAATCCTACTTTCTATTGACACTGGAAGCACCTCATTTGGAGCTTTGTGGCTCAAGTTATTCTTGATTGAAGAAGGTATGGTCAGGCTGCCGGGTGAGATTTTGCCCACGTTAGTGTTCATGTTAGTGGCACTAACGTAGGCCTTCTTTGCTTTGCAAATGTTAGTGGCGTTCACTTTTTCCACTAACTTTTACAGCTGCCTCCTTTCTTCCACGTTAATGCCCACGTTAGTGGCACTAACGTGGGTGTTCTTGGCTTCGCAAGCGTTAGTGTCGTTCATTTTTTCCACTAACATTGGTGTTTCCCTTTCTTTCCATGTTAGTTCCCACGTTAATGTAACTAACGTGGAAACTAACGTGGGTCTTCTTACCCTTCGCTAACGTTAGTGGTGTTTACTTTTACCACTAACGTTCCAAACTTTCCTTCCTTCCACGTTAATGGCCACGTTAGTGGTACTAATGTAGCCACTAACATGGCTCATCTCTGCTTCTTGTTACCTGAAATCAATCAAACAAAGTGCATCAAAGTCTTGCTCTTAATCATGAGATCATGCATCATCCATTTTATCATTCAATTCATGCATAATTCTCATGAAATCATTCAAAATTCACAATGTTTGCTTAAATCATGGTATGAATGCATTTTCAACTAAATACTTGCTTATTTTCTAAGAAAATGCATGAAACCAACCTAAAGCATACAAAAAATGGCTAGTAAAACTAGCCAAGATGCCCTGGCATCACAACACTAAACTTAAATCTTGCTTGTCCCCAAGCAAGAAAAGAACTATGCACAAAGAATTCTCTTAATTGGAATGTATTGAAGAATTGCTTATGATGCCTTAGTGGGTGAAGTGAATAAGTGACAGTGGGGTGAACTCTAATTTGTATGCTTATACAAGGATTCCATTGCTCATTAGTCCTCACATTTTGGAAGTCTTAGATCTTAGGACTTTTATTCAAATGATATTATGGAATCCTCTTTATAGATTGTCACCTTGAAGCAGCACTTATTTTCTAGCATTTTTCTTTCTTTGTGGAATTTGGCCTCGACTCTAGGTGTCATGTATCAAAGCAGCTTTTTAAGATAAGCTTTCAATCAATACTCCCAAAACCAGTTAGTCTAAGGTATTAGGTGTTGAAGCACCCCTTAGGATTTACTTGCTCAAGCCTCTCTCTTTGATACAAATCCACCACAAGCATTTAACTAGGACAATAACTCTTTGAGTTCTTGTTTCTTTCTTTTTCTTCCTAGTAATTGATGCTCAGAGCCTTGGGCTTGTTCTTTGTTTTTCTTTTTCTTTTTTTTTCTTTTGTTACTACTTCTTGGATCAATATATGTTTGAGAAATTCCATAATACTTCTCTAAACTTCATTTCCTGTCTATGAGCTCCCATGCAAGTTTTCAAAAACATGCAACCTCAATACACAATCATACAACCAGAACCTCCACTCCTCTTAATCTTTTGCTTGCCCCAAGATTTATAAAATTCTTCAACATTTTCCTTTCAAAAGAATAATTTCTTTGTTGCATTCTTAGAGATATTGGGTGCAAGTAAAATTCAAGATGATAATCATGATATCATAGCAACATGTTACAAATCAAATATCAAATTATGCTTATTCACAAGGAGTAATCACACATGCATACAAAGAAAATAGAAGACAATCATGCAATTTAAAGTGCTCAAAATATGTAAGAGGAAAAAAGGAACTTTACCACCTTGTAGTTCATCTTTATTATTGTTGCCCTTTTCCTCCTATTCTTCTCCTTCCCACACCAAACTTAGAATGATTGCTTATACTCAAGCAACAATTAAAACAGTGGTGATGGGGTCTATGATGGATCATGAATGTCTTAGAATGAAGTGTGAGTATGCATGTGTTTCAACAAGCAAGATTAAGGATACAATAAAGGCACAAGAGATACAAACAGAGACATTTTGATTGCATTAATAAGTGGTGTGCTTGGTACCTTGCATGAAAGATAAGTGGCAACACCAAACTTAGTGTGACACTCTCAATTTAGAATGTTGCAAGTACCCAGTAAAGATTGAAAATCAAATTGTTGCATGGCAACACCAAACTTAGAATGAAATCATATGCCAAATTATTGAAAGTAAACTAAGCAAAGCAAGGAAATATTACCTACGGTTGGGTTGCCTCCTAACAAGCGCTCTTTTAATGTCATTAGCTTGACATGTTGTTCATGACTTTCTTCCTCTTCTTCCAGTTTGTTAAGAGAAATGACTTCAAGAGGAAAGAGGAGCCAGTTAATGCCCCTTGCTTAGAGTGCCTCTCCCCAGCAAGCTTTCTTTTATTGTTAGCTTGAGGAAACTTGCTTGTTGGGGTAGGGGTGGGATGTCTTTTGGTTGACCTTTTCTAATTCATGGATATTGTCCTTCTTTTCTTGGTCACCATCCTCTTTTTAGTTCTTTTATTGATTGCCTTCACCACCTTGATTTCAGGATTTGGGTATTGTATGATGGTTGGAGCATTCTTTTTATCAAGAACATATTGAATTGGTGGTTCAATGAACTCACCCTCTATGCAACTCTCTGTTTCATTGGAGTGTGGGTTCCCTTGATTGACTTCCTCCCTTTCTTCTACATGTTGTTGCATTGAGTCTTTTGGGAGTGAGTTTGCATGTTCCTTTGCCACCACTAGTAACCTCTGTGGGTATGGAGCCTTAGGCTTATATATTCTCACAACCTCCTCCTTCTTCATATGAATCTCACTTGGTATGGCTGCCTCTTTTTCTTGTTCTTCTGATTCCTCCCTTGTTCTTGACCTTTGAATGAACTCCTCTGTTTCTGGAGAGAGTGAAGTGGTCTCTCTTTGTGATCTGAGCTCTTCAGTGAATTGTTCTTCAAAATAGAGTTATGCATTCTGTCTCAATTTTTCTTCATGGTCCCATTTTACTATTTTTTCCTCTTCGTTTGTCTTTATCATTTCTTCAAGGAGGAGTTCTATCCTAGTGAGTCTATCTTCTTCTCTACTTTTTTTGAGTTCTTCAATGATGAGTTCCATCCTAGCAAGTCTATCTAAAGGAGGTTGGGTAGGTTGTAATGGCTGGTCGGGGTTGGCTTGTGAATGGAATTGGTTGTTTTATGGTTGCGTGTTCTGAAAGTGGTATGACTCTTGTGGGTAGTGGATTGAGTTTTGTGGAATGGTGAAATGAATTGTATGGATTTGGGACAAAATTTTGTGCTGAGGTATACTCAAGTGATGAAGAATTTAGGCATGTAAAACTTGGAGGTGAGGTTGGATAATTGAGAGGTGATGGCTCTTGATGAATGGGGTATGAATGAGTGAAATCTCTTTGATTTTGATCTTCCCAGCCACAACTTGAGTAGTGATCAATTTTACCAAAATATGGACCATTTTGTGGCTCTAGAAAGTACCACATTTCATGTTCTTTATACTCCCACCTACCATGAGCATAGTAAAGTGAATCATTCTATGGTGGTAGAGAGTTTTCCATGAAATTTGATTGACTAAAATATGATGGATGCTCCTTTCTTTCCTGCAAAAAGCTCTGTCTCAAACAATAATATCACCAAAAGAAATTGGAATCTCCATTGTAATAAATGAGGGATTCTTAGTGAGGCAATATCACAAACAGTTAGTTAGCAAAAGAAAATAAAGAAACAAAAGAAAACGATGACAAAAGAAAAGTGTCTAATCTAGTAGATCAATCAATCGGTAGTTTGTTAATCACAATTAATCTCTGGCAACGACGCCATAAACTTGATGCACGGAAACTTGTTTCTCAACAAATCTCCATTCGGCAAGTATACCGAATTGTCGTCAAGTAAAAACTCACAATAAAGTGAGGTCGAATCCCACAAGGATTGATTGGTCGAGCAACTTTAATTGGAGGAATGTTCTAGTTGAGCTAAGCATAAATTGAGTTGAGAATTGCAGAAAATTAAATGGCGGGAAAGTAAATTGCAGAAAGTAAATTGCAGAATCTTAAATGGGGAATTGGGAAAATGAACATGAAAATAAATGGCAGAAAGCAAAGAGAATGGGTAAGATCAGAAATGGGGGATTCATTGGGCTTAGGAGATGTTGCATTCTCCGAATCAAGTTTATTCTTATCTCTTCCTCAATCAATGCATTCAATGATCTCCTTAGCAATCTTAGGTGATTGGATCCCAATTCCTTGGCAACCCAATCTCTCTAAACTTGAACAATTGCCCAATTCCTTGATTTAATTGCTCATGGGAAGAGATGAATTATGGTCATTGATTATACCACATGTATTTCCAAATCAAAGTGTTGGGAGGATTATATGTCACTATATCCGTCCAAATCCCAATTTGGTCTAACATGAGAAAGCATTTCTAGCATGATCTCCTCATCCCTTTTCCAAGGCTCAGAGGAGATCCAATTATGGAGAGTTTCTTTTCCAAGACAACAAACCAATTGATTTAAGATCAAAAGCTCTCTAGTAAATCAAGAGAAAAGAAAGAAGAAGAAGAATAAAAACTACAATTGATCCATTAAATGCAATAGAGCTCTCTAACCCAATGACAAGAGTTAGTTGTTCATTGCTCTACTTAAAATAGAATAGAAAGAAAGTGTAGAAAAATAAAGGTGAAGATTAAAACTGAAATTGAAAGTTCAATGTTCATAAATGAAAAGTATAAACTAAAATTTAACTACTACTAAGAAAAGGAAAAGAAGAGAAAAGGAAGAAGAGTGTAGGAGGGGAGGGGTTCGAAGACCCACTCCCCTTGGAGTGTGCCAATTCACAGAAGTTCGAATTGGTCTTCACTCTCTCCCCCTTCCTTCTATTTCTCCCTTCCAGAATGAATTGAATGTAAAAAATAAAGCCCTTATATAGGCTCTCCTAAATTACAAAATAAAATGAAATTAAAAGCAAATTACAATTAAATGAAAATTCCTATTCTAGATGCTTCTTGTGGCCTTAATTGGTTGACACTTGTGGGCTTGCTTCCTTGAGGTTGGGTGGTCCTTGAAAGAGAAGTGAATCAAGTTGAGGTCCAGGTGCTAATGTTAGTGCTACCGTTAGCCACACTAACGCTACAAGTGTGGCGTTAGTGCTGAAGTTAGTGTGGCTAACGTCACACTTGCTACCCAGTTGGTGTTTTTGGGGCTTAAAAGAAGCCTATTGTTTATGCTCCAATTTCATGCCCACTATAAAATATTATATATCGTTGGAAAGCTCTGAATGTCAGCTTTCTAATGCAATTAGAATCACCTCAATTGGACCTCTATAACTCAAGTTATGCTCCTTTGAAGGGGACAGGGTCGCTGGCATAGTCGCTGGCGTTATTGGCAAAGTTAGCCACAATAACATTAGCGTTCAGGGGATTAATATTGCCAAGTTCTGAAGTTCAAACTTAGTTTCCACTCCATACTATTATATATTGTTGGAACGCCCTTGATGTCTACTTTCCAATGCCTTTTGAAGCGCATCATTTGGAGCTCTAGAGCTCGAGTTACACTTCTTGGAATGTGAAAAGGTCAGCTGGCCTTACTACAGGTTGATACCATGTTCATCTTTGCACTTTTGGGATAGATTGTCTCTTTCAAATTTAGTGTCCACCATGTAGTGCCATATATTCTTAGAAATCTCTAAAAGCCTACTTTTCAATGCCACTGGAATCACTTCATTTGGAGTTTTGTGTCTCAAGTTATTCTTGTTTAAAGAAGGCATGGTCAGGCTACCGGGTGAGATTTTGCCCACGTTAGTGTCCACATTAGTGGCACTAACGTGGCCACTAACGTAGGCCTTCTTTGCTTTGCAAACGTTAGTGACATTCACTTTTTTCACTAACTTTCACAGTTGCCTCCTTTCTTCCACGTTAGTGGCACTAACGGGGCCACTAACATGGGTGTTCTTGGCCATTTCCAACGCTAATGACAAAGGTGAGTGACACTAACGTTGGCTCCCTTTTTGCTCCACGTTAATGCCCACGTTAGTGGTACTAATGGGCCGTTAACGTGGCTCTTCTTGCCCCTTCGCTAAAGTTAGTGGCGTTAACGTTTCCACTAACTTTCAATGCTCTCCTTCTTCAAAGTTAATGCCATTAACTTTCTCACTAACGTTGGAGCTTCTCTTCTCTTCCACGTTAATGGCCACGTTAGTGGCACTAACATAGCCACTAACGTGGCTCTTCTTTGCTTCTTTTGGTCTGAAATCAAACAAACAAGGTGTATCAAAGTAACATACAAGACAAACTTCATTATACTAAGTGTGCTAATATTGCCCACAATCATAACTTCACTTAGTGTGATCTATTTCATCATATTTATCCTGTATATTAACTAAAATTCACCTATACTTGAGATTTTGTTTCATAAAGAGATTTTTCATGCTATTACTCATTTATTGGCAAAATTTTTATGAAAACTAACTAAAACCTACTGAAATAACTATAAAAAAAACAGGTAATGATGCACCCGCATCATACCCGGAGCAAGTGGACAATGCCACTGCCTACTACCCGGGGTCACACGTCACATTCAACATTTTTCATTATTTTTCATTTACCACATTCATTCATTAATCATAAATGCATCTCCGGCATACTCACCACATGTTCAAGCTTCCTCAATCAATCATAATCATTTAACCATTAATCATATACATATACATACTCAGCCATAATTCAATGCTTATCACAGCCATCCGGCTCATACTATACACAGCACTTCCACCATCATCCTCAGCAACTCATACAATCATCATTACTCATCATTCATCATTGATTCTCACTTTACTTCATCCACAAGTTACCACATGTCTTAGCTTCTTTTCATTACTAGGCATGCTATAAAGATATAAGACTTAAAGGATGAAAGTGGAGGCTTAGAAGTCTGAAATTCGTCTTTAAAAACTCAAAAATCAATTTTTGCTTAAAATGGGGTCACATGTGCATGTCGCCCATGCGCACGCATGGGAAGTAGACAGGTAGGGTTACGTGTGCACGTCAGCCATGCATACGCGTAGATGTGTTTTGTGCTCCTCGCACAAAACCGGCACGCTATCATCACAACTCTCTGGAATTTATACCACGCACCTGCATCAATACAGCGATGCGTACGCGTCGGCCAGGCACACGCGTGAGAGAGTAAAAATCATGAGTGACGCGTGCGCATCGATCATGCCTGCGCGTCGGAGTACGTTTTCTTAAAAATTTTACTAAGTCTGAAAAAGCTGCAGAATTTCATTTTTAATCCTCAAACTTCCGCCACATATAACTTCTTTTACAAAATTCTTTTTTCAACTATTTCTGAACCGTTGGAACGATCGTTGAATAAACTTTCATAAAAATCCTGTTTTGAAGAAGTCCTAACTCTAAGGAGCGAGTTATGGACCGCCGAAGTTGGTCAAAAATAAGTTTTTACCCAAAAACAGAAATCACCAATTATTCCAATGTTCACAAGCCAAATTCATTTTCACTCATCCAAATGACCACAACCCAACTACATTCATATAATTACACTCAACCAAATCCAACCCTATTGCATTTACACAATTCAATTTAATTTTGTCATCTTCCACTCCTAAATTCCCAATTTCTTATTATTCCACATTCCTCCCATTTATTCACACACTCAATATTCAATATCCATTCAATCTCATATGGCATCACACAATACACACATCACTTACCTTACTTACCTCTTTCTAGCCTTCGGCCCAAGATTCACGGCCTCTGACCCAAATTCACAATTTAAATGCATATTCCACAAACCAATATTCATTATCCAATTCATCAAATTCTCAACACACCAAACATACAAATTCACATAATTCTCAACCCAATCATTAATTTACACTACATATCAACTATACATATTAGTACCAACTATTTATACAATCCAAACTTAATCCTAGGGGAATCTAGCCTAGAAATTCTCATCACACCACACGGTACTTAAATGAAACTTAAACCGTACCTCTTGGAGCCTGGAAAACCCAGTCAAACCATAATTAATTAAATAATAAATTAAATAGGAGCGAATATGGTTAGAAAATTTAGCAATCGGAATTCGATAATTTAAATATGATATTTGGACTTAATGGATTTTTCTGAGTCGGAAAACATAGTTTTCTGCATAAAAATGCACACCAAAAATTTGGCCGACAATACCGGTTGAGATCTATCCGGTACTGCAGCTGAATAATTAATTATAAGTGAATAAGGTTAGGAAATAAAAATTTATAATTTGGGAAGATAGAAATATTTAAAATACGATTTAAAACTCTAATATTAATGGTTTTAGCCCAAAATTGGGCCAACGGGTTAAACCAAGTGAAGCTTGCCCAAGTGGGCCCAAGACCCAACATGTATAAACCTTAGTTATGAGCATTTCAGCTCATTAACCCTAAAGAAAGAGGGTGGGGGCGCTGAAATGGAGAAGAGAGGAAGTAGAGAGAAAATCCTAACTTCATCAAACTTCAAATCACCATAGCTTTCTCTTCGAAACTCGGATTGACGAGCCGTTTGCAGCCACGCGTCGCTCTTCTCATCCTCTACAATTCAATATAAGTTTTCTTGTGAGTATTCCATTGTCCTCTTTCCAGTTTTCATTTTTCTCCTTAAATTCGAGTTTGGTTATGGGTGTTGAGTAATTTTATGATTTTGGTTGTTTAGGAGTGCTCTAGCATGAGCCATTGATGAGTTCCATTAACCAATTTCGTGGGTTAAGTTAAGAAACCCTCTAACCTTTGTGATTTATCAATTTTATACACCCTAGATTGATTATAAGTGTGAAAATTGATTATGTTAGAGTATTGGTTGATTTTGGTGCCCAATTGGGAGGTTGGTTTTGCTTATGGAGCTTTGGCTAGGCCGTCGATAATATTTAAAAATTGACGGCAAAATGGACGGCGGTGGTGGTCGCTACTAAGCTTGTCGATTTTTAAAAATTCTAATAAAATCGACGGTATGTAAAACCGTCGATATATTTTAAATAAAATTAACAATTCTGGCGTCGATAATATGAGTTTAAGTTTTTCCCATATTAAGTAAAAACGATGCGTCTCTCGTTGATAATATTAAATAAAATCGACACACCAACTGTCGATTTTGGATTTATTAAAATGGACAAAAGAACCGTCAATTTTGGACTCACTAAAATGGACAAGGAAACCGTCGATTTTTAACTTATTAAAATGGACAAGAGAGCCGTCGATAAAAATATAAAAAGATTGACAAGTTCTTCGTCTATTTTTTATTTTCTTTTGTCTATTTTGAATTTAAAAATCGACATTACTGCCGTCAATTTTAATAGCTACAGTTTTTTTTATTATTTGAAAAATAATAATAAATTAAATATTAAATAATGGGACAAATAAACTTTTAAATACAAAAATAAAATTTATAATAAATATTAAATAATGAGTTTACATACTTATCAAAACAATAATAAATAATCTTCTAACTTAAAGATTTAAAACAAGATAAATAACTAAACTCTACTAATAATATAGAATATTCAAAACAAAATAAATAATCCTACTCGTACTCATCTAAATAGTTCTCATCTAAATCATCGAGATCGTCAGAATTATCCTTCATATGAATGCCATGTGACTGTCCTGGGGGCTGTAAGATAGGTGGGAGTTTTCTTCCTGGAGCTACGCTTTTCTGGGAGCTTGGAAAAGTAAAAGGAGGAGGTGGAAGGACACGTGATCCAGAACTACTAGCACCCATGGCTCTCACATACTCAGTCAAGGTGCTAAGTTGATGACTAAACTGATCCATCTGTGAGTTACTGGTGTTGAGATCCTCATGCAAGGATTCAACCGTCTGTTGCCACTCTCTTTTCCCCCTTTGATAGCAGTCTTCAAGCTCTCTATATTTAGCGGCATGTTGTTCAACTTCCCTATTGAGTATCATGATTTGTTCTCTAAGATCTAAAACATCCGTGCTGGTGGTCGTGGTTGGCCCATCAACTCGGGGTCGCACCATGAAACAGTTCCTTACCTCACCCATGCCATATACCCTACCTCTTCATTTTCCACCCACTGTCTCAATCCATATGCTTTCCTCAGAGACAGGCGGTGGATCAGTTACACCAGCCTCTATAGCAGCCTGTCGCTCTTGCTCAGCCTGAAACATGCGCTCTTGAAATGTCTCCTACAATGATTGGTAAACTACTTTAAGTATCAATAATAATGCAAAAGTTAAGAAGATATGTGACAAAAATAAGTCCAAAATTACAATGAAGGAAAGTATTAAGTCATTTCTTTTTGCACATTCTAAGTTACACAAAAAGCAATTACAATGAAAATAGGTAAGTTACATTTGCCATTCGAGAGTGTTCATCAACCCATTGAGTCCTATCCTCTTTGCGAGTATGGGTGTGCTCAAAAAACTCATCCATACGCGATGGTCTTCCAAGCGATTGATTCTACATAATATAAGTAATAATCAAAAGAAAAAAGTTGATATTGTTGTCAAGGTTTAGAAAAAAACTCAATTTTTGCATTATTACTAGTCAAATAAGGTTCTTACATAATTAGGAAAATTAGAACAATCAGCAAAAAGGAAACAATCAAGGGATCTGTATGTATTTGTGTTCATAATAACCAAGATAAATACTATGTATACATATAACACAATGATTACCTGAGTATGTTTCCATTTCATGTCACCTAACACAATCTCCACCAAAAATAATATTCAAATCACAAATGTCAATGATGTTTCAGTTTACCCTCGGCAACAGAAGCCGTAAAATGCTGCATATGACATGAAGCTTTCTCCATGAGTGTTGACTGGCTCCTAATGTGACAGCAAAGTAAAGATAAACACTACAAAGGAGAACTAGTATAACAAGAGCTGACAAGAGTGATCCCGTGCCTCTCCATGAGAGTTGACAAACTTCCCAGCTCATTCTTAATTAAGAAGGTACCATTTATTACACACAGCAGGTTCATTGCTTTTAAACTAGTTAATTTGATTTTAGATTCTTCGTTAATAGATTTTATTTTGGCATGAATATCTACGGAACTTCACAAAACAGTGAGACTAGGTAGGCCCATTCATACATATAACATTATTTATAATCTTTAATTGTTAGCATCTCATCCATCATCAGATTTGTAGATGTCATTATTTCTGTCTCTCAAAATCTATCAAAAAATTAAATAGAACAAGAATGTGTCTCTCCAATAAAAATCCTACTTCAGCTAGTTGTTCAAGCTAGGACAAACATACTAAGGAACAATGAGAAAAACAGTGCATCAAACCGATTACATATTTTTTGTAAGAAGTATTCATAAATATCAACAAACCAGATTCTAAATCATTTCAATCTCATATCTAATTCTAAATGTAGGTGCTAACAATTTGAGTCGATAAACAACTTACCAAGCGTAACCTCGCTTCTGGAAAGGTGGTGTGATCAGCGGATAATTTATACGCTTTTTGGCATTGTTTTTAGTATGTTTTTAGTATGTTTTAGTTAGTTTTCATTGTATTTTTATTAGTTTTTAGTTAAAATTCACTTTTCTGGACTTTACTATGAGTTTGTGTATTTTTTGTGATTTCAGGTATTTTCTGGCTGAAATTGAGGGACCTGAGCAAAAATCTGATTTAGAGGCTGAAAAAGACTGCAGATGCTGTTAAATTTTCTGACCTCCCTGCACTGCGTTGGAAAGTAGACATCCTGAGCTTTCCAGAATGTATAATAGTCCATACTTTTCCCGAGATTTGATGGCCCAAACCGGCGTTCCAAATCAGATTAAAACTGCCCGGCGTTAAACGCTGGAACTGGCACAAGAATGGGAGTTAAACGCCCAAACTGGCACAAACGCTGGCGTTTAACTCCAAGAAAAGTATCTACACATAGAAGCTTCAATGCTCAGCCCAAGCACACACCAAGTGGGCCCGGAAGTGGATTTTTATGTCATTTACTCATCTTTGTAAACCCTAAGCTACTAGTTCTCTACAAATAGGACCTTTTACTATTGTATTCTCATCTGGGTAGCTATCTTTGGACGTCTAGTTCTTAGATCATTGGGAGGCTGGCCATTCGGCCATGCCTAGACCTTGTTCTTATGTATTTTTAACGGTGGAGTTTCTACACACCATAGATTAAGGTGTGGAGCTCTACTGTACCTCGAGTATTAATGCAATTACTATTGTCTTCTATTCAATTCAGCTTGTTCTTGTTCTAAGATATCACTTGTTCTTCAACTTGATGAATGTGATGATCCGTGACACTCATCATCATTCTCACCTATGAACATGTGCCTGACAACCACCTCCGTTCTACCTTAGATTGAGTGGATATCTCTTGGATCCCTTAATCGGAATCTTCGTGGTATAAGCTAGAATTGATGGCGGCATTCAAGAGAATCCGGAAAGTCTAAACCTTGTCTGTGGTATTCTGAGTAGGATTCAATGATTGAATGACTGTGACGAGCTTCAAACTCCTGAAGGCTGGGCGTTAGTGACAGATGCAAAAGAATCACTGGATTCTATTCCAACCTGATTGAGAACCGACAGATGATTAGCCGTGCTGTGACAGAGCGCGTTGAACATTTTCACTGAGAGGACGGGACTGTAGCCACTAACAACGGTGATGCCCAATATACAGCTTGCCATGGAAAGGAGTAAGAAGGATTGGATGAAGACAGTAGGAAAGCAGAGAGACGGAAGGGACAAAGCATCTTCATACGCTTATCTGAAATTCTCACCAATGAATTACATAAGTATCTCTATCTTTATTTTATGTTTTATTCATAAATTATCCATAACCATTTGAATCTGCCTGACTGAGATTTATAAGATGACCATAGCTTGCTTCATACCAACAATCTCCGTGGGATCGACCCTTACTCGTGTAAGGTTTATTACTTGGACGACCCAGTGCACTTGCTGGTTAGTTGTGTGAAGTTGTGATAAAGAGTTGAGATTGCAATTGAGCGTACCATGTTGATGGCGCCATTGATGATCACAATTTCGTGCACCAAGTTTTTGGCACCGTTGCTGGGGATTATTTGAGTTTGGACAACTGACGGTTCATCTTGTTGCTTAGATTAGGTATTTTTCTTCAGAGTTCTTAAGAATGAATTCTAGTGTTTCAAGGTGATGTTCTCATCATCACCAAAGCTGATTGATTCTCATCAATTTAGCTCTTGAATGCAATGTCCTGCTGAAGCTTGGCTAGCCATGTCTAATTTCTTTAGACTGAAGCTTTAGACCAACATTGCATGATTCTTGGAATTCTCATTAAGAATTTTGATACCCTTATTTTCTTTTTTTTCAATCAATTTTCGAAAAAATCCAAAAAAAAAAATATAAAATCATAAAAACCAAATAATATTTTATGTTTCTTGTTGAGTCTAGTGTCTTATTTTAAGTTTGGTGTCAATTGCATGTTTCTATTCTTCTTGCATTTTTTGAATTCTTTCATGTGTCTTAATTGATCTTCAAGTTATTCTTGATGATTTCCTTGCTCTGATCTTTAAATTCTCTTGACTTGAGTGTTTTGTTGTTTCTCATATGCATTCTCAATTTGTTAGTGTCAGTAGTATACAAACTTCTAAGTTTGGTGTCTTGCATGCATTGTTTATTTGGTCTTAGTTTCATTTTGATTATTCCTCATTATTAAAAATCCAAAAATTTTTTTAATTTATGTCTTTTCAAGTCAATAAAACAGAAAATTGAAGATTCAGAACATACAGTAGAGGAATTACACAGAAAAAGCTGGGCATTCAAAACACCTAGTGAGAAAGAAAAACTGGCGTTTAACCCCCAAAAGGGTAGTGTTTTGGGCGTTAAACGCCAGAATGTATACCATTCTGGGCGTTTAACGCCAGGATGGCACAAGAGGGAAGATTCTGTTTTTAATTCAATTTTTTTTTACAAGTTTTCAAAATTTTTCAAAATCAAATCTTTTGCAAATCATATCTTTTCAATCATATATCTTCAAAATCAATTTCTTTCTTTTTCAAAGATACTTGCTAACAATTAATGATTTGATTCAACAATTTAAGTATGTTGCCTTTTCTGTTGAGAAAGGTTTAATGTTTAAATCATATCTTTTCTTGTTAGCCAAGTCATTAATTATCAAAATCAAATCTTTTTAAATTGTTTTTCAAATCATATCTTCTCAATCATGTCTTTTTAAAACCATAACTTTTCAATCATATCTTATTAATCACATCCTTTTCAAAATAGTTTTCAATCATATCTTTTTACTTTCTAATTTCAAAATCTTTTTCAAAAATCACTTGATTTTTTTTCCACTCTTAGTTTTCGAAAATCAATTAGTATTTTTCAAAATGATTTTAAAATCTTTTACTTAATTTTCGAAAATTTCTTCCCTTCTTCTCACATCCTTCTATTTATGGACTAACACTCCTCCTCAATGCACAATTCGAACTCTATCCCTCTTGATAAGTTCAAATTCTTCTACCTCCTCCTTCTATTCTTCTTTTCCTCTGACACCTCAAGGAATCTCTATACTATGACATAGAGGATTCCATATTTTCTTGTTCCCTTCTCTTTCATATGAGCAGGAACAAAGACAAAAGTATTCTTGTTGAGGCTGACCCTGAACCTGAAAGGACCTTGAAGCAAAAGCTAAGAGAAGCTAAAGCACAACTCTCTGTAGAGGACCTAACAGAAATCTTCAAAGAAGAAGAACCCATGGCAGCCAAAAACAACAACAATGCCAACAATGCAAGGAAGGTGCTGGGTAACTTTACTGCACCTACTCCCGACTTCTATGGGAGAAGCATCTCTATCCCTGCCACTGGAGCAAACAACTTTGAGCTTAAGCCTCAATTAGTTTCTCTAATGCAACAGAATTGCAAGTTCCATGGACTTCCATTGGAAGATCCTCATCAGTTTTTAGCTGAATTCTTGCAAATCCGTGACACTGTCAAGACTAATGGGGTTGACCCTGAGGTCTACAGACTTATGCTATTCCCTTTTGCTGTAAGAGACAGAGCTAGGATATGGTTGGACTCACAACCTAAAGAAAGCCTGAACTCTTGGGAAAAGCTAGTCAATGCCTTCTTGGCAAAGTTCTTTCCACCTCAAAAATTAAGTAAGCTTAGAGTGGATGTCCAAACCTTCAGACAGAAGGAAGGTGAATCCCTCTATGAAGCTTGGGAAAGATACAAACAATTGATCAGAAAGTGTCCCTCTAACATGCTTTCTGAATGGAGCATCATAGGTATCTTCTATGATGGTCTGTCTGAACTGTCCAAGATGTCATTGGACAGCTCTGCTGGAGGATCTCTTCATCTGAAGAAGACGCCTATAGAAGCTCAAGAACTCATTGAAATGGTTGCAAATAACCAATTCATGTACACATCTGAAAGGAATCCTGTGAACAATGGGACGAATCAGAAGAAAGGAGTTTTTGAGATTGATACTCTGAATGCCATATTGGCTCGGAACAAAATATTGACTCAGCAAGTGAATATGATTTCTTAAAGTCTGTTTGGAATGCAAGCTACACCAGGCAGTACTAAGGATGCTTCATCTGAAGAAGAAGCTTATGATCCTGAGAACCCTTCAATGGAAGAGGTGAATTACATGGGAGAAACCTATGGAAACACCTATAATCCTTCATGGAGAAGTCATCCAAATCTCTCATGGAAGGATCAACAGAGACCTCAACAAGGTTTCAACAATAATAATGGTGGAAGAAACAGGTTTAGCAATGGCAAGCCTTTTCCATCATCTTCTCAGCAACAGATAGAGAATTCTAAGCAGAGCCACTCTGACTTAGCAACCATGGTCTCTGATCTAATCAAAACCACTCAAAGTTTCATGACTGAAACAAGGTCCTCCATTAGGAATTTGGAGGCACAAGTGGGACAGCTGAGCAAGAAAATTACTGAACTCCCTCCTAGTACTCTTCCAAGTAATACAGAAGAGAACCCCAAAGGAGAGTGCAAGATCATCAACATGGCCGAATTTGGAGAGGAGGAAGAGGCAGTGATTGCCACTGAGGAAGACCTCAATGGACGTCCACTGGCCTCTAATGAGTTCCCTAATGAGGAACCATGGGAATCTGAGGCTCAGAATGAGACCATAGAGATTCCATTGAATTTACTTCTGCCATTCATGAGCTCTGATGAGTATTCTTCCTCTGAAGAGGACGAATATGTCACTGAAGAGCAAGATGCCAAGTACCTTGGCGCAATCATGAAGCTAAATGACAAGTTATTTGGTAATGAGACTTGGGAGGATGAACCCCATTTGCTCACCAAAGAACTTGATGACTTGACTAGGCAGAGATTACCTCAAAAGAGACAGGATCCTGGGAAGTTTTCAATACCTTGTACCATAGGCACCATGACCTTTAAGAAGGCTCTGTGTGACTTAGGGTCAAGTATAAACCTCATGCCTCTCTCTGTAATGGAGAAGCTAGGGATCTTTGAGGTACAAGCTGCAAGAATCTCACTAGAGATGGCAGACAATTCAGGAAAACAAGCTTATGGACTTGTAGAGGATGTTTTGGTGAAGGTTGAAGACCATTACATCCCTGCTGATTTCATAGTCCTAGAGACTGGGAAGTGCATGGATGAATCTATCATCCTTGGCAGACCCTTCCTAGCCACAGCAAAGGCTGTGATTGATGTTGACAGAGGAGAATTGATCATTCAAGTGAATGAAGAATCCTATGTGTTTAAGGCTCAAGGATATCCCTCTGTTACCATGGGGAGGAAGCATGAAGAGCTTCTCTCAAAACAGAGTCAAACAGAGCCCCCACAATCAAACTCTAAGTTTGGTGTTGGGAGGCTACAACCAAATTCTAAGTTTGGTGTTGAACCCCCACATTCAAACTCTAAGTTTGGTGTTGGGAGGTCCCAACATTGCTCTGAGCATCTGTGAGGCTCCATGAGAGCCCACTGTCAAGTTACTGACATTAAAGAAGCGCTTGTTGGGAGGCAACCCAATGTTATACTTATCTAATTTCCTTTGTTATTTTATGTTTTCTGTAGGTTGATGATCATGGAAAGTCACAAAATTAATTGAAAAAAAACAGAATGAAAAATAGATAGAAAAACAGCACACCCTGGAGGAAAACCTTGCTGGCGTTTAAACGTCAGTAAGGGCAGCAAATGGCCGTTTAACGCCCAGTTTGGCACAATTCTGGGCGTTTAACGCTAGAAAGGGGCACCAGACTGGCATTAAACGCCAGAAAGGGGCACCAGACTGGCGTTAAACGCCAAGAAAGGGCAAGAAGCTGGCGTTAAACGCCAGAAATGGGCACCAGCCTGGCGTTTAACGCCAGAATTGGCATAAAGAGCATTTTTGCTCGCCACCTAGTGCAGGGATGAATTTTCCTTGACACCTCAGGATCTGTGGACCCCACAGGATCCCCACCTACCCCACCACTCTCTCTCTTCTTCACCCATTCACCAATCACCTCAACACCTCTTTCCCAAAAACACCTCACCTATCAAATCCTACCATTCTCTTCACCACTCACATCCATCCTTCATAAAACCCCACCTACCTTACCATTCAAATTCAAACCACTTTTCCTCCCAAACCTACCCATACATGACCGAACCCTACCCCTCTCTCCACCCCTATATAAACCCATCTTCACCCCTTCATTTCCACACAACCTAAACACTACTTCTTCACCCTTAGCCGAAACACAAAAAGAGTGATCCCTTTCAAACTCAAAAAGAGTGAATATCCGGAGATCCGACATGAGATCCGAAGAAGAGGTCGGGAAGTTCTTACCAACCCCATTCAACAAGTCAGAATCTTAATGGTTCAAGAGTTCTATGCCAATGCATGGATCACCAAGAACCATAATCAAAGTGTGAACCCAGACCCAAAGAATTGGCTTACAATGGTTCAAGGGAAATGCTTAGATTTTAGTCCGAAAAATGTAAGGTTGGCATTCAACTTGCCCATGATGCAAGGAGATGAACACCCTTACACTAGAAGGGTCAACTTTGATCAAAGGTTGGACCAAGTCCTCATAGACATTTGTGAAGAGGGCGCTCAATGGAAGAGAGATTCAAGAGGGAAGCCGGTTCAACTGAGAAGGCATGACCTCAAGCCCGTGGCTAGGGGATGGTTGGAGTTTATCCAACGCTCAATCATTCCCACTAGCAACCGATCTGAAGTTACTATAGACCGGACTATCATGATTCACAGCATCATGATTGGAGAGGAAGTAGAAGTTCATGAGGTTATAGCCCAAGAACTTTATAAGGTGGCGAACAAGTCCTCTACCTTGGCAAGGTTAGCCTTTCCTCATCTCATTTGTCACCTCTGTTATTCAGTTGGAGTTGACATAGAAGGAGACATCATCATTGATGAGGACAAGCCCATCACTAAGAAAAGGATGGAGCAAACAAGAGACCCCACTCATCATGAAATCCCTGAGATACCTGACAAACCCCAATTTGACGGTTTGTTTTGTATTGAATTTAGAGTATTTTGATAACCTTTTGTCACATTTAGCCTAGGAATTAGCATGGTTTTGTTATCTCTCCCTTATTTGTGCTTAAGTGTAAAAACATGCTTTTTAAGCCTTATTTTGATGAATTCTAGTTTCTCTTTGATTCCATAAGATGCCTTGATATGTTTGCTAGTAATTCCAGGATTGGAGTAGGCTAGGCATGGATCAAAGGAAGTAGGGAAGGAAGCATGCAAGTGGAGAGAAGCATAAAAAGTCAAAGAAGCAAAGTCAGCCATGCACGCGTACGCGCACAAGGCGCTCGCGCGCACATTGCGGAATCGGCCAGGGACGCGCACGCGTACCGTGCGCGCACGCGTCGATGATCGCACATGACTTCATTAAGGCAACACGTGCCTGGCGATTTTGGAAGGTTTCAACAACCAACTTTGGCGCCAAAATGCATATAAGAGCCAAGGATTGAAGGGGATTGACACACATTCACTTCCATAGACTTATTTTATATCCTTAGATAGATATTTTTAGTTAGTTACATTTGTAGAGAGAGAAACTCCAACTTCTCTCTAGGATTCATCTTCATTTTCTCAATTCTCAACCGTTCCTTGGTGAGATCTATTGCCACTCTCAATTTACTTTGTTCATGTTGTAGATCCTCATCTCTAATCTCAATTAGTGTTTGTAATTGTTCAATTCTTGTAGATCTTAGGTTTAACTTTGTTGTTTTGGATTCTATTGATTCATTGAAGATCTCATTTTCATTGTCGTTCATTGTTGATTGTTGTTAATCTCTTGTGTTGAATTGCTTTAGTTCTAAATCTCTTCTCAATTTTACTATGTCTTTCATTCTTGCTCTCCAAGTGTTTGAGAAAATGCCAACTTTAGATATGGAATAGTATCCCCTCACTTGGCCTAGTGGTTGAGTCATTGGAGACACTTGAATAATGGATGTCAATTGTTGATTAAGAATTGAGGATTGCTAATTGACTTAGAGTGCACTAAAGCTAGACTTCCCTAGGGTAAGACTAGGACTTGTGACTTGAGTTAATTACTTTTACTTGACTTTCCTCTATAATTAGGGGTTAACTAAGTGAAGCAACACTCCTTTGTTATCACAATTGAGGGAAGCTATAGTGATGGAACTTCCAATGTTCAACCTTGGCCAAGGTTTTCAATATTGATTGATTGTTGTTTTCTTTTATTAGCACTCTTATGCCACACTCTTCAAGCCACAAAAGACCACTTAACCAATAACATGCATCCTTGTAGCATTCCTAGGGAAGAACGACTCGGGACTAATACTCTCGATTATAGATTGTAGATTTGTTTGATGATGGATTTTGCGTCGGTTTAGACTATACTACGATTGATTACTTAATAATTTCTATACCGGCAAAAATTCATTCGTCAAAATGGCGCCGTTGCCGGGGAATGCGCATGAGTGCCATGTCTTTGGTTAATGTAAATATGTGAATATTGTGAATATGTTTGTATTTTGTTTGTTTGTTGGTTTCCATTAGTTTTAGATCTCTATTAGTTTTGTTCTTATTTGCCACTATGAATTCTCATCCTTGTGGTTTTGGATATGACTATGACTATTTTGTAGGCGATGAAAACTTGAATGATGGCTCACATTATGGGAGAGATGAATTCTTAGGAAGGGAGCCATATCTATATGAGCAATCATCATGGCAACCTTCCCCTTCAAGTTACTATGATGGTAATCCTTCCTATAATGCATATCATTCCTATGGATATGATGACTCTTATCATGGTTATACCTCTCAACCACCACCATTCTATGCACCATATTCTCAACCCACATCTTATTTCCACCAATTACCTACATATGATCCAAATCCATATTCCCCCTATGCATACCCTTGTGACGATTATGAACAAGCAACCCTTGAATCACCACCACTCCAACATCTTTACCTTCCAACCCAAGTCCCCATGGATGATGCACTTGGTATCATTCTTCAAGAGCAAGAAGAGCTCCAAACCGCCTTCACTAGTTTCACCTCTACCCTCCAAGAATTTACGTCCCGTATAATTTCACCCTCTACCAATAACCAAAATGACTTCCCATCTCAAAGCTTTGATGAATCTTCTTTCCAACCATATTATGATTTCTCCTCTCCGCCACAAACCTCCATGGAAGCATATCAATGTCCATTAATCCAAGAGCAATATGATCCTACTTATGTTAGTAAAGCGGAACAAGAATTAAGGGATCGTTTCAAGGAAGAAATGGATCGACTTCAAGCAACCATCCGTCAAAAGATAGATTCTTGGGATTCATATCACAAGCGAAATGAGTTCACGGATGATTGTGAGAAAGCAACCAAAGAGGGAGGTATGAGGGACACTTTAGAGTCTCAAGTTGAGCGCAAGGAATTAGAGTATGTGTTGCAACGAGCGGAGGAAATGGAGATTGTTGAAGATAAAGAAGTGGAAGAAGACCTAAAGGAGGTTGAACAAGAAGGAAGTTCCATCAACGAAAATAACTCTACATCAAGTGACAATGGTGATCTTGTTGAAGCTTCCCCCTTCGAATGTGAAACCGATGTTGAGGAGGATGATGCACAACCTCCAACACATGACTTGATCAATGATAAAGGTTTGGAGGAAGTTAGCAAACAAGAAGAATTTAAAGAAAGTTATCAAAAGATGGAAATCATCATGGAGGGGCCAAAGGAAGTGGAACCTACAATGTCAAGGCCATTGAATATCTTCCTTGCTAAGTCGCCATCCCAATCACAAATTGAGTGGGTAATCATCTCATCCTTTATTTTTCTTGGCCCATATCAATATGCGTTGTTAGAAACGGACGGTCAACTTAGAACCCTTTGCGGGCTAGAGAGTAAGAACGGATTAGATGTTGGTGGACAATTCGAATCAAGGTGCATAAAGGACGGAAGATCAAACTTTGAGTTTCAAAAGTTGAGTGAAGCCAAACTCAATGGGATTAAGATGATGAGTATGAGTTACAAGGAGAATTCAATAAGTTTGTCACCCTATTGGAAGCATGAAGATCAAGAAGAAAAGGAGTTGACAAATAAAGTATGGGACCCCGGAACATACATAGACCACTATCAACTTAAGGGCCTTGTTACTTGCTTAGGCCCCCTTGAAGGCCTTGTACGTTTAAATTGGGATCCCGGAGGCTATTGGAAGCGCAAACACTGGTGGGGATTCGAAGAAGAGTTCAAGCATAAGCCACCCTAACAAGGACTCCACCAAATGTCCAACTTAAGGACTTTAACTAAAAGTGCTAGGTGGGAGACACCCCACCATGGTAAACTCTTTCCATACTCTTTTAATTTGGTTTAATAAGTGATTTGAGTTACCATTGTAGGTAGGTTTTCATATCATAATTAGCTTGTTTGTGTACAATAGTAGCTAGCATATTAACATGTATGTTGTGCTCAGTAGAAATAGAATAAATCTCAAAACCAACTTGCATTTTAGAAAGTGTGTGATTTTGACTAAATAAGGCGTTGAAGGCACCATGGGGAGTCCTCGGGCATTTAGAGCTTTTAGGCATTTAAAAAAAAAAAACAAAAAAAAGAGAGGGGTTGGACGCGCGCGCACCATGTACGCGCACGCGTCCCTGTGCGGATGCAACATCGCCCACGCACCCGAGATTTGGGCCTCTCTTGGGCAAATATTATGCCCTGAGCCCAACAAGACCCATGCGGACGCGCACTACGTGCGTGCGCGCCGACTATGAGGACATGGATGTTTGCGCGGACGCGCACTTGCCGCGTCCGCGTCGATTCGCTGATGCAATTTTTTTAAGCCAAGTCCTAGAGAGTTGAGCCAGTTCTGGGCCAACTTTAGGCCCCTAGCCCAGCTCAATCTGCGCGGCCGCGCACCTGCCGCGTGCGCGCCCGTATGTCAATAATGGACAAGACGCGAGCGCACGCATTGCGCTAGCGCGCCTTATCACAAATCGTCCATGTACGCGGACGCGCACTCGCCGCGCGCGCGTCCTTGCGTGCTGCCACCAATCTAGGCTTCTATCCCGAGAGTTGGGCGTGCCTCAAGCCCATTCTAAGCCTCAGGCTCAATCTCATGTACGCGTGCGCGCACCGTACGCGCACGCGCCCCTGCCTAATATGCCATCCCACGCTAGAGCGCACTGCACGCTCGCGCATGATTCTCTATTTTCTCCAATGCCCGCGGACGCGCACAGGCCGCGTGCGCGCAGGTCTGGTGGCGCAACTTCCAGCCCAGTCTCCAGAGAGTTAGGCCGGACTTGGGCCAACTCTAAGCTCCTAGCCCAACCCCATGCACGCGTGCGCGCACTGTACGCGCACGCGTCCTTGCCTATTTTGCTCATCCACGCTTAAGCGCGTTCTACGTGCACGCGTAGGTCCCAAGTTTTCTCAAAGGACGCGGACGCGCAAGGTGTGCGCGCGCGTCTATTCAAAAATAGCGATAACCCTAATGCGCGACGCACACTGCGCAGTCGCGCACTTTTCCCCTTCCCCAACCTCCACCTTCTTCTTCCTCTTCTCTCCCCCAACTGCCGTTGCAGCAGCAGCGCCGGCCGCCGTCGCATGACCTACCTCCGTCACCGTCCTTGGCCATCATTTCTCTTTCCTTCTCACCACCACCCGTCCCCTCTCTTTCCCCTCTCACTCCTCTCACCCATCTCACCGTGACCAACCCCTCCGCCGCCACCCCGTCATCACTGCCGGCGGCTCGCTCCCTCTCTGTCCTTCCTGCACATTCCCCTATCATTCTCCTCTTTCACCATCACCGTCCCTCCTCCCCTCAATTTCTCATTCCTCCGGCCAAACCACCGCGCCGGCCGTCTCCACCACCACCGTTTACGGCGGTGCCAGTTTCTGTCTCTGCTGCCCCTGCCCTATCCTAGTCCCCCTTTCCATTCTCAGTTCTTCCCAGCTCCCAGGTTCCTGCTCTATTTCTGTTATATCTTTTTCTGTTTTTTCCCTTTTTATTATTCGTTTATGTTAATTACTATAATTGCATGTTAGTTAGTTAAATTCAAATTTTCCATGTTAGGATAGATAGAAATAATTGCGGTTAGGTCGCTAGGGCTGGATAGAGGATTCTAGGCCTGATAATTGCTCCGGTACTGTATGCTGGTTTTGGGTTGTTATTTCATGCGATCTGTGTTGCTACATAATATCTGTTTGCTGCTGTGCGTAATTGATGTTGTTTTCTATGCTATTTGTGCTAATTTGCTATCCGGGAACGTCCAATTTTAAGCCGGAATGCTGCCCGATTTTCAAGGAAATTAGTTTCATTTTGGTCTTTATTTCAATTTTGGGCAAATTTCCGTTTCCTTTTTGACTCCTCGGATTTGCATCAATCATTGTGAACATGAACCACAACTTCTCTTTTAATTGCGCATAAATATCATCATATCACTAACTTACTTTTCTAACTCACTAATTTCTTTAACCATCACCTTCCACTCACCTTTAACCCTCTTTAAAAATTCTTTCAAAAAAAAATATGATGATATTATTGCCTTTTGAATATGAGTTGTTGCCTTTAATGAAGATTACCGTCTTGGTTCATTCACTTATGTTTACTTGTTCACTTTTACATATTCATTGCAACATCATGATTGTTTTTGCCAATTGTATCCTGAACATGCCTTCTTTGTTACATGCTAAATGTTTTATATATTCTATCACATTTTTCAGGATGTCGGATAAAGGCAAAGCCATAGCCACTGCCTCCAAGAAAAGAAAACTCTCTACACCTTCTATCCCTTCCATCTACAAGCATTATGCTAAGAATCCATTGAATGATAAGGAAAAAGAAAATCAGCAGTTGCCTTCTACCAATCCAGACAAATTCCCAAATCTCTACTGTGAGCTTCGGTTTTCGAGATATCGAACAACAAAGCTGAATACTGAGAAGAAGTTGCTCCTACCTAATGATGTGAGACGGTCCATTACCGGTCGGATCCTTGAGTTGGGTATCGACTTTGTTGACCGAGATTTGGGTGATATAAATATATCTTGGGTGAAGGAATTTTACTGCAACTTCTTCCGTCCGACTTTGGATTCGGTTCAGGTGCGGGGTAGGGAGATTATGATCACTGAGACTGCTATTGGGGAGGCATTACAGTGCCGACACGTCCCTGATGACCTGTGTGCCCATCAGCAGGCCGAGTTGGCCATCCATACCATGACTTTTGATTATGAGGCGCTTAGGCGCGTGATTGGGTTACCAGACGCTAGTTGGGTCATGGATGCGACGAACACCAAGCCTAAGGGGATGTTGTTTGCTCATTTGACTAGGGAGGCCAGGACCTGGCAGATGATCTTTGCTCACTATGTCCTGCCTACCACCCACTTCTCTGAGATCCCCATGGAGATGCTTCTGCTGATCGGGTGTGTTATGGAGGGGAAGGATGTCTCTTTCCCTAGACTTATCAGACAGTGCATGTGGCGGGCGCATATTCGTGGCCTACTTCCATTTCCTACATTGGTCACGAGTATGGCGGCCCTAGCTGATGTCCCGTGGTCAAATGATGATGTGCGACCACCATCACCTGATGCAGATGACCGGGAGATTACTATTCCCTGGGGTGGTTGGGTGCACGAGAGGCCCCCTGCTAGACGCCGTTCTAGGGCCAGAGCAGTAGTGGGGACCGCCGGACAGTCAGACCCTACATCAGCACCATCTTCCTCTACTACAGCAGCTCCCTCATCATCGACAGCTCCACCTTTAGTTCCTCCTGTGGCACCTGAGCCTACTTACATACTGGTCCAGCGTCTATTCCGATTCCTAGAGTGCGAGAGATGCCATGTCAGACGCCGATTAGATCGGATGGACCAGGCACTTATTTCTTTGGGTGCTGAGCTACCTCCGCTTCCCGATTCTCCGGCCTCCGATGAGCAGGATCATCAGGAGGAGGATGCGGAGGCACCAGTTCAGCAGGATGCCCCTGCCACTACAGAGCCACCACAGACTCATGAGGAGCCGGTCCCACAACCACAGCCAGAGCCAGAGCCTATCGTTGTACCTCCTACTGATCCTCCGGTTTAGCATCGAGGACGATGCTTGATTTTAAGTGTGGGGAGGGCACCGGTAGCATTATTTGGGAACCGGTGAACTTTTCGGCCTAGTTATCTTATTTTGCACATCTTTGTATATATTTTGATGCATTTCTAGTTTGCTTTGGATACTTTTATTGCTTATTTTGGATTTTAGATATTTTGATGCTTTTGGATACTTTTAGATGTTTTGGATGATAGATTCCGTACTTTTAGTTGGATTCTTTTTTATACATTTTGTTTATCTTTGTTTTTAGTTTGTAGTTGTGATTAGAAATCATACTTTGGATTGCAAATATTTAGTCACCCTTTTTGCATAATATATTGGTTCTAAGTGAAAAAGGAAAGGGTGAACTAAGAAAATTTTTGAACTTTTCAATCACAACAATGCTTAGTCAAACATTGAGATTTTTCAAGAAGTTTAAATATAGGGCATTAACCCAATTGATTGAAAGAGAATTTTTGAAACTTGCTTGAATTTCATACCTTGTGAAGCATGTATTGAATTGAGAACACAAGCTTGTGAGACTTGAGCCTATTGATGTGGTTACATTTTATAACCACTTATTTTCCATTCTTGTGTGAAATTGTTCTCTTTCCATGATTGTGATCCTTGATTTGCTTGATTCTATATATCCATTTATTTCTTGTGTTTGTGCATTTATATGATTGAGGCCATTATTTCATTAGCCACTTACCCAAATAGCCAACCTTTTACTCTCCATTGTTAGCCAATTTTGAGCCTATGCTTAACCAACTCATCCTTATTTTAGCTCATTACAAGCCCAAGGCGGAAAACCAATGAAAAGTCCTTGTTTGGATCTTTGATTAGCCTAGGCTAGTGAGAGTGTTTATTATTCAAGTTGGTGAGGCTTGGGAACATTGGATAGGATAAAACGGGTAGTACACTTTCATGTTTAGGAATTGGGTACATATTCATGTATTGATTAAATGTAGAGACCTTATGCATTGATGTTCTTGTATTTAGTTTGAAGGAAGAAAAAGAAAAAAATATATAAAGAAAAGAAAAAAAATGAAAAGAAGAAAAAAAAAAGAAAAAAATATGATGATGAAAAAGAAAAAAATATATAATAAAGAGGGGACAAAATGCCCCAAAGTGAAGTCAATAAAAAGGAATCAATGTATAGGTGTTATGAATCAAATAAGAATGCATGAGTATGTAAGAAAAAGTGAAGAATGGGTGGTTAGAATAGTTTGAATTTGTATAGGTCATTATGTAGGTTAGTGGGAAAGTCTATGCTAATCAAAGATTCAAATCCTAGTCCACTTAACCATAAATGATCCTACCTTAACCCTAACTCCATTACAACCTAAATGAAAGACCTCATGATGAATGTATGCATGCATTGAATAAGTGTTGATTGTTAGAAGAAAATCAAATTTTGGAAAACATGATTAGAAGAGAATTGAGTGAATTAACCCTTAAACACTTGAGTGATTAGAGCGGATATACATCCAGTGAGGGTTCAAAAGTTCAATCACATGTGTTCACCCATATTGTCTATATTCTTGCAAGTTTGAACTCTTTATGACAATTCAATACAATTGTGGTTTGGACTTAGTTCCTATATGCCTAGCTCTTGTGCTCATGCATGTGTCTTGGGAATTGATTTGTTTGAACTAAGCATTTCCAATTGCTTTAGATAGTTGCCTTTAGATAGGATTCACATAGTTTAGTTGCATCCAAATAAATGTCATAACCCTTAGTTCCTTCTTATTTTAGCATGAGGACATGCTAAGGCTTAAGTGTGGGGAGGTTGACAAACCCCAATTTGACGGTTTGTTTTGTATTGAATTTAGAGTATTTTGATAACCTTTTGTCACATTTAGCCTAGGAATTAGCATGGTTTTGTTATCTCTCCCTTATTTGTGCTTAAGTGTAAAAACATGCTTTTTAAGCCTTATTTTGATGAATTCTAGTTTCTCTTTGATTCCATAAGATGCCTTGATATGTTTGCTAGTAATTCCAGGATTGGAGTAGGCTAGGCATGGATCAAAGGAAGCAGGGAAGGAAGCATGCAAGTGGAGAGAAGCATAAAAAGTCAAAGAAGCAAAGTCAGCCATGCACGCGTACGCGCACAAGGCGCTCGCGCGCACATTGTGGAATCGGCCAGGGACGCGCACGCGTACTGTGCGCGCACACGTCGATGATCGCACATGACTTCATTAAGGCAACACGTGCCTGGCAATTTTGGAAGGTTTCAACAACCAACTTTGGCGCCAAAATGCATATAAGAGCCAAGGATTGAAGGGGATTGACACACATTCACTTCCATAGACTTATTTTATATCCTTAGATAGATATTTTTAGTTAGTTACATTTGTAGAGAGAGAAACTCCAACTTCTCTCTAGGATTCATCTTCATTTTCTCAATTCTCAACCGTTCCTTGGTGAGATCTATTGCCACTCTCAATTTACTTTGTTCATGTTGTAGATCCTCATCTCTAATCTCAATTAGTGTTTGTAATTGTTCAATTCTTGTAGATCTTAGGTTTAACTTTGTTGTTTTGGATTCTATTGATTCATTGAAGATCTCATTTTCATTGTCGTTCATTGTTGATTGTTGTTAATCTCTTGTGTTGAATTGCTTTAGTTCTAAATCTCTTCTCAATTTTACTATGTCTTTCATTCTTGCTCTCAAAGTGTTTGAGAAAATGCCAACTTTAGATATGGAATAGTATCCCCTCACTTGGCCTAGTGGTTGAGTCATTGGAGACACTTGAATAATGGATGTCAATTGTTGATTAAGAATTGAGGATTGCTAATTGACTTAGAGTGCACTAAAGCTAGACTTCCCTAGGGTAAGACTAGGACTTGTGACTTGAGTT
The DNA here is from genome assembly GCF_014773155.1 of Arachis stenosperma. Lineage (NCBI taxonomy): Eukaryota > Viridiplantae > Streptophyta > Magnoliopsida > Fabales > Fabaceae > Arachis > Arachis stenosperma. The sequence continues at coordinate 31,900,667 of NC_080378.1, forward strand.
AATTACTTTTACTTGACTTTCCTCTATAATTAGGGGTTAACTAAGTGAAGCAACACTCCTTTGTTATCACAATTGAGGGAAGCTATAGTGATGGAACTTCCAATGTTCAACCTTGGCCAAGGTTTTTAATATTGATTGATTGTTGTTTTCTTTTATTAGCACTCTTATGCCACACTCTTCAAGCCACAAAAGACCACTTAACCAATAACATGCATCCTTGTAGCATTCCTAGGGAAGAACGACTCGGGACTAATACTCTCGATTATAGATTGTAGATTTGTTTGATGATGGATTTTGCGTCGGTTTAGACTATACTACGATTGATTACTTGATAATTTCTATATCGGCAAAAATTCATTCGTCAATACCTCAAGGGATGCACTTTCCTCCATAAAACTATTGGAAGCAAATCAACACCTCCCTAGGAGAATTGAGTTCCAACATGGGACAACTAAGGGTGGAGCACCAAGAACATTCCATCATCCTCCATGAAATTAGAGAAGATCAAAGAATCATGAGAGAGGAGCAACAAAGGCAAGGAAGAGACATTGAGGAGCTCAAGCACTCCATAAGATCTTCAAGAGGAAGAACAAGCCGCCATCACTAAGGTGGACCCGTTCTTTAATTTCATTGTCCTTTATTTTCCTGTTTTTTGAGTTTTCATGCTTATGTTTATCTATGTCTGTGTCTTATGATCATTAGTGTCTTAGTGTCTATGCCTTAAAGTTATGAATGTCCTATGAATCCATCACCTTTCTTAAATGAAAAATGTTCTTAATTGAAAAAGAGAAGAATTGCATGAATTTTGAATTTTATAACAGATTAATTATTTTGATGTGGTGGCAATATTTTGGTTTCTGAATGTATGCTTGAACAGTGCATATGTCTTTTGAATTTGTTGTTCATGAATGATTGGCTCTTGAAAGAATAATGAAAAAGGAGACATGTTACTGAGGATCTGAAAAATCATAAAAATGATTCTTAAAGCAAGAAAAAGCAGTGAATACAAAAAAAAAACGAAAAAAAGGAAGGAAAAAGAAAAAGAAAAAAAATAAAGTCGTGATCTAAGGCAAAAAGAGTGTGATTAAGAACCCTGGACACCTCTAATTGGGGACTCTAGCAAAGCTGAGTCACAATCTGAAGAGGTTCACCCAATTATGTGTCTGTGGCATGTATGTATCCGGTGGTAATACTGGAAGACAGAGTTCTTTGGGCCACGGCCAAGACTCATAAAGTAGCTGTGTTCAAGAATCATCAAACTTAACTAAGAGAATCAATAACATTATCTGGATTCTGAGTTCCTATAGAAGCCAATCATTCTGAATTTCAAAGGATAGAGTGAGATGCCAAAACTGTTTAGAGGCAAAAAGCTAAAAGCCCCGCTCATCTAATTAATACTGATCTTCATAGATGTTTCTGGAATTCATTGCATATTCTCTTCTTTTTATCTTATTTGATTTTCAGTTGCTTGGGGACAAGCAACAATTTAAGTTTGGTGTTGTGATGAGCGGATAATTTATACGCTTTTTGGCATTGTTTTTAGTATGTTTTTAGTATGTTTTAGTTAGTTTTCATTGTATTTTTATTAGTTTTTAGTTAAAATTGACTTTTCTAGACTTTACTATGAGTTTGTATGTTTTTCTGTGATTTCAGGTATTTTCTGGCTGAAATTGAGGGACCTGAGCAAAAATCTGATTCAGAGGCTGAAAAGGACTGCAGATGTTGTTGGATTCTGACCTCCCTACACTCGAAGTGGATTTCCTCGAAGTGGACAAAGCATCTCCATACGCTTATCTGAAATTCTCACCAATGAATTACATAAGTATCTCTATCTTTATTTTATGTTTTATTCATAAATCATCCATAACCATTTGAATCCGCCTGACTGAGATTTACAAGATGACCATAGCTTGCTTCATACCAACAATCTCCGTGGGATCGACCCTTACTCGCGTAAGGTTTATTACTTGGACGACCCAGTGCACTTGCTGGTTAGTTGCGCGAAGTTGTGATAAAGAGTTGAGATTGCAATTGAGCATACCATGTTGATGTCGCCATTGATGATCACAATTTTGTGCACCATGGTGCCTCCTGTAGTGTGAAGAGAGGTACCTCGAGTTGATTTTCTAGTAGCTGTATTTCTCGCCTATAATATCAGTGTCCCAATGTCTCATCAATTTACCAAGAACTTCTGGTGGGATCCAATATGGACGGGCTCCTTTTTTGCGAATGGCATGCATACCTCGTAGGCGCTTGGTTGCCCTAAACCTCCAAACTTGATAGATGTCATCCTCTTCCGTATCAAGAATGTCAAAGCATTTCTATTTTAAAAAAAGAAATAACATCTTGCTATTATATAACATACTATAATATATAAGATTGTAAAATATGTAAAATAAGATAGGTAAAATTTACCCTCCATTCTGTCTACCATATTTTTCGAGTATCATCATCTACCTCATCAAAACTCAGCCAAGACTTGTTGTAATTTTCCTTAAAAACATGAGAAATACACTTCAAGCCAGGCTTAGGTGGGTGCCAACTACATCAATAATTCCAAGGTATATCTGTTCAGTGTGATATGCAATTTTCATAATCATAGGAAACAGTGTAATTAAAAAAGAAAAATGAAAAACAACTTTTAAGTTTGGAAGAAGACTATTGAATTTCTAGTAAAAAAGTGAGGTCTTGGTAAGTTCTCACAATAAAATCTCATAATATATAGAAAGGGACATTAGCTGATATCATCAATATCTATATATCTGACCTACTAGCAACATTAATTTAAACTAAAAAAAGGAGATAAGAGGGATTATTGTGTATATTTCTTGGCCAATGATTAGCAGAAGTTTATATCAGCTAGCCTAGATTCTAACTAATTATAAAGACATTATTTCATAAAAATGAGACATGCTATTCATAAAATTTAAAGCAAATAACAAACCATTTGGCACCATCATATCTAAGCTTAGGAGCACTTGTGGCGGAGTGACCAGTGGCAGTGGATGTTCCTAGATCCTGAGTATCTCGGGTACCAATAGATGTGGTTTGTTTTTCCCCACAAGATCCTGCTTGACTGGGAGCTACGATAGCTGGATCACTCTGCACACCATGTGAGGCAGTGTCGGGATGCTCATTGTCTTGTTGAGCGCATGATCTTGGTGCACCTGGAGTAGGCATCATGTGTATCTGAGGCTCCTGACGAGAGAGTGTAGTAGTAGCAATAGGTGGCGGTCTCCCACTAGTCAGAACAGTCGTGCCTGATGATGACCCAACGAGAGTGTATGGATCTGCATGTAAGTCAACCGGGCGACCGGTAGAAAGCCTAGGCCTCCTTTTTCGGCCTCGGCTACGGCCACGATCTTCGTCTTTACCAGAGATATGTACAGTAGCTGGATCACCCTTTTGGCCTCGGCCTCAGCCATGGCCACAACCACGACTGCGATCCCCGTCTCTACCAACCATGTTCTGTACACATTGAAAATAGGTTTTAATAGAGTGGAAATTATTTTTTAATTAAAAGCTTGTCTCTTCAATGAAATTATTTGTTTCCCCACATTTTTTCAAACATGGTTTTGTGAACATTTGATATAATTAATAAACAATTATTGGCAACGATTCAAAATATGCTTGAAAATTTTGGATTTAATTCTGCTTCTTCTTATTTTAGAATTAGAAATGAAGTAAAATACATACAGTAATTTCAAATAAAACAATGTAAGATGAGACATTGCATAATGAAAGACCTGTTAGAATGTATTTTTCACATGCAAAAACACAATATCATGTTATGCAGTAAACAAATTAAACACTGATGATCTTGTCAATCTCCAATTAACGCCATATGGATAGACTCCAAAACATATCAAACTAATAAAATGCCAAAATTTACAAAGAATTGTTTCTCGATACGTAAAAAATGGCAATATGTATGTGTATTATCATTGTACTATACAAACATCTACTTATTAATTATGTAAATAAAACATAAAAGGGATTATTTCACTGCTTGTAATATCATTCAAGTAGAGATCTAAATATATTTATAATATATTTCAGAAGGTTTTTAAGAGTTTGATCCTATATATGTGACAGGGAAAGGGAGAAGAAAAACATTGATGTAGTTGGCAGAGTGTAAAGAGGATTAACCTTTTATGATTACTTTTCATTATTTGCTTCTCCCAATTTGCCAACTTCTACTTTTACCTTGTCTCTTTAAATTTATATTGACCTTTTTAGTTGTGAAATTATATATATATATATATATATATATATATATATATATATATATTGTTTTTGGTAGACATAATCTACATTGTGTGGGAGTAAAGTGGTCTTTTTTTCCCCTAGAAACTAGAAAAATTTATTCGGCATGTATCTTTTATGTGCCATGCTCATAAGGAACGGTATTTTCCATGTTGACAATCATCTTTACATGATGCTGCCCAACTGTCCTTACTAATATCCTTTACTTTCCTTATAGCTTTACCCTACACGACATACTGATTTTTATTCTTATTATGCTTGTACTTAACATACTCTGAGTTCACCAATAAATTTCTCACAATGTCTTGATCATAATGATAACAAGTCCTTCTTTATCTCCATAATTCTTAACTAACCCTTAACAATCCCTAAATGTGCCTAAATCTTAATGAGTTACCACAAGTCTTAGGCCTTATGGTGCATCATACTTAATAAACTCCCCTTGAACTTTTTTCATTCTTCTTCATTCAATTGGCTATTCAAGGGAAGAATCAAAGCATATTCCTTTACTACATGAGGCTAATTACTACAAGACATGAAAAATATGAATAATGGAAACTGGAAAGCATCTAGTCATTTAGTGATATTCGAAGAAAGTGAAGAATTTATATTACAAAGATTAATATAAAGATTATTTATAATAAACTTATTATTACAAAGCCCTTGGCAAATTAATTATAATATAAAGATTAAATTAATAACAGTACTAATAAAGCATAAAGATAAAGATAAACGGTTGATTACAAATTGCAAGTCAATGAAAGCTACATTTGACCCAGCTTGGAAAAATAAGCCAGCAGCTTCTAAGAATGCAACAACCAAATTGCAAGATGTTCATTTTGAATCACTTCCAAAATTAGAGCACATGCTCAACATGAAGAAAAAACAGCTTGAATGGATTCTTAAGTTAAACAATTTGCATAAGATATGGGTTCAAGATTGTAAAAGGTTGGAAAATATATTTTTTATTCCTGCCGCCAAAATACTTGAAAAAAAATCTTGAAGAGCTTGTGGTCTCGGATTGCTCTCGATTAAGTGAATTTGTAGCCATCAAGGAAGAAAATGCCAACAACAGTGGTGAACAACTTGTCTATTGAACAACATGTCTATTGAACAGGGTTTATAAAGAAGAAATAATTTAATGATAAAATGGCAGGATCTAGTAACAAGACACCTAAAAAAATTATATAAAAACAGTTCCCCATTTTCTATCATTAACTGTTTCTAATGGCAATAAGCTCAAAAACCTGAGTTGTTCAGATTTATATATTTTCTAAAACAACACATGATTTAGTAATTCAAATAGCACTAATGTCAAAATGGATAATAGAACCGCCGGGGGGGGGGGTTAAAGTTCAAATGCTATAGAAAATAACTAGAAACCCTCAAAAGAGAGAGCTATTAGCCTACTACTATTTAGTATTTACTAGTGGATCTAGCTGTGCATGCTGGTTTTTGGGTCAAAATCTTAAATTCCTATATATTCAACTCTTTCATTCTTTTGTAAGGAAAAGGAAGCATGTGAAACAAAATTTTATTGCCAGATCTGTTCATAAAAGTTACATTTCTTGTTGATCATGTTTATCTTTTTCAATTAAAAAAAATTGTATTATAATTAGATAAATATAGATCCTAAATGCAGATCTACACACAAAATTTGTAGTTCATGCTCTCTAGCACATTTTTAGCAAAATATCAACAACTGAGATAACTACAACAATTATTGGGTGTTTAGTTCAGCATTACAAATTCCCTCCCTCCATATGTTTTGTCAATTAATAAACAAAATAAATTAAAAATCTAAATTTAAAACCTAATTACTAAATCATCCATTAAAAACCAATTAACAAACTAATTATCTAAAATATGAAACCCCGATTCAACAAATTAATTAGCTAAGTAGGGGAGCAGGGGAGTAGGGAAGAATCCAAACACAAGTAGGGGAGCAGGTAACTCACCTTCACCAGGCCATTGGATAAGCACGAGCTAGCAGCGACGGCAAGTAGAACCAGCAACAATGGCGAAGGGACCTTCGGAACCAGCAACAGTAAATTACATGCTCCTGCTTGTCATCCTTGACAACATTCAAATCTTATCAAATGCATGTTGAATCGAATAACTTCTGAATAAACCCTAAACAAAGAAGAAAGAAGGGAAACTGACCCTCGCTGGAGTTCTACCTCGCTGAAAACCCTTGGTTTGAGTAAGGCGTCGGAGTAGGGTTTATGGTTGAGAGAGTGTGTGTGTTGAGGAGCGCCGGCGAAGCAACCCTGACGGAGCGGCGACGGCAGCGGAGAATGACGCGGGTTGGTGCTGAAATGGGGAATTTGGGGTAAAAGGGAATTGTGTTTCTGAATTTCCTAGACGTGGGAAGTGGACGGGAGTAAGTGTTTTTAGTGATAAAAATTGACTGCACATTTGTCGATTTTAAATTAAAAATAATCGACACTCTATGCATCTATTTTATATATTAAATCTATACCGTTTATTTAGTTTTAGAAAACTATCTAGACCATTAAAATTTATCGACGGTAACTGTTGTCGATATTTTAATTAATAAAATCAACGCCATTTTCGTCGATTTTAAAATAAAATTATTTTTAGCCCCAAGTTCGTCGATAACGTGACGATAATAGTATGCATCATAACATTATGACGACCTAGCTGTCGATTTTAATATTTTATTTTTAATTATTTTTTCTAACAATATCGATAGCAAGCCGTCGATAAATATTGACGGCAGAAATAACCGTCGATTTTTAGCGTCGAAAGAAACGTTTTTTTTAGTAGTGATTCCAAGGCTAGATGCCCCTAGGATTAAGTTTGGATTGTGCAAATGGTTGGAACTAATATGTATAGTTGGTATGTAATATAAATTAATGATTGGGTTGAGAATTGTGTGAATTTGTATGTTTGGTGTGTTGAGAATTTGATGAATTGGATAATGAATATTAGTTTATGGAATATGCATTTAAATTGTGCATTTGGGACAGAGGCCGTGAATCTTGGGCCGAAGGCCAGAAAGTGGTAAGGAAGGTAAGTGATGGGTGTATTGTGTGATGTCATATGAGATTGAATGGAATTGTGATTGTTGTTATTTGGTTACAATGGATTGTATGGATTACGTGGTTATTGGGTTTAAGGGAGGAATTGATGTCTTTGTTGGGAATGCATGTGAGTTGTATTTGATAACATGGATTTATATGTATTGGGGGTTGATCGAACTGGTATTGTTGGAACTTGAGATGTGGAATGAAATATATGATATGGTATTTTGTTTGAAATTGAGTTATTTGATTGAGATTGGTCAAAAGGATGGATTGGTGGATTGTGAATTTTAAAATAATGCTGAAAATATGAGTTGAGGAGGCTTGAGGTTGATTTTGGTAAGTTTTGGTTGGTTTTGGAAAGGTTTAAAATTGGTTTGTGTTGAAATTTTAGTTTTTGTTGGTTTTTATGAAAGTTTTTATTTTGGTCTACTTTGACGGAGCATAACTTGGTCTCCGGATCCCTGATTTGTATCAAACATGTTTAGAACTAAAATTGGATCCGAGATGTTTATGCCACGAAGAACGGGTGGAAAATGATTTTAAACGAAAAAGTTATGCCCGTCGGAAGTTTGGGGTTTGAAAATGTAATCCTGCAGCTTTTTAAACTTAGTAAAATTTTTGGTAAAACGTACTCCGACGGCACTTGTCACATACGACTTTTACTCTCTCACGCATGCGCCTGGTCGACGCGTACGCGTCGCTGTATTGATGCAAGTGCATGGTATAAATTTCAGAGAGTTGTGATGGTAGCGTGCTGGTTTTGTGCGAGGAGCACAAAACGCATCCAGGCGTACGCGTAACTGACGCGCACGTGTCACCCTACCTCTCAATTTCCCACGTGTGCGCATGGGTGACACTTACGCGTCACCCGCTTTTCTCCGCTGACCATGCGTGGGCGTGGGCGACGTTCATGCGTGACCCCATTTTCAGCAAAAATTGATTTTTGAGTTTTTAAAGCTGAATTTCAGACTTCTAAGCCTCCATTTTCATCCATTAAATCCTAAATTTTTATATTATGCCTAGTAATGAGAAAAAGCTAGGACATGTGGTAACTTGTGGATGAAGTAAAGTAGAATCAATGATGAATAATGAGTAATGATGATTATATAAGTTGTTGAGGATGACGGTCAAGGTGCTGTGTATGTTATGAGCCGGATGGCTTTGATAAGCATTGAATTATGGTTGAGTATGTATATGTATATGATTAATGATTAAATGATTATGATAGATTGAGGAAGCTTAAACATGTGGCGAGTATGCCGGAGATACATATATGATTAATGAATGAATGTGGTAAATGAATAATGATGGAAAATGTTGAATGTGAATATGCTTGTGTTTACTCTCTAGTTGTAAGGGTGACAGGGCACCGACACCCTCTATTGGTGACAGGAATAGATACTCTCTAATGGTGATAGGGCACAGATTTCCTCTAATGGTAATAAGGCACAACAGAGAGAGAGACTGTGCCCGGGTAGTAGCCAGTGGCGTTGTCCACTTGCTCCGGATATGAGATGGGGAAGGAGAATTATGATAAATGAGTTTAATTATGGAGTTTTGAATGAATGTGTATTTGTGATACCTGGGTAGTAGCAAGGGTTGTGGTTCGTTCTGCTTGCTCCGGGTCAATGCTTGAGATACTTGGGTAGTAGCAAGGATGGTGGTTCGTCCTGCTTGCTTCAGGTCAGAGATTGTGACGCCTGGGTAGTAGCGGTAGTAGTGGTTATTCCACTCGCTCCAGGTTGAGCTTTTAAGCACCCGCCTGGGTAATAGCCGCAGTAGTGGTTATTCCACTGGCTTTGGGTTGAGCGGGTAGTAGCAAGGGGATTGTAGCTCAAACATACTTGCTCCACGATGGGTGTTTTTGTCCATGGTTAGCTATCAGGACGTGTTGGGTTGGCTATATAACTGACAGATGATATCATAAGCCATAGGGTAGGCATACATCATTTGCATATGTTTGAATTGTTTGGCTTTTTCTATTTGTTTTGGATTGCTATATCATATATGCTATGTTACCTGATTATGTGCTACTTGTTCTACTTGTACTTTATTGTGTATTACTTGCTTGTATTGCTTGTGTTTGTACAACTGAGAGGTCCCTCATGCTGGTGCCAGTTGACACATAAGGCTGTTATTGATGAGATGAGTTCATGATGAGATTGAATAATGATGATGATTATTGAATGAGATAAGTTGAGCTCCCTGGTAGACGCAGTGAAGTGATTTCACTTGCTCCAGGTGAGAATATGAGGTAATGGTATAAAATTGCTGAGACAGAATAGCTGGGGATGGTTTTGTTTATAATTCTGATTGTGAATTGTCAGAGAGTTAGAAAGTTGGGAAGCATGAGGAACATGAATCAGATTTAGCATTCCCTTATGATAGTTGCCTATTTATTGATTAGCGAGAATATAGGATGAATATTGGGTGAAAGGAAGTATAGGATGCTTAGTGAGTTTTTATTACAATGCATTGTATTTATTTGGCACATTTACCGTACTGGGAACCCATGGGTTGGGGGTTATCATTCCGTATATATCTCTTGTTTTTCAGATACAGGTCCAGGTACTCAGAAGTGAGCTGTGGTTCATCTGAGAGACGACGAAGATCTTTATATTCTCTACTTTATATTTTGCTTAGAATCTCTCCACCTTTACTTTGAAAAGCTTACGTTATGTATTAAACTCCTTTGAACTTGCCTATAGAGGCTCTTATGTTTCTTTTGGGAGAGATTAGGAGATTCTGTTGTCAACTTCTTTCATACTGTACCCTAGCCGGCCTAAACTTCGTGGGTCGCGACTAGTGGCTATTTACTTATGTTATATATCTATACATTGTCCCTCTCTTACTCTCCTTTATCCTTTATCTGTGTATCGCTTTTGACTTCACGCTTTATCTTTAAGTTGTCGATATGTGAGTGATACGACTTCACGATTTTATTTTTACTCTTTTCAGGCTTCTCGATTAATACTCCTTTCAATTCTACTTATAATTATGTGTTAAAAAAATCCACCTTGAGAGTCGTACCACCTTATTATCATTGAATTATGACTCGAACATAAGGATTTGAATATTAGGGTGTTACAGAGCCAAACCAATTGAGCCTCTTCTTTGGAAGTCTCTACCAACCTTAGCTCCAAGCCTCACCAAAGCTCCACAAGCAAAATCAATCTTCCAATTGTGCACCAAAATCACCCAATACTCTAACATAATCAATTTCCACACTTATAATCAACCTAGGTTTCATAAAATTGATAAATCACAAGAATTAGAGGGTTCCTTATCTTAACCCACGCAATTGGTTGATCGAACTCACCAATGGCTCATACTAGAGCACTCCTAAACAACCAAAATTATAAAATTACTCAACACCCATAACCAAATTTGAATTTAAGGGAAAAACAAAAACTGGGCAGAGAAAAGTAGAATACTCCCCACAAAACTTAGATAATTTATGAGAAGTGCGATGTGTGGCCGCAAACGGCTCGTCAATCGGAGTTCTAGAGAAAAAGTTATGGTGGCTTGAAGTTTCAATGAGGGTTAGGTTTTTCTCTCTTCTTCCCTCTCTTCTCTTCAACGTGAAACACACAAAAACGGGGGAGTTGTGGCCGCTGAATGGCCTTAATTAGGCCACATATATGTTGAGTCTTGGTCCACTTGTGCCCGGTTCACTTGGTTTAACTTGTTGGCCCAATTTTGGGCCAAAACCTTTAAGATTAGAGTTTTAAATCGTATTTTAAATATTTCTATCTTCCCAAATTATAAATTCTTATTTCTTAAATTTATCCACTTCTAATTAATTTTCTTAGCGACAGTACCGGACAAATCGCAGCCAGTACTGCCGGTCAAATTTTCAGTGCACATTTTTATTCAGAAAACTATGTTTTCCAACTCTGTAAAATTCACCAAGTCCAAATATGATATTTAAATGATCAAATTCCGATTGCTAAATTTTCTAACCATATTCGCTCCTATTTAATTTGTTATTTAATTAATTACGGTTTGAACGGGTTTTATATAAAAAATAATAATTTTTAGAAAAATACACAATAATGCCGTAGTAGCACTTAGGCAAATTAAATGATGAGAATTATCGAGTTCAACTCCCGGCTGCGGAAAATTTTTTAGTTTCGCACCAAAATCCAACTTCTTGGCGTCTTATATTTTTATACTCATTTGTATGAAGCACGGACGGATTTATTCATTGTTAACAATAATACCTAGTTATTCCCATTACAATATTAATTTTGAGCTTACTCTAATAAATTATTATCAAATAAGGTTTAGTATCACTAATAATCTTTAATATATTTTTTTATTTAATTTAATATAAAAATAAAACTCAAGAAAAATATTTTACTTCAATAAAATACTCATTTTTAGAATTGAAAAAAAATATCATGATAGAACAAATACTAGAACTTGTCTATCAAAACATCAACCAAAAATTAAGATAATAAAAAGAATAATTGTTAGATAAATACACAATAATTCCACTATCTATAGTAGCACTCAGTCAAATTTAATGATGAGAATTTTTGGCTTCAACTCCCGAGTGCGGAAAAATTTTTAGATTCGCACCAAAATCCAACTTCTTGCCGTGTTATAATTTTATACTTATTTGTATGAAGCACGGACGAATTTATTCATTGTTAACAATAATAGTTAGTTATACTCATTACAATATTAATTTTGACCTTACTTAATAAATTATTATCAAATAAGTTTAGTATCACTAATAATCTTTAATATATTTTTACATTTAATTTAATATAAACATAAAGATGAAGAAAAATATTTGACTTCATTAAAATACTTATTTTTAGAATTGAAGAAAAATATCATGATATAACAAATACTGGAACTTGTCTATCAAAACATCAACCAAAAATTAAGATAATAAAAATAATAATTGAAGAGCGTTTAGCGAAAAAGAGGTTTCTTTGGTAAAAGTAGCGTGGAGTCGAGCAGGTATTGAAGAGCATACCTGGTAGCTTGAGTCAGAGATGTGGAAGGACTACGCACACCTTTTTTGAGGTAACTAACTCTGAATTTTGAGGAGAAAATTCTTAATTAGGTGGATAGGATGTAAATCCCGCTAAAATTAGTAAATAATTAGTCAATAAATCGAATTTTAATTAGAAAAATTAAAAATGTAAATCTAATATTAAAATAGGATAGAGCTCTTCAAAACGAGAAATTTTGACACTAATTTCGAAAAATTTGGCCAAAGATTAGGCTGGATGGGCCGAACCGGTTGAACCTGTCTCAAACGGGCCCAACCATACCGAATCACTTAAATGGACAGAAGCCATCTCCTTCCCCATTCAGCAAAGAAACACTCTGAACAGCCTTGGGGGAGAGGAGAGCATCAAAACCCTCACTATTAGCATAAACCACCATAACTCTTTCGTTCGAGCTCCGATCGCCGTACTATTTGTGGTCACGCGTCCAGCGCATCGAGCTCTACGTTTCTATTGGATCAATTTCACGGGTAAGCCACAATCCCATCTCAGATTCTCTTCCCCTTTTTGATTTTTGAAATTGAGCCCTTGTAATGAGATTTTGTCGAATTTAGTATTCTAGGTTCGATTTAGCTCGCGGAGCTTGTCGGGCTTGAGTTGTTTTGTTCGTGGGGATGATAAGGATCACTAACCTTAACCAATTCTTGATTTTATTATATGAATTCTGAATTTTGAAGTATACATGTGTAATTGGTGATTTTTGATACTTGTGAGGCTGTGTGTGTGGCTTAGGTGGCTGCCTTGGACCAAACGTGGTGATCAGTGTAACACCCTAATATTCAAATCCTTATGCTCGAGTCATAAGTCAATGATATTACGGTGGTACGACTCTCAGGTGGATTTTTAATATATAAATATAGGTAATTTCGAAAGGAGTATTAATCGAGAAGCCTGAAAAGAGTAGAAATAAAATCGCGAAGACGTATCACTCACGTTTCAACAACGAAAAGATAGAACGTGAAGCCGAAAGCGATATACGGACAGGGCATAAAGGAGATAAAGAGATAGACAACATATAGATATATATAACATAAGTAATAGCCACTAGTCGCGACCCGCGAAGTTTAGGCCGGCTAGGGTACAGTATGAAAGTAACTGACAACAGTACATCCTAATCTCTCCCAAAGGAAACATCAGAGCCTCTATAGGCAAGTTCCAAAGAGTTCAACACATAATATAATCTTTTCAAAACAAAGGTGGAGAGATTCTAAGGAAAACACAAAGTAGAGAAAATAAATATCTTCGCCGTCTCTCAGACGAACCGCAGCTCACCTCTGAGCACCTGAACCTGTATCTGAAAAACAAGAGATATATACGGAATGAGAACCCCGGGCCCATGGGTTCCCAGCACGGTAAAAGTGCCAAATAAATACAATGCACTGCAATAAAAACTCACTAAGCATCCTAAACTCCTTTTCACCAAATATCCAGCCTAGATTCTCACTAATCCATAAATAGGCATCTGTCGTAAGGGGATACTAAATCTAGTTCATGTTACACATGTTTCCCAATTCGCTGATTCTTTCACGAATCAGACTCAGAATCATAAGCAAAACCATTACCAGTTGTTCTGCCTCAGCAACTTTATATCAATACATCATACCCTCGCCTGGAGCTAGTGAAATCACATCACTGCGTCTACCCAGGGGCTCAAATGATCTCATTCGAAAATCATCATCATTATGCAATCGCATTATCAATTCATCTCATCAAGAACAGCCCCCAACATCCACCAACACCATCATGAGGGATCTCTCAGTTGTACAAACACAAGCAATACAGACAAGTAATACACAAATAAGGTACAAGTAGCATGTAATCAGGTAACATAGCATATATGATATAGAAATCCAAAACAAATAGGCAAACCCAAACAATTCAAACATATGCAAATGATGTATGCCTGCCCTATGGCTGATGATATCATCTGTCGGTTATATAGCCAACCCGACACGTCCTGGTAGCTAACCATGGATAGAAACACCCCTTGCGGAGCAAGTAGGTTTGAGCTACAACCCCCTTGCTACTACCCGCTCAGCCCAGAGCCAGTGGAACAACCACTACTGCGGCTACTACCCAGGCGGGTGTTTATCAGCTCAACCTGGAGCCAGTGGAACAACCACTACTGCGGCTACTGCCCAGGTATCTTAAGCATTAACCTGGAGCAAGCGGGACAAACCACAACCCTTGCTACTGCCCAAGTATCTTAGGCATTGACCCAGAGCAAGCGGGACGAACCACAACCCTTGCTACTGCCCAGGTATCTTAAACATTAACCCGGAGCAAGTGGGACGAGCCACAACCCTTGCTACTGCCCAGGTATCTCAACATATATTCATTCAATCTCAATTCATATTATCAATCCTCATTGTTATCAAATCTCAAACATTAACCTGGAGCAAGTGGGACGAACCCCAACCCTTACTACTACCCAGGTATCAGAGTTACATTCATTCAAAACTCCATAATTAACTCATTTATCATAAACATCCTTTTCCGCCTCATACCCGGAGCAAGTGGACAACGCCACTGCCTACTACCCGGGGTTACACATCACATTTCAATATTTTCCATTATTATCCATTCAACACATTCATTCATTAATCATATATGCATTTATACTCAGCCATAATCAATAATGGCTTTGCCGTGACCCGACAATAACTCAGCCATCCGGCTCATGGTTCAATCAAGAACCAGCCATTTATCAATAGATATAGCCCTTCGGCTCATGGCATACACGGTACTCCTACCGTCATCCTCCATATCTCATATAATCATCGTTGATCACCATTGATCATAACTTTTCCCCTTGCTTCACTCGCAAGTTACCACATCCCCTAGTTCCTTTCTCATTGCTAAGCATATCATAATGATTTAATACATAAGGGGTGAGATCGGAGGCTTAGAAGTATGAGATTTGGCTCTTAGAACTCAAAAATCAACTTTGGCATGAAAGCAGGGCCACGCGTACGCGTACTCCACGCGCACGCGTGGATGGCCACAAAACTCATCGGCGCATACGCGCCATTCACGCGGACGCGCGGATTGAAAAATAGACAATGACGCGTACGCGTGGGTACACTTGCGCCCCAAGCACAAGACTGGCACAACTCTGGCACAACTCTCGGGAAAATGGCTGGGCAATGGGTGCAGCGCATCGACGCGCACGCGCACACCACGCGCACGCGTGGATGGTGCCTTCTCGAAGAACGACGCGTACGCGCCAAGTGCGCCGACGCGTGGAGGGTCATTCTGCTAAAAATTTTCTAAGTTAAAAGCTGCAGAATTCACAGATTCAACCCCCAATCTTCCGACGGACATAACTTCCTCATTTTAAATCGTTTTTTACCCGTTCTTCGAACGGCATGGACATCCCGGATCCAATTTCATTTTTAAACAGATTTGGCACAAAACAAAGATCCGTAGTCCAAGTTATGTCCCGTCAAAGTATGCCCAAAAACCATATTTTCATATAAAACCACAAAGTGCCATTTTCAAAACAAGCCATTTTCAACTCTTTTCAAAACCAACCAAAACATGCCAATTTCAACCCCTTTTGAAAACAATCAAAATATACCAAAAATCAACATCAAGCCTCCTCAACTCATACATTAACACTTTACCACGTATCACAAAACCATCATATAACCATCTTTACCCATTTCAAGCAAATGGCTAAATTACAAACATAACAACATGTCATACATCCTTCCTCATCTCAATTTCCAACAATACTATTTCCAATCAACCATCATTATACATAATCAATATCATAATCACTATCACGTGGTTTCACCCACAAATCAACCTTAATCATTCCTCAAGCATATATCACAATATATATACCTCTCATGCATCACCATACCATCAAGACATCAATAATCATAATCACATATATGACCACATAATATTTCTCAACCCAAAACCAAACATACTTCATCTACATAATTTCACCCTTCAACTCCACAAACCTTATTATTCGACAATTAACCCAATCATTCGCATATTCATTATATGAAATTCATCCAATCACTTGTGTCATCATACAATGCACACATCAACTTACCTCCCTTACCTCTTTCCGGCCTCCGGGCCAAAATTTACGGCCTACGGCCCAATTTCACAATTTAAATGCATAAACCACAAATTAATACTCATTACCCAATACATCAAATTTTCAATACACCAAGCATACAAGGCCACACAATTCTCAACCCAACCATCAATTCACATTACATACCAACTATGCATATTAGCATCAACCATTTACACAATCCAAACTTAATCCTAGGGGCATCTAGCCTAGGAATTCTCATCACACCACACGGTACTTAAATGAAACTTAAACCGTACCTCTTGTAGCCAAATCAATTGAGCCTCTTCTATGGAAGTCTCCACCAACCCTTAGCTCCAAGCCTCACCAAAGCTCCACAAGCAACACCAATCTCCCAATTGTGCACCAAGATCATCAAATACACTAACATAACCAATATCACATACATACATCAACCTAGGGCTCATAAAGATGATAAATCACAAGGGTTTGAGCACTTCTTACCTCAGCCCATATGAAGTAGGGATAGAACCCACTTAGAATCCATGTTGGAGTATCCCTAAACACCCAAAATCACAAGATTTCAACACTAACTTCCCAAAAACGTGTAACAGTGGGGAAATTCGAAAACTGGGCAGAGATGAATGGAATACTCACCACAAAACTTAGATAGAATTGTAGAGGATGAGAAGAGCAACGCGTGGCCGTAAACGGCTCGTCAATCGGAGCTCCATAGCTCAAGTTATGGTGGTTTGAAGATCAAAGAGAGTTAGGTTTTCTCTCTTCTCTTCTCTCTTCTCAATTCAGCGCCCCACACTCCTCTTTTAGGGTAAAAATGAGCTGAAATGCTCATAACTAATGTTTATATATGTTGGGTCTTGGGCCCACTTAGGCCCAGTTCACTTATTTTTGCCTGTTGGCCTAATTTTGGACCAAAACCTTTAAGATTAGCGCTCTAAATCGCACTTCAAATATTTCTACCTCCCCTAATTATAATTCCTCATTTCTTAATCTTATTTACTCATAATCAATTTTCTCAGCTGCAGTACCAGACAGGTCTCAGCCAGTACTGCCGGTCAAAATTCCACTGTGCGCTTTTACGCAGAAAACTATGTCTTCCGACTCAGAAAAATTCACTGAATCCAAATATCATATTTAAATCATCAAATTCCAATTGCCAAATCTTCCAACCATATTCGCTCCTACTTAACTCATTATTTAATTAATTTCGGTTAGACCGGGTATTACATTCTACCCCCCTAACAGAAATTTTCGCCCTCGAAAATTCCATCCATCCCTACGAGTACGCGAGCATAGTATGCCTTTATATCAAACACATAACAGTTCCAAGGTCCTTTTACTCTGCGCGCTTCCGTTGCCGCACTCTGATTTCTCTATCTCTGAGGATCTCGGTCATTCGTTCCTTACTTTTACCGTCTTATCAACCCACACCCTATTAAATCTCATCAATAATATTGCCATCATCGTTAATCATAGCCATCATCCCACATCACTATAATCAATCAAAGCTTTCTTCGTTTTTAGAATTCAATGAGTTTGTACTAACAAGCTGACAAACTCTTATAAATCCGCTTCCCTTTAATAATCTATAAAAGCTTTCGAGACACATCTCTTTTGTTGAAGTTACTCAGATCAAAATCATTTTCAAAAACATGACCAAATACTCCTTCAAATTCTTGGGAAAATTTTCAACAGCACCTCCCCAAAAATTGGAGTTTACCACCCGTCACGGGTTCCCTCAAACCAATCTCAGTACCGCATTAGTATTGCAATTTAAAGGTCTCCAAACGATATCTCTGAAACCGATCATTACAAATCTTGATCAAAGTCCAAGGTCACCATGACCAAACATCATAGCACTCATCTCTCGAACACAACAACTTGCACTCAATCATCATCTAAATCCGACTATGCATCAATGATAATTTCCTCATCCATTTCAGAACCATTAAGGCTCACCGCCGCAATTAATTCCAATTATCGAGAATCAGTATCTGTATAAGCTCACTAAACTTTTAAGTACTCCAAGCATAAAGCATTTCTAATCATACCCCACTTTTCCTTATTATTACCATACTATACTAACGCTTTTAGCAAGCTTCCGCTATGCCACTTTGATTTCTCATCAAGTATTAGCTCCATCACTTATTTCCTCAAGTACCCAACCACAACTTAGCATGACTGGTATTTCAAATCAACGTTTCCAAATCCATCATTAGGACCATTTCTTATCTATTTAAATCAGAGGAACTAAAAGTCATGGGTTCAATCCGTTTTACCAAAAATCTAGAAATTAACCAACTACATAACAAACACAACACATCATTCTCAACAGAAAATCATTTACATCACGGGCATTTATCCATTTGTATCAAGGTAAATCCTTACTCGGACCATCCGGTTTGCTTCTCAGTCTAATATTAAGTTCGACAGTCCCAGTTCTACTGTACAGGCGGTATTATAAAAGCATGCACTGTCCTTTAAGCTTGATGATAATAATTACCTCAATCTTACTGTCGCAATCGGCCCGTATCTTGACTCCTTCCTTGTTGGCAATTTCTTGATACATGCCCTGGTAACCCGCACTTGTAACATACGCCTAACCCCAATCGGCACGGCCTATTTGGGTGATGACTTCCACACCTCTGACAGCTCAAAACATTAGAAGCAGCCGCTGCCCGTTTTCCCTTACCATTCCTTTGGAACTCCTCACTCGTCGCAAGGTTATTCCGTCCTTGGGGAAAGTGTTGTATGTATCCCCTCTCCTTAAATTCTCGACCCCTTGGTGCAAATCCTTGGTTGTGCTCTCTATGACTTCCTTCCTCTGCAACCCTCCTTTTTACACACTCTTCAGCAATTCTACTCTTATTCACCAACTCTGAAAAAGTTCGGATCTCCATTGGTCCCACTGAACTCAAGATGTCGCTCCGGAGCCCTCCTTCATACTTAATGCATTTCCATTCCTCGAAGTCTCCCGGAGCTCCCTGACACATGCGAGAAAACCTGAATAGCTCCTCAAATTTGTCTGTATACTCAGATACGGACATAGCACCTTGCTTCAGCTGCAGTAACTCCAATTCCTTGGCTGTTCTGGCGGAATTCGGAAAGTACTTCTTATAGAATTCCACCTGGAAGGCATCCCAATTGATATGATCATTTCCCTGTTGCAGGAGACGTCGAGCCCCTTGCCACCAATGCGATGCTTCCCCCATGAGCAGATAGGTAGCAAATTCAACACGCTGCTCTTCAGGCACCAACTGCGCTTGCAGTGCTCGCTCCATGGCCTGAAACCAAGTATCAGCTTCAGTCGGATTGGTGGTTCCCTTGAACTTAGGTGGATTAACCTTTAAGAAAGTTGCCAGTGTCATCGGGCCCTGAGCTTCCCTTCCGCCATTGCCATTATTGTTTATCTGCTGCCCAAGAGCCTCCGCAGTGGCTTGCATAGCAGCAGCTATATTCTCCAACGCCGCCATAAGGTTTACTGGGTTATTCGGGTTGACTTCCGGTTCCTGCGTACTAGTACGATCTCTCTCACATCCCTGACTGCGTCCATGAGGCGTCATTTGGTTCTTATACACACCAAACAATCGATATCAAGTTGATCAGTCTCAATATCGGAAGTACAGTGCTTCAAAGTACCAAAGGTACACTCATAGACTTCATGCTAGATGTATCGGTTAGATACCCTAACTAGCACAGGCACAGACTCAGAGTATGCATTGAAGCATAAGCAGTTCCATCCCTCAGGCTCACGAGGACGAACTGCTCTGATACCATAATGTAACACCCTAATATTCAAATCCTTATGCTCGAGTCATAAGTCAATGATATTACGGTGGTACGACTCTCAGGTGGATTTTTAATATATAAATATAGGTAATTTCGAAAGGAGTATTAATCGAGAAGCCTGAAAAGAGTAGAAATAAAATCGCGAAGACGTATCACTCACGTTTCAACAACGAAAAGATAGAACGTGAAGCCGAAAGCGATATATGGACAGGGCATAAAGGAGATAAAGAGATAGACAACAGATAGATATATATAACATAAGTAATAGCCACTAGTCGCGACCCGCGAAGTTTAGGCCGGCTAGGGTACAGTATGAAAGTAACTGACAACAGTACATCCTAATCTCTCCCAAAGGAAACATCAGAGCCTCTATAGGCAAGTTCCAAAGAGTTCAACACATAATATAACCTTTTCAAAACAAAGGTGGAGAGATTCTAAGGAAAACACAAAGTAGAGAAAATAAATATCTTCGCCGTCTCTCAGACGAACCGCAGCTCACCTCTGAGCACCTGAACCTGTATCTGAAAAATAAGAGATATATACGGAATGAGAACCCCGGGCCCATGGGTTCCCAGTACGGTAAAAGTGTCAAATAAATACAATGCACTGCAATAAAAACTCACTAAGCATCCTAAACTCCTTTTCACCAAATATCCAGCCTAGATTCTCACTAATCCATAAATAGGCATCTGTCGTAAGGGGATACTAAATCTAGTTCATGTTACACATGTTTCCCAATTCGCTGATTCTTTCACGAATCAGACTCAGAATCATAAGCAAAACCATTACCAGTTGTTCTGCCTCAGCAACTTTATATCAATACATCATACCCTCGCCTGGAGCTAGTGAAATCACATCACTGCGTCTACCCAGGGGGCTCAAATGATCTCATTCGAAAATCATCATCATTATGCAATCGCATTATCAATTCATCTCATCAAGAACAGCCCCCAACATCCACCAACACCATCATGAGGGATCTCTCAGTTGTAAAAACACAAGCAATACAGACAAGTAATACACAAATAAGGTACAAGTAGCATGTAATCAGGTAACATAGCATATATGATATAGAAATCCAAAACAAATAGGCAAACCCAAACAATTCAAACATATGCAAATGATGTATGCCTTCCCTATGGCTGATGATATCATCTGTCGGTTATATAGCCAACCCGACACGTCCTGGTAGCTAACCATGGACAGAAACACCCCTTGCGGAGCAAGTAGGTTTGAGCTACAACCCCCTTGCTACTACCCGCTCAGCCCAGAGCCAGTGGAACAACCACTACTGCGGCTACTACCCAGGCGGGTGTTTATCAGCTCAACCTGGAGCCAGTGGAACAACCACTACTGCGGCTACTACCCAGGCGTCACAATCTCTGACCTGGAGCAAGTGGGACGAACCACAACCCTTGCTACTGCCCAGGTTTCACAATCTCTTACCTGGAGCAAGTGGGACGAACCACAACCCTTGCTACTGCCCAGGTATCTTAAGCATTAACCTGGAGCAAGCGGGACAAACCACAACCCTTGCTACTGCCCAGGTATCTTAGGCATTGACCCGGAGCAAGCGGGACGAACCACAACCCTTGCTACTGCCCAGGTATCTTAAACATTAACCCGGAGCAAGTGGGACGAGCCACAACCCTTGCTACTGCCCAGGTATCTCAACATATATTCATTCAATCTCAATTCATATTATCAATCCTCATTGTTATCAAATCTCAAACATTAACCTGGAGCAAGTGGGACGAACCCCAACCCTTACTACTACCCAGGTATCAGAGTTACATTCATTCAAAACTCCATAATTAACTCATTTATCATAAACATCCTTTTCCGCCTCATACCCGGAGCAAGTGGACAACGCCACTGCCTACTACCCGGGGTTACACATCACATTTCAATATTTTCCATTATTATCCATTCAACACATTCATTCATTAATCATATATGCATTTATACTCAGCCATAATCAATAATGGCTTTGCCGTGACCCGGCAATAACTCAGCCATCCGGCTCATGGTTCAATCAAGAACCAGCCATTTATCAATAGATATAGCCCTTCGGCTCATGGCATACACGGTACTCCTACCGTCATCCTCCATATCTCATATAATCATCGTTGATCACCATTGATCATAACTTTTCCCCTTGCTTCACTCGCAAGTTACCACATCCCCTAGTTCCTTTCTCATTGCTAAGCATATCATAATGATTTAATACATAAAGGGTGAGATCGGAGGCTTAGAAGTATGAGATTTGGCTCTTAGAACTCAAAAATCAACTTTGGCATGAAAGCAGGGCCACGCGTACGCGTACTCCACGCGCACGCGTGGATGGCCACAAAACTCATCGGCGCATACGCGCCATTCACGCGGACGCGCGGATTGAAAAATAGACAATGACGCGTACGCGTCAGCCACGCGTACGCGTGGGTACACTTGCGCCCCAAGCACAAGACTGGCACAACTCTGGCACAACTCTCGGGAAAATGGCTGGGCAATGGGTGCAGCGCATCGACGCGCACGCGCACACCACGCGCACGCGTGGATGGTGCCTTCTCGAAGAACGACGCGTACGCGCCAAGTGCGCCTACGCGTGGAGGGTCATTCTGCTAAAAATTTTCTAAGTTAAAAGCTGCAGAATTCACAGATTCAACCCCCAATCTTCCGACGGACATAACTTCCTCATTTTAAATCGTTTTTCACCCGTTCTTCGAACGGCATGGACATCCCGGATCCAATTTCATTTCTAAACAGATTTGGCACAAAACAAAGATCCGTAGTCCAAGTTATGTCCCGTCAAAGTATGCCCAAAAACCATATTTTCATATAAAACCACAAAGTGCCATTTTCAAAACAAGCCATTTTCAACTCTTTTCAAAACCAACCAAAACATGCCAATTTCAACCCCTTTTGAAACCAATCAAAATATACCAAAAATCAACATCAAGCCTCCTCAACTCATACATTAACACTTTACCACGAATCACAAAACCATCATATAACCATCTTTACCCATTTCAAGCAAATGGCTAAATTACAAACATAACAACATGTCATACATCCTTCCTCATCTCAATTTCCAACAATACTATTTCCAATCAACCATCATTATACATAATCAATATCATAATCACTATCACGTGGTTTCACCCACAAATCAACCTTAATCATTCCTCAAGCATATATCACAATATATATACCTCTCATGCATCACCATACCATCAAGACATCAATAATCATAATCACATATATGACCACATAATATTTTTCAACCCAAAACCAAACATACTTCATCTACATAATTTCACCCTTCAACTCCTCGAACCTTATTATTCGATAATCAACCCAATCATTCGCATATTCATTATATGAAATTCATCCAATCACTTGTGTCATCATACAATGCACACATCAACTTACCTCCCTTACCTCTTTCCGGCCTCCGGCCCAAAATTTACGGCCTCCGGCCCAATTTCACAATTTAAATGCATAAACCACAAATTAATACTCATTACCCAATACATCAAATTTTCAATACACCAAGCATACAAGGCCACACAATTCTCAACCCAACCATCAATTCACATTACATACCAACTATGCATATTAGCATCAACCATTTACACAATCCAAACTTAATCCTAGGGGCATCTAGCCTAGGAATTCTCATCACACTACACGGTACTTAAATGAAACTTAAACCGTACCTCTTGTAGCCAAATCAATTGAGCCTCTTCTATGGAAGTCTCCACCAACCCTTAGCTCCAAGCCTCACCAAAGCTCCACAAGCAACACCAATCTCCCAATTGTGCACCAAGATCATCAAATACACTAACATAACCAATATCACATACATACATCAACCTAGGGCTCATAAAGATGATAAATCACAAGGGTTTGAGCACTTCTTACCTCAGCCCATATGAAGTAGGGATAGAACCCACTTAGAATCCATGTTGGAGTATCCCTAAACACCCAAAATCACAAGATTTCAACACTAACTTCCCAAAAACGTGTAACAGTGGGGAAATTCGAAAACTGGGCAGAGATGAATGGAATACTCACCACAAAACTTAGATAGAATTGTAGAGGATGAGAAGAGCGACGCGTGGCCACAAACGGCTCATCAATCGGAGCTCCGTAGCTCAAGTTATGGTGGTTTGAAGATCAAAGAGAGTTAGGTTTTCTCTCTTCTCTTCTCTCTTCTCAATTCAGCGCCCCACACTCCTCTTTTAGGGTAAAAATGAGCTGAAATGCTCATAACTAATGTTTATATATGTTGGGTCTTGGGTCCACTTAGGCCCAGTTCACTTATTTTTGTCCGTTGGCCTAATTTTGGACCAAAACCTTTAAGATTAGCGCTCTAAATCGCACTTCAAATATTTCTACCTCCCCTAATTATAATTCCTCATTTCTTAATCTTATTTACTCATAATCAATTTTCTCAGCTGCAGTACCAGACAGGTCTCAGCCAGTACTACCGGTCAAAATTTCACTGTGCGCTTTTACGCAGAAAACTATGTCTTCCGACTCAGAAAAATTCACTGAATCCAAATATCATATTTAAATCATCAAATTCCAATTGCCAAATCTTCCAACCATATTCGCTCCTACTTAACTCATTATTTAATTAATTTCGGTTAGACCGGGTATTACAATCAGCTAAGGTATGGTTTAGGTTTTGCACATTTAATATGTAATGCTCTGTGTAAACTTAGGCTAGAGAACTATAGGATAAGTTGAAATGTGTATTTATTTTAATGTTTAGTAACTTTGATGGATTTATTAAATGATATTGAGAGTGAGCGGTGATTGATGGCTTTGTTGAAAGTGTGGTGTCAGTGCTTGATGATGAATTTTATTGAGGTTGATGGACGTTGACTTAGCATATTTGATATAAATTAGCAAATTCTTGATGTAAGTGTTGAACCATTCATGAGAGTGGTGTGGAGCATTTATTGCGGGTAATTGTTGAATAAAAGGGTTAAATGTGTAACACCCTAATTACCCTAACCCTTACCTCATGTCGTAAAGCAAAGGTTAATCAAGGGTTACGACAATTCTAAGGCTCATACATAAATACATATATAGAAGGAATACTAATTCTAGAAGCCCGATGAAGAAAATAACTCAAATCAGGATGTGAAACGCGCAAAACATACTCACGAAGCTACTAACCTAACGCATAAGATATAGATATAATATAACAAAATATAAAAGTATAATAGCATAAGAATCTAGCCACGGCTCGCGGAGTTTTAGTCGACTAGCAATATACAGACAATACAGAAATCTAAAGATTTAAAACAGCTTATACATGTTTTTCCTCCCAAAGTAAGCCTCTAGGCAAAAGTAAAAGCAAAAGTGAGAGTACAAATCAAAATAACTCTACTAGAAACAAAATAGAATAAGATCCCCCACTCTGCTACCATCAAACAACTTACTGAGGTGGGTTACGACCTGCATCTGAAAGACAACAACAACGTATAGAATGAGAATCGAAGGTTCTCAGTATGGTAATAGTACCTAGTAATGTAAGATGTAAGACCCAGAGATGCCAGAGGCAATCCTATAGCTTCATACCAAACAGATATTCAAGCTTAAATGAAATAAATAACTTAAACCGTAACAAAAAATAATGGTATCTAAATTTAGGGGATTTCTATCTAAAACTAGCCACCTGCTTCCCACATGCCTTCACCAACCTACCCTCCATGCGATCCCATCGTCGCTGCCTACCTAACCTTCTCAATGCCGAACAACCAAGATAATGCAAGCAAGGAAAGCACAGATAGTATTCATATATATAACATGTAATTCAAGAAGCAAGTAGACATGTTATACAATTAGGCAAGCCCAAGTAAACAAAGCAAGCAAGCATATAGAAGATGCATATGTTGAATGTCTGTCCTATTGACTGTGATATCACATGTCGGTTATTGTGCCAAACCCGACAGAAAATTCGGACGGCAACTCCCGGATTAGTCTCTTTGTTGCGCAAACTCAGGAGGAATAATTTCAAGGAATAAGTGCCTTACCACCTTCTCCTTTCAGAAGGAAACGTTCCGAGGGAGGGTGCCCTACCACCTTGCAACCAGAGAGAAACCCATGCTCAGTAGGAAAATTTCGAGGGAGAGTGCCTTACTACCTTCTCCTTTTAGAGGGAAACGTTCTGAGGGAGAGTTCTCTACCACTGTCCTCTCAAGCAATAATATGAGTGAGAAGCCCAGCTTCAAGTCTCACATCCGAACGTAGAAGGGAGACTGCCACAACCCCTACGATGGATAATGATGAGTGGATAATTTATACGCTTTTTGGCATTGTTTTTAGTATGTTTTTAGTATATTTTAGTTAGTCTTTATTATATTTTTATTATTTTTAGTTAAAATTCACTTTTCTGGACTTTACTATGAGTTTGTGTGTTTTTCTGTGATTTCAGGTATTTTCTGGCTGAAATTGAGGGACCTGAGCAAAAATCTTATTTAGAGGCTGAAAAGGACTGCAGATGCTGTTGGATTCTGACCTCCCTACACTTGAAGTCGATTTTCTAGAGCTACAGAAGCCCAATTGGCGCGCTCTCAATTGCGTTGGAAAGTAGATATCCTGGGCTTTTCAGCAATGTATAATAGTCCATACTTTGCCCGAGATTTGATGACCCAAACCGGCGTTCTAAATCAGCTCAAAACTGCCCGGTGCTAAACGCCGGAACTGGCACAAGAATGGGAGTTAAACACCCAAACTGGCACAAAAGCTGGCGTTTAACTCCAAGAAAAGTCTCTACACATGAAAGCTTCAATGCTCAGCCCAAGCACACACCAAGTGGGCCCGGAAGTGGATTTTTAAGTCATTTACTCATTTCTGTAAACCCTAGGCTACTAGTTCTCTACAAATAGAACCTTTTACTATTGTATTCTCATCTTGGTAGCTATTTTTGTGTAGTCTTATGCTATCTTAGATCATTGGGAGGCTAGCCTCTCAGCCATGCCTGAACCTTGTTCTTATGTATTTTCAACGGTGGAGTTTCTACACACCATAGATTAAGGTGTGGAGCTCTGCTGTACCTCGAGTATTAATGCAATTACTATTGTTCTTCTATTCAATTCAGCTTATTCTTGTTCTAAGATATTCATTCGCACCCAAGAACATGATGAATGTGATGATTATGTGACGCTCATCATCATTCTCACTTATGAACGCGTGCCTGACAACCACTCCCGTTCTACAAGCAAACAAGGCTTGAATATTTATCTCTTGGATTCCTTAATCAGAATCTTCGTGGTATAAGCTAGAATTGATGGCGGCATTCAAGAGAATCCGGAAGGTCTAAACCTTGTCCATGGTATTCTGAGTAGGATTCAAGGATTGAATGACTGTGACGAGCTTCAAACTCCTGAGGGCTGGGCGTTAGTGACAGACGCAAAAGAATCACTGGATTCTATTCCAACCCGATTGAGAACCAACAGATGATTAGCCGTGCTGTGACAGAGCGCGTTGAACATTTTCACTGAGAGGATGGGAGGTAGCCATTGACAACGGTGAAACCCTACATACAGCTTGCCATGGAAGGAGCCTTGCGTGTTTGAAGAAGAAGACAGTAGGAAAGCAGAGGTTCAGAAGACAGAGCATCTCCAAAACCTCAACCTGTTCCCCATTACTGCAAAACAAGTACTCATTTCATGTTCTTTTGCTTTTTACAATCAACCCTGATAATTATTGATATCCTGACTAAGAGTTACAAGATAACCATAGCTTGCTTCAAGCCGACAATCTCCGTGGGATCGACCCTTACTCACGTAAGGTATTACTTGGACGACCCAGTGCACTTGCTGGTTAGTTGTGCGGGATTGCAAAAGTGTGATTGCAATTTCGTGCACCACGTTCATAAGTGAGAATGATGATGAGCGTCACATAATCATCACATTCATCATGTTCTTGGGTGCAAATCAATATCTTAGAACAAGAATAAGCTGAATTGAATAGAAGAACAATAGTAATTGCATTAATACTCGAGGTACAGCAGAGATCCACACCTTAATCTATAGTGTGTAGAAACTCCACCGTTGAAAATACATAAGAACAAGGTCTAGGCATGGCCGTGAGGCCAGCCCCCATGATCTAAGAACTAGACGTCCAAAGATGAAACTACAATAGTAAAAGGTCCTATATGTAGAGAACTAGTAGCCTAGGGTTTACAAAGATGAGTAAATGACATAAAAATCCACTTCCGGGCCCACTTGGCGTGTGCTTGGGCTGAGCATTGAAGCTTTCATGTGTAGAGACTTTTCTTGGAGTTAAACGCCAGCTTGTATGCCAGTTTGGGCGTTTAACTCCCATTCTTGTGTCAGTTCCGGCGTTTAACGCCGAGCATTCTTGACCTGATTTGGAACGCCGGTTTGGGCCATCAAATATCGGGCAAAGTAAGGACTATTAGACATTGCTGGAAAGCCCAGGATGTCTACTTTCCAACGCCATTGAGAGCGCGCCAATTGAGCTTCTGTAGCTCCAGAAAATCCACTTCGAGTGCAGGGAGGTCAGAATCCAACAGCATCTGCAGTCCTTTTCTGTCTCTGAATCAGAATTTTGCTCAGGTCCCTCAATATCAGCCAGAAAATAACTGAAATCACAGAAAAACACAAAAACTCATAGTAAAGTCCAGAAAAGTAAATTTTAATTAAAAACTAATAAAAATATACTAAAAACTAACTAAAACATACTGAAAACATACTAAAAACAATGCCAAAAAGTGTATAAATTATCCGCTCATCAGGTTCTCAAATCACCAATTCAATGATACCCAATGACTCAAGGTCACTCAATTCCCTTAGCCTAGGCCAAGAGTAAAGAGAACTACTCAAAAATTAGAGAAAATATTTTATCAAACATGTAGAGTGCAATGAAAGTAAACATCATAAATTGTAAGAATACTAAAATCTAACAACTACCAATTACAAGGAAAGTTAGATCACAACTCAAATCAACATTAAAAGAACATCAAACATTAATTTGCATTAAAGAAAGGATCCAAATCCAACAAGAGTTCATCAACATAAAAGGGAGCATAAAAGTATAATTAACACCATAAACTAAGAGAATAAAAGTGTAGAAACAAGAAATTGTAAAAGAAACAAGATGAGAACAATAATCAAAACCTAGATCTAAGATGGAATTAAGCTAACCTAACCTAATTCTAGAGAGAAGAGGGAGCTTCTCTCTCTAGAAACTAACCTACATGATGCTATACTACCAAAGAATTGCTCCCCCCTTGCCCAAGCTTGAATTCTGCATGAAATAGCATTAAAAAATGAGTTGGATTGGGCCCAAAATGCTCTAGAAATCGCTGGCCACGAATTGCTTAAAGTGTACCCACGTGCAGCATCGGCGTGCACGCATACATGGCGCGTGCGCGCCCCTAAATGCGAAGCAATATATGGCAAATTTTATATCATTTTGAAGTCCCGGATGTTAACTTTCCAACGCAACTGGAACTGCCTCATTTGGACCTCTTTAGCTTAAGTTATGGTCGATTGAGTGCGAAGAGGTTAGGCTTGACAACTTTATGGTTCCTTCATTTCTTCATGAGCTCTCCCACTTTGCATGCTTTTCTCCTCACTTTTTCCATCCAATACTTGCCTTATGAATCTGAAATCACTCAACAAACATATCAAGGCATCGAATGGAATTAAAGTGAATTAAATTTAGCTATTTTAAGGCCTAAAAAGCATGTTTTCACACTTAAGCACAAATCTAGGGAGAATTACAAAACCATGCTATTTCATTGAATAAATGTGAGAAACGGTGATAAAATCTCCCAAATCAAGCACAAGATAAACCACAAAATCGGGGTTTATAAAATCTCCCCACACTTAAACAAAGTATGTCCTCATGCTAAGAATAAAGAAGGACAAGAAAAGGGTATGAACATTTATTCAATGCAAAGAAACTATATGCACCTATCTATATAAATGCAACTAAATGCAAAATGATTCTACCTACTTGGTCAAAAGTAAATCAATCTCCAAGAACATATATAAGCAAGTAGGGCAAAGGTCATATGACAACTCACAAACTCTACCAATTTAAATATCAAAATGAAGTTCAAATAGACTTGCAAGAAGAACGCTCATGAAAGTCGAGAACAAGGAATTGAGCATCGAACCCTCACCGGAAGTGTATCCGCTCAAGTCGCTCAAGTGTATAGGATCGATCTACTCAATTCTCTTCTAATCATGCTTTCCAAGATTTGCTTTTCTTCTAACAATCAACAATTATTCAATGCATGCATACATTCATCATGAGGACTTATTCATAGGTTGTAATGGGGCTAGGGTAAAGGTGAGGATGCATATGGTCAAGTGAGCTTGAAATTTGAATCTTTGATTAACCTAAGCTCTCACCAAACACATATAACAACCTATACAATTCTAATACACAACCTAGCTACCCACGATTCCCACTTTTTAACATACTCATGCATTCTCTTTAATTCACATTCCATATGCATTGATTTTTATTGAACTTTTCTTTGGGGCATTTTTGTTCCCTTTTTATTTCTTTTTCTCTTTTTTTTTTCTTTTTCTATGTATATATATTTTTTTCTTTATCATTTCATTTTTTTTCACATTTTTTGTTTTTTCAAAAGTATAGACAAACATATCGATGCATATGGTTTTACATATAGTGCATGAATATGTACCCAATTCCCAATATTTTCAACAAAAATACAAAAATTACACTTTTACCTCAACTAATGTCCCAAGTTTTCCATACCCAAATGATACACACCCTCATTAGCCTAAGCTAATCAAAGATCTAAATTAAGGACATTTATTATTTTTCACTTAGGGGTAGTGATGTGCTAAAATTAAGAACAAAAGGGATTAAATAGGCTCAAATTTGGCTAATAATGGTTGATGAAAGGTAGGCTATTTGGGTAAGTGAGCTAAATAAAATGATGGCCTCAATCATATAAATGCATGTATACATGGAATAATGGACATAAAGAATCAAACAAATCAAATATTACAATCATAGAAAGAGAACAATGCACACAAGAATGGGAAATAAGTGGTTATAAGATGTAACAATGCAATTAGGCTCAAAACTCACATGCTTATGTTCTTAGCTCAAAAACCATGTTCCAAAATAAATTCTTCAAGCAAGTTCAACAATTTTTTTTTTCAAATTGGTAGGGTCTCCTAAAAACAGTTTCTTGGAAAAGAAATCATCACCCTAACCAAGTAGTCCTAACATAAAAAGAAATGATAGAATATATACAAATTATAACTAACATGCAACCTATCATGCAATGCAACAACTAACTAACAAAAAAATTGGTGTTGAAAAAGGAAGTTGTTACCCACGGAGATCGGTCGGACGACCTCCCTACACTTAAAAATTTGCACCGTCCTCGGTACATGCAAAGAAGGGCAATGTGGATGGGTTGCTACAATTGATGAGCTCTTTCAAAAGGTTGTGCGGATGAACTTGTTTGTTTCCCCATTTAAAAGCTTTTCCATTCCTTTCCTTCTTGGTGGCCAACCTAAAAGGAGAGAAAAGAAATAAAATTAAGCCTGCAATAAAGATATTAAAGCGAAGAGAACATAGGCGGGGCTAATGCCAATTAAAAGTAGGGTTCTCACTATTTGGTAGCTACAACATATAAGTGAGAAGATAATACAAGCTAAGGCATATCAACTAATACTTGATGCAAGAGTGAAGTCAAAGCATAGGTACATGACATGAAGAGCATGTTGCATCAAGCTTAATTAACAATTGACACAAACAAGATTAGTGATAAGCATGAGAGCATTTGGTCCCATCCTAACTCAATGATGATGAGATACAAAAACAAGGGATCACGAGTCAGGAAGGACTAAAGCACTAATCTTGTGTGTAGAGCAAATTAATGCCAAATAAGTCATGAAGCACCAAGAGTAAGCAAGAAATTCTCAACAATTGAGCAAGAGTATTCAACACCATTATTAAAATAAGAAACTTAGAAAGAAAAATAAGAACAAGCTATGAAATTATTTATTTTTTTATTTTATTTTAAACTTTTTTTTAGAAATATATTTTTTTTTCAAGAGAGAAAGAAGAAAAAAAGAAAAAGAAAAAGAAAAAAAATAGAAAGAAAGAAGAAGAAAAGAAGAAAGAAGGAGAAAGGAGGAGGGAGAAAAACAGGGTGCAAATCCGCGTGCGCGCGCCATGCGTGCTTATGCGTGGATACGGCAGGGACAATCCGTGCGCGCGTGCCATGTGTGCTTATGCGCGGATCGCCTGGCACAAAGTAGGCATAAAGTGGGCACAACTCTCGGGTTTTAGTACTAGGAGTTGTGAAACCACATTGGCGCGCGCGCACAGCGTGCTTGCGCACCGATGCCCCCCCTTTTTTTAAAGCACAAAAACAGAATTTAACCCTCTCTTAACCTATAAATATTCTAAAGCAACCAAAATTCAAATTTAACAACATATCTTTTTAATTTTTGAAAAATTTTCAAACATACTAAAAACAAAACTTATACTACAAAGAAAATGCAATCTAACAACAACTATTCTAATTAAAGCATGAATGCAACAAACAACCTATCAATAAAAGCAAAATGCATAAGAGTATTGAAAATAAGAAGAACTACCTATAATGGTAACTCAAATCACTTATTAACCAAATCTAAAAGAGAGTGGAAAGAGTTTACCATGGTGGGGTGTCTCCCACTTAGAACTTTTAGTTTAAGTCCTTAAGTTGGATATTTGGTGGGGGTCCTTGCTAGGGTGATTTATACTTGAATTCATCCTTGAATGCCCAATGATGAGCAGATAATTTATACGCTTTTTGGCATTGTTTTTAGTATGTTTTTAGTATGTTTTAGTTAGTTTTCATTGTATTTTTATTAGTTTTTAGTTAAAATTCACTTTTCTAGACTTTACTATGAGTTTATGTATTTTTCTGTGATTTCAGGTATTTTCTGGCTGAAATTGAGGGACCTGAGCAAAAATCTGATTCAGAGGCTGAAAAGGACTGCAGATGCTGTTGGATTCTGACCTCGCAGCACTCGAAGTGGATTTTCTGGAGCTACAGAAGCCCAATTGGCGTGCTCTCAACTGCGTTGGAAAGTAGACATCCTGGGCTTTCCATCAATGGATAATAGTCCATACTTTGCCCGAGATTTGATGGCCCAAACCGGCGTTTCAAATCAGATCAAAACTGCCCGGCGTTAAACGCCGGAACTGGCACAAGAATGGGAGTTAAACGCCCAAACTGGCACAAAAGCTGGCGTTTAACTCCAAGAAAAGTCTCTACACATGAAAGCTTCAATGCTCAACCCAAGCACACACCAAGTGGGCCCGGAAGTCGATTTTTATGTCATTTACTCATCTTTGTAAACCCTAAGCTACTAGTTCTCTACATATAGGACCTTTTACTATTGTATTCTCATCTTTGGACGTCTAGTTCTTAGATCATTGGGAGGCTGGCCATTCGGCCATGCCTAGACCATGTTCTTATGTATTTTCAACGGTGGAGTTTCTACACACCATAGATTAAGGTGTGGAGCTCTGCTGTACCTCGAGTATTAATGCAATTACTATTGTTCTTCTATTCAATTCAGCTTATTCTTGTTCTAAGATATCACTTGTTCCTCAACTTGATGAATGTGATGATCCGTGACACTCATCCTCATTCTCACCTATGAACGTGTGCCTAACAACCACCTCCGTTCTACCTTAGATTGAGTAGATATCTCTTGGATTCCTTAATCAGAATCTTCGTGGTATAAGCTAGAATTGATGGCGGCATTCAAGAGAATCCGGAAGGTCTAAACCTTGTCTGTGGTATTCTGAGTAGGATTCAAGGATTGAATGACTGTGACGACCTTCAAACTCCTGAAGGCTGGGCGTTAGTGACAGACGCAAAAGAATCACTGGATTCTATTCCAACCTGATTGAGAACCGACAGATGATTAGCCGTGCTGTGACAGAGCGCGTTGAACATTTTCACTGAGAGGACGGGACTGTAGCCACTGACAACGGTGATGCCCAACATACAGCTTGCCATAGAAAGGAGTAAGAAGGATTGGATGAAGATGGTAGGAAAGCAGAGAGAGGGAAGGGACAAAGCATCTCCATACGCTTATATGAAATTCTCACCAATGAATTACATAAGTATCTCTATCTTTATTTTATGCTTTATTCATAAATCATCCATAACCATTTGAATCTGCCTGACTGAGATTTACAAGGTGACCATAGCTTGCTTCATACCAACAATCTCCGTGGGATCGACCCTTACTCGCGTAAGGTTTATTACTTGGACGACCCAGTGCACTTGCTGGTTAGTTGTGCGAAGTTGTGATAAAGAGTTGAGATTGCAATTGAGCGTACCATGTTGATGGCGCCATTGATGATCACAATTTCATGCACCAAGTTTTTGGCACCGTTGCCGGGGAATTAAATGTCCTAACTACAGTTTCGCATTTGTTCCCTGCAATAACAGTGCCAAGTTTTGATCCGGCAACAACACCAAGTTTTTGGCGCCGTTGCCGGGGATTGTTTGAGTTTGGACAACTGACGGTTCATCTTGTTGCTTAGATATGGTATTTTTCTTCAGAGTTCTTAAGAATGAATTCTAGTGTTTCAAGGTGATGTTCTTATCATCACCAAAGCTGATTGATTCTCATCAATTTAGCTCTTGAATGCAATGTCCTGCTGAAGCTTGGCTAGCCATGTCTAATTCCTTTAGACTGAAGCTTTAGACTAACATTGCATGATTCCTGGAATTCTCATTAAGAACTTTGATATCCTTATTTTCTTTTTCACTCAATTTTCGAAAAAATCCAAAAAAATTACAAAATCATAAAAACCAAAAATATTTTGTATGTTTCTTGTTGAGTCTAGTGTCTAATTTTAAGATTGGTGTTAATTGCATGTTTCTGTTCTTCTTGCATTTTTCGAATTCATTCATGTGTCTTCATTGATCTTCAAGTTGTTCTTGATGATTTCCTTACTTTGATCTTTAAATTCTCTTGTCTTGAGTGTTTTGTTGTTTCTCATATGCATTCTCATTTTGTTAGTGTCAATAGTATACAAACTGCTAAGTTTGGTGGCTTGCATGCATTGTTTATTTGATCTTAGTCTCATTATTAAAAATCCAAAAAAAAAAATTTAATTTGTGTCTTTTCAAGTCAATAAAACAGAGAATTGAAGATTCAAAACATACAGCAGAGGAATTACACAGAAAAAGCTGGGCGTTCAAAACGCCCAGTGAGGAAGGAAAATTGGCGTTTAAATGCCAGCCAGGGTACCTGGCTGGGCGTTTAACGCCCAAAAGGGTAGTGTTTTAGGCGTTAAACGCCAAAATGTATACCATTCTGGGCGTTTAACGCCAGGATGGCACAAGAGGGAAGATTCTGTTTTAATTCAAATTTTTTTTACAAGTTTTCAAAATTTTTCAAAATCAAATCTTTTTCAAATCATATCTTTTCAATCATATATTTTCAAAATCAATTTCTTTCTTTTTCAAAGATACTTGCTAACAATTAATGATTTGATTCAACATTTCAAGTATGTTGCCTTTTCTGTTGAGAAAGGTTTAATGTTTGAATCATATCTTTTCTTGTTAGCCAAGTCATTAATTTTCAAAATTAAATCTTTTTAAATTGTTTTTCAAATCATATCTTCTCAATCATGTCTTTTTAAAACCATAACTTTTCAATCATATCTTATTAATCACATCTTTTTCAAAATAGTTTTCAATCATATCTTTTTACTTTCTAATTTCAAAATCTTTTTCAAAAACTTTTCCACTCTTAGTTTTCGAAAATCAATTAGTATTTTTCAAAATGATTTTAAAATCTTTTACTTAATTTTCGAAAATTTCTTCCCTTCTTCTCACATCCTTCTATTTATGGACTAACACTCCTCCTCAATGCACAATTTGAACTCTATCCCTCTTGATAAGTTTGAATACCTCCTCCTTCTATTCTTCTTTTCCTCTGACACCTCAAGGAATCTCTATACTGTGACATAGAGGATTCCATATTTTCTTGTTCCCTTCTCTTTCATATGAGCAGGAACAAAGACAAAAGCATTCTTGTTGAGGCTGACCCTGAACCTGAAAGGACCTTGAAGCGAAAGCTAAAAGAAGCTAAAGCACAACTCTCTGTAGAGGACCTAACAGAAATCTTCAAACAAGAAGAACCCATGGCAGCCGAAAACAACAACAATGCCAACAATGCAAGGAAGGTGCTGGGTGACTTTACTGCACCTACTCCCAACTTCTATGGGAGAAGCATCTCTATCCCTGCCATTGGAGCAAACAACTTTGAGCTTAAGCCTCAATTAGTTTCTCTAATGCAACAGAATTGAAAGTTCCATGGACTTCCATTGGAAGATCCTCATCAGTTTTTAGCTGAATTTTTGCAAATCTGTGACACTGTCAAGACTAATGGGGTTGACCCTGAGGTCTACAGACTTATGCTATTCCCTTTTGCTGTAAGAGACAGAGCTAGGATATGGTTGGACTCACAACCTAAAGAAATCCTGAACTCTTGGGAAAAGCTAGTCAATGCCTTCTTGGCAAAGTTCTTTCCACCTCAAAAATTGAGTAAGCTTAGAGTGGAAGTCTAAACCTTCAGACAGAAGGAAGGTGAATCCCTCTATGAAGCTTGGGAAAGATACAAACAATTGATCAGAAAGTGTCCCTCTGACATGCTTTTTGAATGGAGCATCATAGGTATCTTCTATGATGGTTTGTCTGAACTGTCCAAGATGTCATTGGACAGCTCTGCTGGAGGATCTCTTCATCTGAAGAAGACGCCTGCAGAAGCTCAAGAACTCATTGAAATGGTTGCAAATAACCAATTCATGTACACTTCTAAAAGGAATCCTGTGAACAATGGGACGAATCAGAAGAAAGGAGTTCTTGATATTGATACTCTGAATGCCATATTGGCTCAGAACAAAATATTGACTCAGCAAGTCAATATGATTTCTCAAAGTCTATCTGGAATGCAAGCTACACCAGGCAGTACTAAGGATGCTTCATCTGAAGAAGAAGCTTATGATCCTGAGAACCCTTCAATGGAAGAGGTGAATTACATGGGAGAATCCTATGGAAACACCTATAATCCTTCATGGAGAAATCATCCAAATCTCTCATGGAAGGATCAACAGAGACCTTAACAAGGTTTCAACAACAATAATGGTGGAAGAAACAGGTTTAGCAATGGCAAGCCTTTTTCATCATCTTCTCAGCAACAGACAGAGAATTCTAAGCAGAGCCACTCTGACTTAGCAACCATGGTCTCTGATCTAATCAAAACCACTCAAAGTTTCATGACTGAAACAAGGTCCTCCATTAGGAATTTGGAGGCACAAGTGGGACAGCTGAGCAAGAAAATTACTGAACTCCCTCCTAGTACTCTTCCAAGCAATACAGAAGAGAACCCAAAAGGAGAGTGCAAGGTCATCAACATGGCTGAATTTAGAGAGGAGGAAGAGGCAGTGATCGCCACTGAGGAAGACCTCAATGGACGTCCACTGGCCTCTAATGAGTTCCCTAATGAGGAACCATGGGAATCTGAGGCTCAGAATGAGACCATAGAGATTCAATTGAATTTACTTCTGCCATTCATGAGCTCTGATGAGTATTCTTCCTTTGAAGAGGACGAATATGTCACTGAAGAGCAAGTTGCCAAGTACCTTGGCGCAATCATGAAGCTAAATGACAAGTTATTTGGTAATGAGACTTGGGAGGATGAACCCCCTTTGCTCACCAAAGAACTGGATGACTTGACTAGGCAGAGATTACCTCAAAAGAGACAGGATCCTGGGAAGTTTTTAATACCTTGTACCATAGGCACCATGACCTTTAAGAAGGCTCTATGTGACTTAGGGTCAAGTATAAACCTCATGCCTCTCTCTGTAATGGAGAAGCTAGGGATCTTTGAGGTACAAGCTGCAAGAATCTCACTAGAGATGGCAGACAATTCAAGAAAATAAGCTTATGGACTTGTAGAGGATGTTTTGGTGAAGGTTGAAGACCATTACATCCCTGCTGATTTCATAGTCCTTGAGACTGGGAAGTGCATGGATGAATCTATCATCCTTGGCAGACCCTTCCTAGCCACAGCAAAGGCTGTGATTGATGTTGACAGAGGAAAATTGATCATTCAAGTGAATGAAGAATCCTATGTGTTTAAGGCTCAAGGATATCCCTCTGTTACCATGGAGAGGAAGCATGAAGAGCTTCTCTCAAAACAGAGTCAAACAGAGCCTCCACAGTCAAACTCTAAGTTCGGTGTTGGGAGGCCACAACCAAATTCTAAGTTTGGTGTTGAACCCCCACATTTAAACTCTGAGTTTGGTGTTGGGAGGTCCCAACATTGCTTGAGCATTTGTAAGGCTCCATGAAAGCCAAATGTCAAGCTACTGACATTAAAGAAGCGCTTGTTGGGAGGCAACCCAATGTTATAGTTATCTATTTTCCTGTGTTATTTTATGTTTTCTGTAGGTTGATGATCATAGGAAGTCACAAAATCAACTGAAAAAGCAAAAACAGAAAGAAAAACAGCACACCCTGGAGGAAAACCTTGCTGGCGTTCAAACGCCTGTAAGGGCAGCAAATGGGCGTTTAACACCCAGTTTGGCACCATTCTGGGCGTTTAACTCCAGAAAGGGGCACCAGACTGGCGTTAAACGCCAGGAAACGGCAAGAAGCTGGCGTTAAACGCCAGAAATGGGCACCAGCCCGGCGTTTAACGCCAGAATTGGCATAAAGAGCATTTTTGCTCGCCACCTGGTGCAAGGATGAATTTTCCTTGACACCTCAGGATCTGTGGACCCCACAGGATCCCCACCTACCCCATGATGAGCGGATAATTTATACGCTTTTTGGCATTGTTGTTAGGTAGTTTTTAGTAAGTTCAAGCTACTTTTAGGGATGTTTTCATTAGTTTTTATGTTAAATTCACATTTCTGGACTTTACTATGAGTTTGTGTGTTTTTCTATGATTTCAGGTAATTTCTGGCTGAAATTGAGGGACTTGAGCAAAACTCTGATAGGAGGCTGACAAAGGACTGCTGATGCTATTGGAATCTGACCTCCCTACACTCAAAATGGATTTTCTGGAGCTACAGAACTCCAAATGGTGCGATCTCAACGGCGTTGGAAAGTAGACATCCAGAGCTTTCCAGAAATATATAATAGTTCATACTTTATTCGAGAATTAATGATGTAAACTGGCGCTCAACGCCAGTTCCATGTTGCTGTCTGGAGTAAAACGCCAGAAACACGTCACGACCCGGAGTTGAACGCCCAAAATACATTACAACTTGGCGTTCAACTCCAATAAAAGCCTCAGCTCGTGGATAGATCAAGCTCAGCCCAAACATACACCAAGTGGGCCCCAGAAGTGGATTTATGCATCAATTACTTACTTCTGTAAACCCTTGTAGCTAGTTTATTATAAATAGAACTTTTTACTAGTGTATTAGATATCTCTGGACGCCTAGTTCCTAGACCATGGGGGCTGGCCATTCGGCCATACCTGAACCTTTCACACATGTATTTTCAACGGTGGAGTTTCTACACACCATAGATTAAGGGTGTGGAGCTCTGCTGTACCTCAAGTTTCAATACAATTACTATTATTTTCTATTCAATTCTCTTTATTCCTATTCTAAGATATTTGTTGCACTTCAACTTGATGAATGTGATGATCCGTGACACTCATCATCATTCTCACATATGAACGCGCATGACTGACAACCACTTTCGTTCTACTTTAGACCGGGCGCATATCTCTTGGATTCCTTAATCAGAATCTTCGTGGTATAAGCTAGAATTGATGGCGGCATTCATGGGAATCCGGAAAGTCTAACCTTGTCTGTGGTATTCCGAGTAGGATTTCGGAATTGAATGACTGTGATGAGCTTCAAACTCCTGAAGGTTGGGCGTTAGTGACAGACGCAAAAGAATCAAGGGATTCTATTCCAACCTGATTGAGAACCGACAGATGATTAGCCGTGCTGTGACAGAGCATTTGGACCTTTTTCACTGAGAGGATGGGATGTAGCCATTGACAACGGTGATGCCCTACATACAGCTTACCATGGAAAGGAGTAAGAAGGATTGAAGGAAGAAGTAGAAAAGAAGAAAAAGAAAGGGCACAGTATCTCCATACGCTTATCTGAAATTCCCACCATTAATTTACATAAGTATTTCTATCCTATGCTATTTATGTTTATTTCCTGTTTATTATTTATTATTATTCGAAAATTCATAATCAATTATAATCCGTCTGACTGAGATTTACAAGATGACCATAGCTTGCTTCATACCAACAATCTCTGTGGGATCGACCCTTACTCACGTAAGGTATTACTTGGACGACCCAGTGCACTTACTGGTTAGTTGTGCGGAGTTGTGAATTGAATTTTAGACACCGTGATATTGAGCACCAAGTTTTTGGAGCCATTATCGGGGATTGTTTCGAGTTAGAAAAGAATGAATCACAATTTCGTGCACCACCCCACCACTCTCTCTCTTCTTCACCCATTCACCAATCACCTCAACACCTCTTTCCCAAAAATCCCTCACCTATCAAATCCTACCATTCTCTTCACCACTCACATCCATCTTTCATAAAACCCCACCTACCCTACCATTCAAATTCAAACCACTTTCCCTCCCAAACCCACCCATAATGGCCGAACCATACACCCCCTCTCCATTCCTATATAAACCCATCTTCACTCCTTCATTTTCACAAACTAAACACTACCCCCTCCATCTCCTCTATTTCTTCTTCTACTCTCTTCTTTCTTCTTTTGCTTGAGGTCGAGAAAACCTTCTAAGTTTGGTGTGGTAAAAGCATTGCTTTTTATTTTTCCATAACCATTTATGGCACCTAAGGCCGGAGAAACCTCTAGAAAGAGGAAAGGGAAGGCAAAAGCCTCCTCCTCCGAGTCATGGGAGATGGAGAGATTCATCTCAAGGGTGCATCAAGACCACTTCTATGAAGTTGTGGCCATGAAGAAGGTGATCCCCGAGGTCCCTTTCAAACTCAAAAAGAGTGAATATCCGGAGATCCGACATGAGATCCAAAGAAGAGGTTGGGAAGTTCTTACCAACCCCATTCAACAAGTCAGAATCTTAATGGTTCAAGAGTTCTATGCCAATGCATGGATCACCAAGAACCATGATCAAAGTGTGAACCTGGACCCAAAGAATTGGCTTACAATGGTTCGGGGGAAATGCTTAGATTTTAGTCTGGAAAATGTGAGGTTGGCATTCAACTTGCCCATGATGCAAGGAGATGAACACCCTTACACTAGAAGGGTCAACTTTGATCAAATGTTGGACCAAGTCCTCATAGACATTTGTGAAGAGGGCGCTCAATGGAAGAGAGATTCAAGAGGGAAGCCGGTTCAACTGAGAAGGCATGACCTCAAGCCCGTGGCTAGGGGATGGTTGGAGTTTATCCAACGCTCAATCATTCCCACTAGCAACTGGTCCGAAGTTACTATAGACCGGGCTATCATGATTCATAGCATCATGATTGGAGAGGAAGTAGAAGTTCATGAGGTTATAGCCCAAGAACTTTATAAGGTGGCGGATAAGTCCTCTACCTTGGCAAGGTTAGCCTTTCCTCATCTCATTTGTCACCTCTGTTATTCAGTTGGAATTGACATAGAGGGAGATATCCTCATTGATGAGGACAAGCCCATCACTAAGAAAAGGATGGAGCAAACAAGAGATCCCACTCATCATGAAATCCCTGAGATGCCTCAAGGGATGCACTTTCCTCCATAAAACTATTGGGAGCAAATCAACACCTCCCTAGGAGAATTGAGTTCCAACATGGGACAACTAAGGGTGGAGCACCAAGAACATTCCATCCTCCTCCATGAAATTAGAGAAGATCAAAAAATCATGAGAGAGGAGTAACAAAGGCAAGGAAGAGACATTGAGGAGCTCAAGCACTCCATAAGATCTTCAAGAGGAAGAACAAGCTGCCATCACTAAGGTGGACCCGTTCTTTAATTTTCTTGTTCTTTATTCTCCTGTTTTTCGAATTTTCATGCTTATGTTTATCTATGTTTGTGTCTTATGATCATTAGTGTCTTAGTGTCCATGCCTTAAAGTTATGAATGTCCTATGAATCCATCACCTTTCTTGAATGAAAAATGTTCTTAATTGAAAAAGAGAAGAATTGCATGAATTTTGAATTTTATAACAGATTAATTATTTTGATGTGGTGGCAATACTTTTGATTTCTGAATGTACGCTTGAACAGTGCATATGTCTTTTGAACTTGTTGTTCATGAATGTTGGCTTTTGAAAGAATGATGAAAAAGGAGACATGTTACTGAGAATCTGAAAAATCATAAAAATGATTCTTGAAGCAAGAAAAAGCAGTGAATAGCAAAAAAAAAAAAGAAAGAGAAAGAAATAAAGTTGTGATCCAAGGTAAAAAGAGTGTGCTTAAGAACCTTGGACACCTCTAATTGGGGACTCTAGCAAAGCTGAGTCACAATCTGAAAAGGTTCACCCAATTATGTGTCTGTGGCATGTATGTATCCGGTGGTAATACTGGAAGACAGAGTGCTTTGGGCCACGGCTAAGACTCATAAAGTAGTTGTGTTCAAGAATCATCAAACTTAACTAAGAGAATCAATAACATTATCTGGATTCTGAGTTCCTATAGAAGCCAATCATTCTGAATTTCAAAGGATAAAGTGAGATGCCAAAACTGTTCAGAGGCAAAAAGCTAAAAGCCCCACTCATCTAATTAATACTGATCTTCATAGATGTTTTTGGAATTCATTGCATATTCTCTTCTTTTTATCTTAATTGATTTTCAGTTGCTTGGGGACAAGCAACAATTTAAGTTTGGTGTTGTGATGAGCGGATAATTTATACGCTTTTTGGCATTGTTTATAGTATGTTTTTAGTATGTTTTAGTTAGTTTTCATTGTATTTTTATTAGTTTTTAGTTAGAATTCACTTTTCTAGACTTTACTATTAGTTTGTGTATTTTTCGGTGATTTTAGGTATTTTCTGGCTGAAATTGAGGGACCTGAGCAAAAATCTGATTCAGAGGCTGAAAAGGACTGCAGATGCTATTGGATACTGATCTTCCTGCACTCAAAGTGGATTTTCTGGAGCTACAGAAGCCCAATTGGCGCGCTCTCAACTGCGTTGGAAGGTAGACATCCTGGGCTTTCCAGCAATGTATAATAGTTCATACTTTGCCCGAGATTTGATGGCCCAAATCGACGTTCCAAATCAGATCAAAACTGCCCGGCGTTAAATGCCGGAACTGGCACAAGAATGGGAGTTAAACGCCCAAACTGGCACAAAAGCTGGCGTTTAACTCCAAGAAAAGTCTCTACACATGAAAGCTTCAATGCTCAGCCCAAGCACACACCAAGTGGGCCCGGAAGTGGATTTTTATGTCATTTACTCATCTTTGTAAACCCTAAGCTACTAGTTCTCTACATATAGGACCTTTT
The DNA here is from genome assembly GCF_014773155.1 of Arachis stenosperma. Taxonomy (NCBI): domain Eukaryota; kingdom Viridiplantae; phylum Streptophyta; class Magnoliopsida; order Fabales; family Fabaceae; genus Arachis; species Arachis stenosperma. The sequence goes on from NC_080378.1 coordinate 31,944,400, forward strand.
ACTATTGTATTCTCATCTTTGGACGTCTAGTTCTTAGATCAATGGGAGGCTGGCCATTTGGCCATGCCTAGACCTTGTTCTTATGTATTTTCAACGGTGGAGTTTCTACACACCATAGATTAAGGTGTGGAGCTCTGCTGTACCTCGAGTATTAATGCAATTACTATTGTTCTTCTATTCAATTCAGCTTATTCTTGTTCTAAGATATCATTTGTTCCTCAACTTGATGAATGTGATGATCCGTGACACTCATCATCATTCTCACCTATGAACATGTGCCTGACAACCACCTCCGTTCTACCTTAGATTGAGTGGATATCTCTTAGATTCCTTAATCAGAATATTCGTGGTATAAGCTAGAATTGATGGCGGCATTCAAGAGAATCCGGAAGGTCTAAACCTTGTCTGTGGTATTCTGAGTAGGATTCAAGGATTGAATAACTGTGACGAGCTTCAAACTCCTGAAGGCTGGGCGTTAGTGACAGACGCAAAAGAATCACTGGATTCTATTCCAACCTGATTGAGAACCGACAGATGATTAGCCGTGCTGTGACAGAGCGCGTTGAACATTTTCACCGAGAGGACGGGACTGTAGCCACTAATAACGGTGATGCCCAACATACAGCTTTCCATGGAAAGGAGTAAGAAGGATTGGATGAAGATAGTAGGAAAGCAGAGAGACGGAAGGGACAAAGCATCTCCATACGCTTATCTGAAATTCTCACCAATGAATTACATAAGTATCTCTATCTTTATTTTATACTTTATTCATAAATCATCCATAACCATATGAATCTGCCTGACTGAGATTTACAAGGTGACCATAGCTTGCTTCATACCAACAATCTCCGTGGGATCGACCCTTACTCGCGTAAGGTTTATTACTTGGACGACCCAGTGCACTTGCTGGTTAGTTGTGCGAAGTTGTGATAAAGAGTTGAGATTTTAATTGAGCGTACCATGTTGATGGCGCCATTGATGATCACAATTTCGTGCACCACCCACCATTGTTTGCATCTCCATTGTCCACCGGGATCCCAAATTAGGTGCACAAGGCCTTCAAGTAAGCTTAGGTATATGGAAAGGCCCCAAGAGTTTTGATTGTGAAAATGAATTCTGGGGTCCCAAACTTTGTTCTTTCACCCATTTTCTCGTTGACTACCATAGTTAAATTTGGGTGACAAGGCTTGTGAATTCTCAATTAAGCATCCAAACATTCTCTTAGACCCATGCAAATTGGTTCTACACCAACCATTGCTATTCAACTTCGAGCATGCAACCATCATGAACTTAGAGTGATGTGTCCAACCACTATACAACTCTCTCCCACTCTTAACTTCACAAAGAGTTCTAAGTTGCCCATCATTTTCAGTCAAACCATATTCAAGTGGGAAAGTAAAGCTTAGGGATAGGAATTTTACCCACTTGAATGTTGTGTTGGATGATGGTGACTTAGGAAGGGGTGGTCCCAATGATCTTGCAAGCTCCACTCACTTGTACTCTCCTTTGATTACCTCCACCTCTTTACAACTTTCCTCAACATCAACTTCTTCCTCTTGGTGGCTCTCTTCCAATTCAATCTCTTCTTAATTGCTCACCAAGGGCATGGGAGGTGAGGTATCTTCTTCTTTGACCTCAATTTCAAGCCCAATGGGAGAGGATTCAATTGTAGATAGGAACTCCTCAATGATTGAATCCATCTCTTGATCAACCTCTTCAAAGTCTTCAATCATAATATGCTTTGGAGGTTGTACAACCTCTTCAACATCAACATCAAGTATCTCGGAAGAGGGCTCTCTAACGCTAGATTCCCATGGACTTCCAACATCTCCTAGGTTTTCAACCACTCCTTCCGGCTCAATTGTTTCATCTTCCTCCCCTTGTGGAAATTCTTTCTTCAACTCCTCTTCTTCACCTTGAAGCTCTAAACTCACTCCCTCACTATGCTCCTTGGTTGCTTCTCCACATTCATCAATGGGAGTGCCTTGGTTGCTTAGGCTTAGTCAGGAGGAGGCCATATTGCTAACGGCTTCCACTAGGATAGCCATCTTGGCTCCTAGCTCCTTAAACTCCTTTCCATCCTCTCTTGTTGCCTTTGGATATGAGATTCAAGATCTCTCAATTCCTGCGTGGGGGCTTCATCAGGAGGTGATGGTGGAAGAGAATGTTCATTGTTTGGGAGGAAGGTTTCATAATTAGAAGTTGGTTCATCTTGGTAAGGATATGGAGGTGGTGTATATTGAGGTGGTTCTTGAGAGTAATTGTGTTGGAATGGTGGTGGTTCCATGTGTGGTTCATATGGTTCATAAGGTGGTTGGTATGGTGGATAGAGATTAGGGTCATAATGAGGTGTTTAGTGGTAGGGGGCTTCTGAGTAAGGTGGTTCAAAATCATGTTGAGGGGGTGGTTCATATGCATGTGGTGGTGGTTGTTGACAATCACAATAAGGGTCACCACATCCATTAGATTGATATGCATTAGGATGAGAGTTATACCCATAAGAATCCGGAGGTTGTTGTTGCCAAGAAGGGTGATCAATCCTTTGAGGTTCCTCCCACCTTTGATTTTTCCATCCTTGATGAATATTGTCATTCTAGCTCCCATTTCCTACAACATAATTTGAGCCAAACTCATAGCCAAAGTGGTGAGAATTCATAATAGCAAGAGGAAATAAAAACAAAATTAGTAAGAACTAATAAAAACTAACTCCTAAAACAAGCAAAAACTAGCAAAGAAGCATATTAACATATATACAATAACCAATAACATAACACCATTGCAACTCCCCGGCAACGGCGTCATTAATTTGATGGTGAAAATTATTGTCGGTTAGGAATTTCTCTTATATAAAGAAGAATTTCGTTGTAAGCATAGCTCCAAACCAACAAACAACTCTCACATTAAATTAAATTTTTGGTTGTCACAAGTAACAAACCCCAAATAAGAATTAATCGAAGTATTTAAACTCCGGGTCGTCTCACAAGGAATTGCAATGAAGTGCTCAATTATTGGCTATAAAGAACAAGGGGTTTGATTTTTTTTTATATTTTGGTAAGAAAATAAATGGCAAGAAAAGTAAATAAACAATTAACTAATAAAAGAAAGGGAAAATACTCTTGGCTAGACATAGGTAATTGAGATTACCATCCTTGTCAACAAACCATACATTGACAATTATGAGAGGCCAACCTATTAAGTCTACTTCCAAAGGCTTTAAGTACGTAATATCTACTCCTAAGCTTGAAGTACGTCAAAGAAGCTTGATCATATCAACCCATAAGTCCCAACCTATCTACTAATTAGATTAGTAGTGGGTCAGTGTCAATAGATATCAAATTGATCACCAAGGATTCTCAAATCACCAATTCAATGAGACCCAACGACTCAAGGTCACTCAATTCCCTTAGCCTAGGCCAAGAATATAGAGAACTACTCAAAAACTAGAGAAAATATTTTATCAAACATGTAAAGTGCAATGAAAATAAACATCATAAATTACAAGAATACTAAAATCTAACAACTACCAATTACAAGGAAAGTAAGATCACAACTCAAATCAACATTAAAAGAACATCAAACATTAATTTGCATTAAAGAAAGGATCCAAATCCAACAAGAGTTCATCAACATAAAAGAGAGCATAAAAGTAAAATTAACACCACAAACTAAGAGAATGAAAGTGTAGAAACAAGAAATTGTAGAAGAAACAAGATGAGAATAATAATCAAAACCTAGATCTAAGATGGAATTAAGCTAACCTAACTTAATTCTAGAGAGAAGAGGTTGCTTCTCTCTCTAGAAACTAACCTACATGATGCTATACTACCAAGCAATTGTTCCTCCTTTGCCCAAGCTTGAATTCTGCATGAAATAGCATTAAAAATGAGTTGGATTGGACCCAAAATGCTCTAGAAATCGCTGGCCACGAATTGCTTAAAGTGGACCCACGTGCAGCATCGGCGCCCACACGTACATGGCGCGTGCGCGCCCCTAAACGTGAAGCAACATATGGCAAATTTTATATCATTCTGAAGCTTCGGATGTTAGCTTTTTAACGCAACTAAAACCGCCTCATTTGGATCTCTGTAGCTCAAGTTATGGTCGATTGAGTGCGAAGAGGTTAGGCTTGACACCTTTACGATTCCTTCATTTCTTCATGAGTTCTCCCACTTTGCATTCTTTTCTCCTCACTTCTTCCATCCAATACTTGCCTTATGAACCTGAAATCACTCAACAAACATATCAAGGCATCGAATGGAATTAAAGTGAATTAAATTTAGCTATATTAAGGCCTAAAAAGCATGTTTTCACACTTAAGCACAAATCTAGGGAGAATTACAAAACCATGCTATTTCATTGAATAAATGTGAGAAAAGGTAATAAAATCTCCCAAATCAAGCATAAGATAAACCACAAAATCAAGGTTTATCATGTAGCAGCCAAGGAGAGTATATACTACTTCTGCAGTAGGCGTTGAGGGGTCAGAGACACTGATTAGAGGTAACTGTGAGATGGCCGGTAAAACTTTGAATGCCCTATTCGATTTTGGAGCAACACATTCATTTATTGCATTTGAAAAGGCTGATGAGTTAGGATTGAAAATAGTAATCCTGGGGGTATGATTTAAAGGTGTATAATGCTACCCATGAGGCGATGGTGACTAGGTTAGGGTGTCCACAAGTTCCATTTCGAATACAACAGCGAGAATTCGTGCAAGACCTAATTTGTCTGCCGATGACTAGTCTTGATCTCAGTCTAAGGTTAGACTGGTTATCCAACAACCATGTTCTACTCGACTGTTCTGCAAAATGGTGTGCTTTATGCCGGAAGACACAGAAGGGCGGTTGTGGCAAATAGCTACTACCTGAATTCCATGATGGTGAATTGTTTTGGGGTTGAATGCCAGGGTATTATGTTGTTAACTGCGGGTTTTTCGGTTAATGATCAAAGCTTGGAGCAAATTCTGATTCTATGTGAGTTCCCAGAGGTGTTTCCGGATGGTATTGACGAAATTCCACTAACCGAGAGGTTGAATTTGCTATTGAGTTGGTGCTTGGGGCCGGTCTAGTCTCGAGTACTCCTTATAGGATGTCACCTCAAGAAATGGCTGAGCTGAAGTCTCAGCTAGAAGATCTGTTGGGTAAGAACTTTATCCGACCGAGTGTTTCTCCGTGGAGTGCACTAGTGTTACTGATGAAGAAGATAGATAGGAGTATGCGCTTATGTGTTGATTATCGGCAGCTGAATAAGATTACTATGAAGAATAAATACCCGTTGCCAAGAATTGACGACCTGATAGACCAGTTACAGGGAGCCAGTGTATTCTCTAAGATTGATCTACAATCCGGATACCACCAGATAAGGGTCAGAAATGAGGATATTTCCAAAACTGCCTTTAGGACACGCTATGGTCACTACGAATACACAGTGATGTCCTTCAGATTGACTAATGCTCTGGCGATATTCATGAATTACATTAGTAGGATTTTCCATCCATATTTGGACAAGTTTGTTGTTGTGTTCATCGATGACATTCTTTTTTACTCTAAGACAGAGGATGAGCATGCAGATCACTTGCGGACTGTGCTGCAAATCTTGAAAGATAGGAAGTTATATGCTAAGCTATCTAAGTGTGAGTTCTGGAAGACTGAAGTGAAATTTCTTGGCCATGTGGTGAGTAAGCAGGGAATAGCAGTAGATCCTGCTAAGGTTGAAGCAGTGATGAATTGGGAGTGACCAACTTCAGTGACAGAGATCAGGAGTTTCCTAGGTTTGGCGGGTTATTATCGGAGGTTGATTAAAGGGTTTTCATAGCTCGCTTTGCCTTTAACCAAGCTGACTAGGAAGGATGTACCTTTTATGTGGACTCCTGAGTGCGAGGAGAGTTTTCTTGCATTGAAGCAGAGATTGACTACCGCACCCGTGTTGGTGTTGCCTGAGCCGAGTGAACCATTCAAAGTATACTGTGATGTGTCACTGGTGCACGAAATTGTGATCTCAATGGCGCCAACAACTTGGTACGCACAATTGTAATCTCACTTCTTTTTCACAACTTCGCACAACTAACCAGCAAGTGCACTGGGTCGTCCAAGTAATAAACCTTACGTGAGTAAGGGTCGATCCCACGGAGATTGTCGGCTTGAAGCAAGCTATGGTTACCTTTAAATCTCAGTCAGGCGGATTCAAATGGTTATAGAGTTTTAATAATTAAAAGATAAATAAACATAAAATAAAGATAGGGATATGGTGGACGAAATTGTGATTCATTTGTTATTGTATTTTGTAAAATTCATTGCTTTTTCTTTCCCTGGCAATGGCGCTAAAAACATGATGCCAATACCATGGCTCACAACTATGTGTGGTCACAACTCCGTTCAACTTAACCACCAAGTGTACTGGGTCATCCAAGTAATACCTTATGTGAGTAAGGGTCGATCCCACAGAGATTGTTGGTATGAAGCAAGCTATGGTCACCTTGTAAATCTCAGTTAGGCAGATTAAATGGTTTATGATAAGTTCGAAAATTAATAATAAACAGAAAATAAAATAGGATAGAAATACTTATGTAAATCAATAGTGGGAATTTCAGATAGTCGTATGGAGATGCTGTGCTCTTCTTGAATCTCTACTTTCTTATTATATTCATCCAATCCTTCTTACTCCTTTCCATGGCAAGCTGTATGTAGGGCATCACTGTTGTCAATGGCTACATCCCATCCTCTCAGTGAAAAAGGTCCTATGCTCTATCACAGCATGGCTAATCATCTGTCGGTTCTCAATCAGGTTTGAATAGAATCCCTTGATTCTTTTGCGTCTGTCACTAACGCCGAGCCTTCAGGAGTTTGAAGCTCGTCACAATCATTCAACCCTAGAATCCTACTCGAAATACCACAGACAAGGTTAGACTTTCCGGATTCCCGGAATCCTACTCGGAATACCACAGACAAGGTTAGACTTTCCGGATTCCCATGAATGCCGCCATCTATCTAGCTTATACCACGAAGATTCTGTTGGGGAATCTAAGAGATATGCGCCCGGCCTAAGGTAGAACGGAAGTGGTTATCAGTCACACGCGTTCATAGGTGATAATGATGATGAGTGTCACGGATCATCACATTCATCAAGTTGAAGTGCAACGAATATCTTAGAATAGGAATAAAAGAGAATTGAATAGAAAATAATAGTAATTGTATTGAAACTTGAGGTACAGCAGAGCTCCACACCCTTAATCTATGGTGTGTAGAAACTCCACCGTTGAAAATACATAAGTGAAAGGTTCAGGCATGGCCAAATGGCCATCCCCCCATGGTCTAAGGACTAGGCGTCCAGAGATATCTAATACTCTAGTAAAAAGTCCTATTTATAATAAACTAGCTACTAGGGTTTACAGGAGTAAGTAATTGATGCATAAATCCACTTCTGGGGCCCACTTAGTGTGTGTTTGGGCTGAGCTTGATCTATCCACGAGCTGAGGCTTCCTTTGGAGTTGAACGCCGAGTTATAGCATGTTTCTGGCGTTCAACTCCGGGTCGTGACGTGTTTCTGGCGTTTGACTCCAGACAGCAGCATGTACTTGGCATTGAGCGCCACTTTACGTCGTCAATTCCCGAATAAAGTATGGACTATTATATATTGCTGGAAAGCTCTGGATGTCTACTTTCTAATGCCGTTAAGAGCGCGCCATTTGGAGTTCTGTAACTCCAAAAAATCTATTTTGAGTGCAGGGAGGTCAGATTCCAATAGCATCAGCAGTCCTTTTGTCAGCCTTTTTCAGAGTTTTGCTCAAGTCCCTCAATTTCAGCCAGAAATTACCTGAAATTACAGAAAAACACACAAACTTATAGTAAAGTCCAGAATTGTGAATTTAACATAAAAACTAATGAAAACATCCCTAAAAGTAGCTTGAACTTACTAAAAACTACCTAAAAACAATGCCAAAAAGCGTATAAATTATCCGCTCATCACAACACCAAACTTAAATTGTTGCTTGTCCCCAAGCAACTGAGAATCAATTAGGATAAAAAGAAGAGAATATACTATAAATTCCAGAATATCAATGAATATTAATTATAATTAGATGAGCGGGACTTGTAGCTTTTTGCTTCTGAACAGTTTTGGCATCTCACTTTTTTCTTTGAAGTTTAGAATGATTGGCTTCTCTAGGAACTTAGAATTTCGGATAGTGTTATTGATTTTCCTAGTTAAGTATGTTGATTCTTGAACACAGCTACTTTTATGAGTCTTGGTCGTGGCCCTAAGCACTTTGTTTTCCAGTATTATCACCGGATACATAAATGCCACAGACACATAACTGGGTGAACCTTTTCAGATTGTGACTCAGCTTTGCTAGAGTCCCCAGTTAGTGGTGTCCAGAGCTCTTAAGCACACTCTTTTGCTTTGGATCACGACTTTAACCACTCAGTCTCAAGCTTTTCACTTGGACCTGCATGACACAAGCACATGGTTAGGGACAGCTTAGTTTAGCCGCTTAGGCCTAGATTTTATTTCCTTGGGCCCTCCTATCCATTGATGCTCAAAGCCTTGAATCCTTTTTACCCTTGCCTTTTGGTTTTAAGAGCTATTGGCTTTTTCTGCTTGTTTTTTCTTTTTCTTTCTATATTTTTTTTCGCCATTTTTTTTTCGCAAGCTTTTTACTTTTCACTGCTTTTTCTTGCTTCAAGAATCAATTTCATGATTTTTCAGATCATCAATAACATTTCTCTTTGTTCATCATTCTTTCAAGATCCAACAGTTTTAACATTCATAAACAACAAGATCAAAAATATGCACTGTTCAAGCATTCATTCAGAAAACAAAAAGTATTGTCACCACATCAATATAATTAAATTAAATTCAAGGATAAGTTTGAAATTCATGTACTTCTTGTTCTTTTAAATTAAAACATTTTTCATTTAAGAGAGGTGAAGGATTAATGGAATTATTCATAACTTTAAGACATAGTTACTAAACACTAATGATCATGAAGTAGAGACACAAAACATAAATGAACACAACATAAAAACCGAAAAGCAGAAAGAAATAAGAACAAGGAATGAATCCACCATAGTGGCGTTTTCTTCTTGAAGGACTAACAATGTCCTTAAGCTCCTCTATGTCCCTTCTTTGCCTTTGTTGCTCCTCCCTCATTGCTTTTTGATCTTCTCTAATTTCATAGAGAATGATGGAGTGCTCACGATGTTCCACCCTTAATTGTTCCACATTGTAGCTCAAATCTTCTAAGGAAGTGTTGAGTTGTTCCCAATAGTTGTTGGGAGGAAAGTGCATCCCTTGAGGCATCTCAGGGATTTCTTGATGATGAGCTTCCTCATGCATCTCTTGAGATCCGTGGAGGGTCTCTCTTGCTTGCTCCATCCTCTTCTTGGTGATGGGCTTATCCTCTTCAATGGGGATGTCTCCTTCTATGATAACTCCAGCTGAGTAACATAGATGGCAAATAAGGTGAGGAAAAGCTAGCCTTGCCATGGTGGAGGGCTTTTCGGCTATTTTGTAGAATTCATTGGAGATGACTTCATGAACTTCTACTTCCTCTCCAATCATGATGCTATGAATCATGATGGCCCGATCCACAGTAACTTCAGATCGGTTGCTAGTGGGAATGATGGAGCGTTGAATGAACTCTAACCATCCTCTAGCCACAGGCTTGAGGTCCAGTACTGGCTTGCCTTTGGAGTCTCTTTTCCATTGAGCTCCTTCCACACATATGTCCATTAGGACTTGGTCCAACTTTTGATTAAAGTTGACCCTTCTAGTGTAGGGGCGTACATCTCCTTGCATCATGGGCAAGTGGAACGCCAACCTCACATTCTCCAGACTAAAATCTAAGTATTTCCCCCGAACCATTGTGAGATAATTCTTTGGACTCGGGTTCATACTTTGATCATGGTTCCTAGTGATCCATGCATTGGCATAGAACTCTTGAACCATTAAGATTCCAACTTGTTGCATGGGGTTGGTTAGGACTTCCCAACCTCTCCTTCGGATCTCATGTCGGATTTCCGTATACTCATTTTTCTTGAGCTTGAAAAGGACCTCCGGGATCACCTTCTTCTTTGCCACAACATCATAGAAGTGGTCTTGGTGGCTTTTGGAGATGAATCTTTTCATCTCCCATGACTCGGAGGTGGAAGCTTTTGTCTTCCCTCTTCCTTTTCTAGAGGATTCTCCGGCCTTAGGTGCCATTGATGGTAATGGAAAAACAAAAAGCTTATGCTTTTACCACACCAAAATTAAAATATTGCTCGCCCTCGAGCAAGAAAAGAAAGAAGAGAAGAAGAAGAAGAAGAAAATATGGAGGAGAAGGGGGAGTGTAGGTTTCGGCCAATGTATAGAAGAGGGGGTTTTGTTGTGGGAAAATGAAGTAGAATGGAAGGGTATATATAGGGAGGGGAGAGGGTGTAGTTTCGGTCATTTAGGGTGGGTTTGGGTGGGAAAGTGGTTTTGAATTTTGAAGGTAGGTGGGGTTTTTGGGGAAGAGTGGATGGATGTGAGTGGTGAAGTGGGTAATTGGGAAGAGAGATTGAAGTTGTTGGGAAGTGTGATATGGGGAAGAGTGTTATAGGATTAGGAGGTAAGGTGGGAATATGTTAGGTGGGGATCCTGTGGGGTCCACAGATCCTGAGGTGTCAAGGAATTACATCCCTGTACCAAATAGGCATGCAAAATGCCTTTGCATACCATTCTGGCATTTAAACGCCGAGGTGATGCATGTTCTGGGCGTTCAACGCCCATGTGTAGCATGTTCTGGGCGTTCAACGCCCATGTGTAGCATGTTTCTGGCGTTGAACGCCAGTTCCATGCTTGTTACTGGCGTTCAGCGCCAGCTTTTCTCAAGGCACATTCCTGGCGTTCAAACGCCAGAATGTTGCTTGTTTCTGGCGTTCAGCGCCAGATTCATGCTCTGTTCTGGCGTTGAACGCTAGCCAGATGCTCCTTACTGGCGTTGAACGCCAGTCTGTCCTTCCTCCAGGGTGTGATTTTTCTTCTGCTGTTTTTCATTCTGTTTTTAATTTTTATATTTTTTTCATGACTCCACATGATCATGTACCTAATAAAACACAAAATAACAATGAAATAAAATAAAAATTAGATAAATAAAATTGGATTGCCTCCCAACAAGCGCTTCTTTAATGTCAATAGCTTGACAGTGGGCTCCCATTTAGCCACAAAGGTGATCAGGTCAATGTTGTATAATCCCAATACCAAACTTAGAGTTTGGATATGGGGTCTTAACACCAAACTTAGTGTTTGGTTGTGGCCTCCCAACACCAAACTTAGAGTTTGACTGTGGGGGCTCTTCTTGACTCTGAACTGAGAGAAGCTCTTTGTGCTCACTCTCTTTTGTCACAGAGGGATGGCCATGTGCCTTAAACACCAGGTAGTCCCCATTCAATTGAAGGACTAATTCACCTATGTTAACATCTATCACAGCTCCTGCTGTGGCTAGGAAAGGTCTTCCAAGGATGATACACTCATCCTCTTCCTTCCCAGTGTCTAAGATTATGAAATCAGCAGGGATGTAAAGGCCTTCAACCTTTACTAACACGTCCTCTACTATTCCATAAGCTTGTCTTAATGACTTGTCTGCCAATTGTAATGAGAACAAGGCAGGTTGTACCTCAATGATCCACAACTTCTCCATTACAGAGAGTGGCATAAGGTTTATCCCTGACCCCAGATCACATAGAGCTTTTTCAAAGGTCATGGTGCCTATGGTACAAGGTATTAAGAACTTGCCAGGATCTTGTCTCTTTTGAGGTAAAATTTGCTGAATCCAGGTATCTAGTTCATTAATGAGCAAGGGAGGTTTACTTTCCCAAGTCTCATTACCAAACAACTTGGCATTCAGTTTCATGATAGCTCCTAAATATTGAGCAACTTGCTCTCCAGTCACATCTTCATCCTCTTCAGAAGAAGAATAGTCTTCAGAGCTCATGAATGGCAGAAGGAGATTTAATGGAATCTCTATGGTCTCTATATGAGCCTTAGATTCCTTTGGATCCTTAATAGGAAACTCCCTCTTGCTTGAGAGGCGTCCCAGGAGGTCTTCCTCACTAGGATTTTCGTCCTTCTCCTCCCTTGTGCATTCGGCCATATTGATTACATCAATGGCTTTGCACTCTCCTTTTGGATTCTCTTCTGTATTGCTTGGGAGAATACTGGGTGGAGTTTCAATGACTTTCTTACTCAGTTGGCCCACTTGTGCCTCCAGATTTCTGATGGAGGATCTTGTTTCACTCATGAAACTGAAAGTGGCCTTTGACAGATCAGAGACTAGATTGGCTAAATTAGAAGTGTTTTGTTCAGAATTCTCTGTCTGTTGCTGAGAAGATAATGGAAAAGGCTTGCTATTGCTCAGCCTATTGCGTCCACCATTGTTAAAGCCTTGTTGAATCTTTTGTTGATCCTTCCATGAGAAATTTGGATAATTTCTCCATGATGAATTATAGGTGTTTCCATAAGGTTCACCCATGTAATTGACCTCTGCCATTGCAGGGTTCTCAGGATCATAAGCTTCTTCAGAAGCTGCCTCTTTAGTACCGTTGGATGCATTTTGCCATCCATTCAGACTTTGAGAGATCATGTTGACTTTCTGAGTCAACACTTTGTTCTGAGCCAATATGGTATTCAGAGCATCAATTTCAAGAACTCTCTTCCTCTGAGATGTCCCATTATTCACGGAATTCCTCTCAGAGGTGTACATGAATTGGTTATTTGCAACCATGTCAATGAGTTCTTGAGCCTCTTCAGGCATTTTCTTTAGGTGAATAGATCCACCTGCAGAATGGTCCAATGACATTTTTGAAAACTCAGATAGACCATAATAGAATATATCTAATATGGTCCATTCTGAAAACATGTCAGATGGACACCTTTTGGTCAACTGCTTGTATCTTTCCCAAGCTTCATAGAGGGATTCACCATCTTTTTGTTTGAAGTTCTGAACATCCACTCTAAGCTTGCTCAGCTTTTGAGGAGGAAAGAATTTATCCAAGAAAGTCGTGACCAGCTTATCCCAGGAGTCCAGGCTATCCTTAGATTGTGAATCCAACCATATTCTAGCTCTGTCTCTTACAGAAAAAGGGAAAAGCATAAGTCTGTAGACTTCAGGATCAACTCCATTCGTCTTAACAGTCTCACAAATCTGTAAGAACTCAGTTAAAAACTGGTAAGGATCTTCAGATGGAAGTCCATAAAACTTGCAGTTCTGTTGCATTAAAGCAACTAGTTGAGGCTTAAGCTTAAAATTATTGGCTCCAATGGCAGGAATGGAGATGCTTCTTCCATCAAATTTGGACATTGGTTTTGTGAAGTCACCAAGCATTCTCCTTGCATTACTATTATTGGGTTCGGCTGCCATCTCCTTCTCTTGTTCTAATATTTTTGAAAGGTTACCTTTAGATTGTTGTAATTTAGCTTTTCTTAGTTTCCTCCTCAGAGTCCTTTCAGGTTCGGGATCAATTTTAACAAGAGTGCCTTTTTCCTTGTTCCTGCTCATATGAAAGGGAAGAAAACAAGAAAAGAAGAGGAATCCTCTATGTCACAGTATAGAGATTCCTTTATGTTAGTAGAAGAAGAAAGGGGGGAAGAGTGAAGAAGAATGGGTTCGGATTTTTAGATGAAGAGAGGTGAAGAGAAGTGTTAGTAAATAAATAATTAAATAGAATAAGAAAAGAGAGGGAGAATTTCGAAAATAATTTTGAAAAAGAGGTTAGTATTTTCGAAAATTAAAGATAAGATAAGATTAAAATTAAAATTTAAAACAAAAAGAGTTTTTGAAAAAGAGATGAGATATTTTCGAAAATTAGAGAGGGAAAAGTAGTTAGGTGGTTTTGAAAAAGATAAGAAACAAACATAAAGTCAAAGAGTTAGTTGAAAAAGATATTAAAATCAAATTTGAAAAGATAAGAAGATAAGAAGTTAGATAAGATATTTTAAAATCAAATTTTTGAAAAAGATAAAATTTTGAAAAAGATATGATAAAAATATAAGATAAGAAGATGTGATAAAAAGATATGTTTGAAAAAGATTTAATTTTTAAAATTAAAATTAATTACTTAACTAACAAGTAACTACAAGATATGATTCTAGAATTTAAAGATTGAACCTTTCTTAACAAGAAAGTAACAAACTTCAAATTTTTGAATCAATCACATTAATTGTTAGCTAATTTTCGAAAATTTGATATAAAGATAAGAAAAAAGATTTTGAAATTATTTTGAAAAAGATTTTTAAAATTTTCGAAAAAGAGGAAAAGATATGATTTTTGAAAAAGATTTTGAAAAGATAAGATTTTCAAATTTTTGAAAATTTGACTTGACTTGTAAGAAACAACTAATTTTGAAAATTTTTGACTAAGTCAACTCAAATTTTCGAAAATTATGAGAAAAATAAGGAAAAGATATTTTTTATTTTTGAATTTTTTATGAAGAGGGAGAAAAACACAAACATGACCCAAAACATGAAAATTTTGGATCAAACACAGGATGCATGCAAGAACACTATGAATGTCAAGATGAACACCAAGAACACTTTGAAGATCATGGTGAACATCAAGAACATCATTTTGAAAAATTTTTGATGCAAAGAAAACATGCAAGACACCAAACTTAGAAATCTTTAATGCATGAACTCTAACAAACGACAAGTGCATATGAAAAACAACAAACAACACAAAACAAGAAATCATCAAGATCAAACAAGAAGACTTACCAAGAACATCTTGAAGATCATGAAGAACACTATGAATGCATGAAACTTTCGAAAAATGCAAGAAAAAAAATTTTAAAGCATGCAATTGACACCAAACTTAAAAATTGACTCAGGACTCAAACAAGAAACACAAAATATTTTTGGTTTTTATGATTTTATGAATTTTTTTTTTGGATTTTTATTAATTTTTTCGAAAATAAAGTTGGAAAAACGAAAAAAAGAAAAAAAAGAACAATTTTGAAAAAGATTTTTGAAAAGGAAATTACCTAATCTGAGCAACAAGATGAACCGTCAGTTGTCCATACTCGAACAATCCCTGGCAACGGCGCCAAAAACTTGGTGGACGAAATTGTGATTTATTTGTTATTGTATTTTGTAAAATTCATTGCTTTTTCTTTCCCTGGCAATGGCGCCAAAAACATGATGCCAATACCATGGTTCACAACTATGTGTGGTCACAACTCCGTTCAACTTAACCAGCAAGTGTACTGGGTCATCCAAGTAATACCTTACGTGAGTAAGGGTCGATCCCACAGAGATTGTTTGTATGAAGCAAGCTATGGTCACCTTGTAAATCTCAGTTAGGCAGATTAAATGGTTTATGATAAGTTCGAAAATTAATAATAAATAGAAAATAAAATAGGATAGAAATACTTATGTAAATCAATAGTGGGAATTTCAGATAGGCGTATGGAGATGCTGTGCTCCTCTTGAATCTCTACTTTCTTATTATATTCATCCAATCCTTCTTACTCCTTTCCATGGCAAGCTGTATGTAGGGCATCACCGTTGTCAATGGCTACATCCCATCCTCTCAGTGAAAATGGTCCTATGCTCTGTCACAGCACGGCTAATCATCTGTCGGTTCTCAATCAAGTTGGAATAGAATCCCTTGATTCTTTTGCGTCTGTCACTAACGCCCAACCTTCAGGAGTTTGAAGCTCATCACAGTCATTCAATCCCAGAATCCTACTCGGAATACCACAGACAAGGTTAGACTTTCCGGATTCCCGGAATCCTACTCGAAACACCACAGACAAGGTTAGACTTTCCGAATTCCCATGAATGCCGCCATCTATCTAGCTTATACCACGAAGATTCTGTTGGGGAATCTAAGAGATATGCGCCCGGCCTAAGGTAGAACGGAAGTGGTTGTCAGTCACGCGCGTTCATAGGTGAGAATGATGATGAGTGTCACGGATCATCACATTCATCAAGTTGAAGTGCAACGAATATCTTAGAATAGGAATAAAAGAGAATTGAATAGAAAATAATAGTAATTGTATTGAAACTTGAGGTACAGCAGAGCTCCACACCCTTAATCTATGGTGTGTAGAAACTCCACCGTTGAAAATACATAAGTGAAAGGTTCAGGCATGGCCGAATGGCCAGCCCCCCATGGTCTAAGGACTAGGCGTCCAGAGATATCTAATACTCTAGTAAAAAGTCCTATTTATAATAAACTAGCTACTAGGGTTTACAGGAGTAAGTAATTGATGCATAAATCCACTTTCAGGGCCCACTTGGTGTGTGTTTGGGCTGAGCTTGATCTATCCACGAGCTGAAGCTTCCTTTGGAGTTGAACGCCGAGTTATAGCGTGTTTCTGGCGTTCAACTCCGGGTCGTGACGTGTTTCTGGCGTTTGACTCCAGACAGCAGCATGTACTTGGCGTTGAGCGCCACTTTACGTCGTCAATTCCCGAATAAAGTATGGACTATTATACATTGCTGGAAAGCTCTGGATGTCTACTTTCCAACACCGTTGAGAGCGCGCCATTTAGAGTTCTGTAGCTCCAGAAAATTCATTTTGAGTGCAGGGAGGTCAGATTCCAACAGCATCAGCAGTCCTTTTGTCAGCCTTTTTCAGAGTTTTGCTCAAGTCCCTCAATTTCAGCCAGAAATTACCTGAAATTACAGAAAAACACACAAACTCATAGTAAAGTCCAGAAATGTGAATTTAACATAAAAACTAATGAAAACATCCCTAAAAGTAGCTTGAACTTACTAAAAACTACCTAAAAACAATGCCAAAAAGCGTATAAATTATCCGCTCATCAGGATACTTATGTAAATCATTGGTGATAATTTCAGATAAGTGTTTGGAGATGCTTCATCCCTCTTGAATCTCTGCTTTCCTACTGCCTTCATCCAATCCTTCATACTCCTTTCTATGGCAAGTTGTATGCTGGGTGTCACTGTTGTTAATGGCTACTTCCCGTCCTCTTAGTGAAAATAGTCCTCTACGGTTTCTGTACGGCTAATCAACTGTCGGATTGCTCGTCTCGGATGAAAAATACCATGCACAGATATCGTATGGCTAATCAACTGTTGGTTCTTGATTGTGTAGGAATAGGATTTACTATCCTTTTGTGTCTGTCACCACGCCCTACAATCATGAGTTTGAAGCTCGTCACAACCATCCCATCCCAGATCATACTCGAAATACCACAGACAAGGTTTAGACTTTCTGGATCTCAAGAATGCTGCCAATTGATTCTAGCCTATACCACGAAGATTCTGATCTCGGACTCAGATGCTCTGTTGTCAGGAGAGACGATGTGAATCGTTGAAGAGAGATCCAAGAGATATACATTCAAGCTTGTTTTCATGTAGAACGGAAGTGGTTGTCAATCACGCGTTCATAAGTGAGAATGGTGATGAGTGTCGCATAATCATCACATTCATCATGTTCTTGTGTGCGAATGAATATCTTAGAATAAGAATAAGCATGAATTGAATAGAAAAAAGTAGTACTTTGCATTAATACTCGAGGAACAGCAGAGCTCCACACCTTCATCTATGGTGTGTAGAAACTCCACCGTTGAAAATACATAAGTGACAATGGTCCAGGTATGGCCAAGAGGCTAGCCTCCAAAACGTGATCAAAGGATCAAAAGATAATCCAAATATGTCTAATACAATAGTAAAAAGTTCTATTTATACTAAACTAGTTACTAGGGTTACAAAAATGAGTAAATCATGCAGAAATCCACTTCCGGGCCCACTTGGTGTGTGCTTGGGCTGAGAATTGAAGCTTTCACATGTAGAGGTCTTCCTTGGAGTTAAACGCTAGTTTGTAACTTGTTTCTGGCATTTAACTCTGCTTTACAACTTGTTTCTGGCGTTTAACGCCAGAATAGGGCAGAAAGCTGGAGTTAAATGCCAGTTTGCGTCATCTAAACTCGGGCAAAGTTTGGACTATTATATATTGCTGGAAAGTCCTGAATGTCTACTTTCCAACGTAGTTGAGAATGCGCCATTTGGACTTTTTTTGCTCAAAATATTCCATTTCGAGTGCAGAGAGGTCAGAATCCAATAGCATCAGCAGTCATTTGTCAGCCTCTGAATCAGATTTTCGCTCAGGTCTCTCAATTTAAGCCAGAAAATACCTGAAATCACAGAAAAATACACAAACTCATAGTAAAGTCCAGAAATATGATTTTTCTTAAAACTAATAAAAATATACTAAAAACTAACTAAATCATACTAAAAACTATGTAAAAAGAATGCCAAAAAGCGTATAAATTATCCATTCATCAGTCACTGAAGGGTTTAGGATGCGTGTTGATGCAGCACCGTAAGGTCGTAGCATATGCTTCACATTAATTAAGGCCACATGAGAGGAATTATCCAACTCATGATTTGGAGCTTGTTGCCGTTGCTTTTGCTTTGAAAATTTGGAGGCATTATCTCTATGGTGTCAAGTTTCAAGTTTTCTTAGACCATAAGAGTTTGAAGTACCTCTTTGGGTAGAAAGAGTTGAATATGCGTCAGAGGAGATGGATGGAGCTTCTGAAGGACTATGACTTTGAATTAAACTACCATCCTGGAAAGGCCAATGTTGTGGTGGATGCCTTGAGTCGAAAGTCTCTATGCGCTGCTTGGATGATGCTGTGAGAGGAAGAATTACTAAAAGCATTTCAAGGGTTGAAACTGGGAATCAGAGAAGAGTTTGGGACTTTATGCTTAAGTCAGCTACAAATTTTAAGTGATTTCAAGGCTGAGTTTCTAAAGGCTCATCAGAATGACCAAGAATTGTATAAGATTTTGCCGGCGATTGAGAAAGGCAAACGGTGGAGAGTGTCAGAAGATAAGGATGGTTTATGGAGGTTCAAGGACCGGATTATTGTGCCAGATGTCGGGGATTTGCAACAAAGCATCAGGAAGGAAGCTCATAAGAACAGGTTCTCAATCCATCCGGGAAGCACCAAGATGTATCAAGATCTAAAAATAATATTTTGGTGGCCAGGGATGAAAAATGATGTGGCGTTGCACGTTTCCAAGTGCCTACTTGCCAGAAAGTTAAAATTGAACACCAGAGACCATCAGGAACCCTTCAACCTTTGAAGATTCCACAGTGGAAATGGGAGAGTATTGCAATGGATTTTGTGTTGGGTTTACCGAGAACTCGGACGGGTTGTGATGCCATTTGGGTAGTTGTGGATCGACTGACCAAGTTAGCTCACTTCCTTCCCATTCGGATAAGCTGCACAATGGAGGAGTTAGCACGGCTATACAATAAGGAAATTTTGAGGTTACATGGTGTACCTTCCACCATTGTATCCGACAAAGATCCTCGCTTCACCTCACGGTTTTGGGGAGCCTTTCAGTGAGTATTTGGCACTCAATTGAGCCTAAGCATTGCATATCACCCTCAAAAGGATGGCCAATCAGAAAGAACAATCCACACCTTGGAGAACATGCTGAGAGCTTGTGTTTTGGACTAGCCGATAAGCTGGGATCGATATATGCCTCTAATGGAGTTTGCTTACAACAGCAGCTATCATGCGAATATTGAAATGGCTCCGTATGAAGCTTTGTATGGAAGGAAATGCCAATCTTCGCAATGTTGGTATGTAGACGGGGAAATGATAGCTGAAATGATAGCTGAAACCACTGAGCAAATAAAGAAAATTCGTAGACAAATGCTAACAGCTCAAAGCCATCAGAAGAGCTATTCTGACCAAAGGCGGAAGCCTTTGGAGTTTGAGGAAGGAGAACACATCTTCCTGAAAGTTACTCCAACCATCGGAATAGGGAGATCCATTAAGACTAAAAAGTTAAATCCCCGTTACATTGGACCGTTTGAAATCCTGAAGAGAATTGGCCCAGTGGCGTATAGGATCACTTTACCACTACATCTTTTGAATGTGCATGACGTGTTTCATGTATTGCAGCTTTGTAAATACACTTTTGATTCGAGTCATGTCCTAGAACTAGAATCAGTCCAAGTAAGAGAAGATCTGACGCTTCCAGTAATTCCAGTCAGAATTGATGACACCAACATCAAGTGTTTATGCGGAAAAGAGGTTTCTTTGGTAAAAGTAGCGCGGAGTCGAGCTGGTATTGAAAAGCATACCTGGGAGCTTGAGTCAGAGATCTGGAAAGACTATCCACACCTCTTTTCAGGTAACTAACTCTGCATTTTGAAGACAAAATTCTTAATTAGGTGGGTAGGATGTAAACCTTGCTAAAATTAGTAAACAATAAGTCAATTAATCGAATTTTAATTAGAAAAATTAAAAATGTAAATCTAATATTAAAAAAGGATAGAAGTCTTCAAAACGAGAATTTTGACACTAATTTCGAAAAATTTGGCCCAAGATTGGGCCGAATGGGCCGAACTGGTTGAACTGGGCCCAACCGGACCCAACCACTTCAATGGACAGAAGCCATCTCCATCCCCATTAAGCAAAGAAACACGCTGAACAGCCTTGGTGGAGAGGAGAGCTTTCTAACCCTCACCATTACCATAAACCACCATAACTCTTTCGTCCGAGCTCCGATCGCTGTACCGTTTGCGACCGTGCGTCTAACGCGTCAAGCTCTACGTTTCTATTGAATCAATTTTACGGGTAAGCCACAATACCATCTCAAATTCTCTACCCCTTTTTTATTTTTGAAATTGAGCCCTTGTAATGAGATTTTGTCGAATTTGGTATTCTAGGTTCGATTTAGCTTGCGGAGCTTGTGGGGCTTAAGTTGTTTTGTTCGTGGGGATGGTAAGGATTACTAACCTTAGCCAATTCTTGATTTTATTATATGAATTCTGAATTTTGAAGTATACATGTGTAATAGGTGTGAAATGTGTATTTATGTTAATGCTTAGTAACTTTGATGGATTTATTAAATGATATTGAGAGTGAGTGGTGATTGATGGCTTTGTGGAAAGTGTGATGCTGGTGCTTGATGATGAATTTAATTGAGTTTGTTGGAAGTTGACTTAGCATATATGATATAAATTAGCGAATTCTTGATGTAAGTGTTGAGCCATTCATGAGAGTGGTGTGGAGCATTTATTGTGGGTAATTGTTGAATAAAAGGGTTAAATGTACATGCTGGTGTGTGTGACAAGTGATGAAAGGAAATTGTCTATCGGTAAAGAATTTTTCAAATGAAATCTCGTTGCAAGTATAGTTCTAAACCAACAAACAATTCCTCAATAAAAAATTTGTTTGTCACAAGTACAAACCCCAATAAAAATAAACCGAAGTATTTAAACCTCGGGTCGTCTCTCAAGGAATTACAGGGAAGTATTTAAACCGAAGTATTTTTGGGGTTTTTGGAATAAGGAACAAGAAATGTAAATAGAAAAAGAATTAAAATAACAACTAAGAAAACTCTTGGCAAGGAATGAGAATTAGAAGTCATATCCTCATTATGATCATCAATTGTGACAAGAATTGTCCATTGCTCCACTTAATTAACCTCTAACTATGAAGGAAAGTGAAGTGGATATCAACTTGAGACCACAAGTCCTAGTCAAATCATAGTGAAAGACTAGCTTTAATGGCATTCAAATCAACTAGCAACTTCCAATTATCAATCAACAAGAGAGTTTGACAATTCAAAAGTCACTAATTACTCAACACAAGCCAAGAGGAAAAAAATCTAACTCATAACTAAAAGAGACAATTCATCAAACAAATAGAAGGCAATAAAGGAAAACATCATAAATTGCAAGAACTAAAAGAAGCTATAACTACAAAAGCAAGAGATCAACAATAGAAAACTAGAGCAAATATAAAAAGACATGGAAATTATAAATTGCATTGAAAGAAAATGGAGATTTACATAAGAGTTCATAAACTAAATTAACAACATAAATGAACTACAAGAGAAGTAAAATACTAGAACAAGTAAAGAATAAAGGAAAATTAAAGAAAAAGAAGAAGTAGATCTAGATCTAAAAAGAAGAAGACTAAGAACCCTAATCTAGAGAGAGGAGAGAGCCTCTCTCTCTAGAATTCTATATCTCTATATAAAACTAAGTGTATGAATGATCCCTCCTTGCTCCCCTTCAATTCTGCATGTAATAGGCTCAGAAAATGAGTTGGATTTGGGCCTGGAAAGCTCAGAAATTGCCCCTAGCATTTTCACTTTAATGAGGTCACGTGTGAGCATCGACGCGTACACATGAGTCATGCGTACGCGTCGCTTGACATTTTCATCCATGCGTACGCGTCGCCATGCCACTTCAATTCCACGCGTGAGCGTATGTCACACGTGCGCGTCTATGGTGCATTCCAAATCCTTTATTTTCCATGAGTTCTCCACTTTGCATGCTTTTCTCTTCATTCCCTTGATCCATTCCTAGCCTTTTCAACCTGAATTCGCTGACAAACACATCAAGGCATCTAGTGGAATCAAAGGTGAATCAAAAATAGCAAATTAAGGCCTAAAAAGCATGTTTTCACACTTAACCATAAATTAGGAGAAAATGATGAAACCTTGCTATTTCATTGAATAAATGTGAGAAAAGATGATAAAATCCCCTAAATTAAGCACAAGATAAACCCTAAAAATGGGGTTTATCAACAAGGGAACTATGTATGAACATGAGTATAATTGTTGTTGTCTTAAATTTGGAATTGTGAAGGTGTATATGAATATGTAAGGAGTTATTGAATGAATAAGAATATTGGGTGTGGTGTGTTGTAAAATGAATGAAAGGTGTGGAGTTAAGTATTGGTATGCCTTGGTTGTGAAATATTTTGGTATGGAATGAGATGTTGGTAAAAATAGGAGTTTGGTAAACTTTGGTAAAAACTGATTTTTGATTAAGCTCAGTAGTCCATAACTTGATTCTCAAATTTTGGATGAAAATGAGATTTGTTTCAAATTGAAGAGGGTTTTATAAGCTTGGGAACGATATAAATTTTGCGAAAAACCGGATTCTGTAGAGAAAGTTATGGACACCAAAAATCTGGTACGGAAGACTGAAAATTATTAAAATGCAGCAGAACCAGAGTTTCTGGTGTGTGCCTACGCACACTGATGTGCACACGCACGTAGCAATAACGAAAAGTTTACTTGTGCATACGCATATCTTTGTGCGCATGCACACCTGGGGTTTTTCAGAAAGTGTGCGTACGCATGCCATTGTGCACACGCAGGCACCAGGCTATACTTTTTGTTGGTGGCACTCGCATAGGTGAGGCGCACGCACACCAAGTAGTTCCTGGTTGGTGTGCACACGCACGCACACGCTCTGCTTGTCACAAATTGTGCACACGCACACTTGTGTGCATCTGCACACACTCTATTTTTCCAGCACTTGTATTTTATAATTCAAACTTGGTTTCAAACCTCTAAGCCTCTATTTTTATCCTTTTAACTTGGGGGTGAAGAAAAAGGGTAAATATGATGAATTGTGAGGGAAATGGTGTGAAAGCTAAATGAATATATGTTGTTATGGCTAAGATGAATGATTATATAACGAATATGAATTGTTCTGAATATTATGCGGCTTATGAATTAATGATATCTGAGATACGAGTTTCCCTGGGTAACAGAACTGTGGCTTGCCACCATGTGTTCCAGGTTGAAACTCGATACTCTGTTGACCTTACGTCGTAAGGGTGACCGGGCACGTATAAATTCCCAAGAATGGATATCCCCCATTGAGTGAGATATGAATGAATGAATGATTGTATAAATGATGAATGAATGAGAAATCTATGCATAGACTCTTGGGGATGCGTGACGAGGGACAGTCTAAGGTTTTCAGACTTGTCGGGTTGGCTGGATAACCGAAAGATGAGCTTCATCAGCCATAGAACAGGCATACATCATGTGCATTTGTTTATTTTGACTGATATGCATTACTTCAGATTGCCTAACTAAATATATTTCATGATACCTGTTACATTTGCTACTTGCACTATCTGTTTCCTACTTGTGCGTAAAATTGTTTGGTTGTTTGTCTCTGCTAAATCAATGGTGATGGAGGAGCGGATGAAGGGTGGACCATTTTGGTGTTAAGGTTAGGTTTAGAGTAAGTAAGTTCAGAATTCTTTAGGTCACTAACCCCCTTTTATGGCTTTTGCTTAGAGTTTAAGTTTTAAAACTGTATGTTGGAGTTCTAGGATTGCCTCTGGCATTTCCAAGATCTTATATATTATATGCGTGGCACCTTTACCATGCTGAGAAGCCCCGTTTCTCACCACATACTATGTTGTTATTTTCAGATGCAGGTCGAGAGGCTCCTTGCTAGGCGTCTGGATTCCTGAAGCGGAGTGGTCCTTGGGTTCTTTTGGTTATCATTTTATGTTTTTATGTACTTAGCTTTCTCTCCAAGAAACTTGATTATTTTGTCCCTCAAAGAGGTTAAAGGAGAGTTAGGGCCATATTTCTGTATTTTGGGTATTTGGGATACTTGTATATGTATGTATATATATATAATCTCCGGCCAGCCTTGGCATCATAGGCTGAGTCAGGATCTAGCTATACTGTATACTCGGCTCTTTATTCACTCTTTCGCTTATTTAGGTCTATGACCTTTAGGTTTCTTAGCACACAAGTTAATCCCATTCCTGAGTGTTGCCCTTTTTATTTTGCGATATTGCTTTACCCGTTTTTCAAGGCTCCTAGTATATTATATATCTTCACTATTATATGTATGTATTTTCTTATTAAAGGTCCGTAACACCACACTACCTCTATTCTATGACATAAGCATAAAGCTCTGTTTAGTAGGGTGTTACAGTATGAAGCACGGACGAATTTATTCATTGTTAATAATAATGGTTAGTTATTTCCATTACAATATTAATTTTGACCTTACTCGAATAAATTATTATCAAATAAAGTTTAGTATCACTAAATATCTTTAATATATTTTTACATTTAATTTGATATAAACATAATAATGAAGAAAAATATTTTACTTAAATAAAATATTCATTTTTAGAATTGAAGAAAAATATCATGATACAACAAATACTGGAACTTGCCTATCAAAACATAACCAAAAATAAAAATATTAAAAAAATAATTCTTAGATAAATACACAATAATTCCACCATCCGTAGTAGAAATTAGGCAAATTCAATTATGAGAATTTCTGGGATCAACACTCGGCTGCGGAAAAATTTTTAGTTACGCACAAAAATCCAACTTCTTGGCGTGTTATAATTTTATACTTATTTGTATGAAGAACGGACGAATTTATTCATTGTTAACAATAATGGTTAGTTATTCCCATTACAATATTAATTTTGACCTTACTCTAATAAATTATTATCAAATAAAGTTTAGTATCACTGATAATCTTTAATATATTTTTACATTTAATTTAATATAAACATAAAACTTAAAAAAATATTTTACTTCAATAAAATACTCATTTTTAGAATTGAATTAAAAAATCATGATATAACAAATACTGGAACTTGTCTATCAAAACATCAACCTAAAATTAAGATAATAATAATATAAATTTCGAGAAAAGTACTCAACAATTAGACCACCGCAATAGCACCCAAGCGAACTCAATGATGAGAACTTCCGGGCTAAACTCCCGACTGCAGAAAAATTTTTAGTTTCGCCCCAAAATCCAACTTCTTGGCGTCTTATATTTTTATACTCATTTGTATGAAGAACGGAAAAATTTATTCATGGTTAATAATAATGGATTTTTATTCCCATTACAATATTAATTTTGACCTTACTCTAATAAATTATTATCAAATAAAGTTTAGTATCACTAATAATCTTTAATATATTTTTAAATTTAATTTGATATAAACATAAAACTGAAGAAAAATATTTTACTTCAATAAAATACTATTTTTTAGAATTGAAGAAAAATATCATGATATAACAAATACTAGAAATTGTCTATCAGAACAACAACAAAAAATTAAGATAATAATAATATAAATTTTGAAAAAAGTTCTCAACAATTTCACCATCCACAGTAGCACCCTAGCGAATTCAATGATGAGAATTTTTGGGTTCAACTCCTGGCTACGGAATTTTTTTAGTTTTGCACCAAAATCTAACTTCTTGGCGTCTTATATTTTCATACTCATTTGTGTGAAGCACAGACGAATTTATTCATTATTAACAATAATAGTTAGTTATTCCCATTACAATATTAATTTGGACCTTACTACAATAAATTATTATCAAATAAAGTTTAGTATCACTAATTATCTTTAATATATTTTTACATTTAATTTAATGTAAACATAAAACTGAAGAAAAATATTTTACTTCAATAAAATACTCATTTTTAGAATTGATGAAAAATGTCATGATATAACAAATACTAGAACTTGTCTATCAAAGCATCAACTAAAAATTAAGATAACAATAATATAAATTTCGAGAAAAGTACTCTGCAATTTCTCCATCCGCAGTAGCAGCTTGGGGAATTCAACAATGAGAATTTCTGGGTTCAATTCCCGGCTGCGAAAAACTTTTTAGTTTCGCACTAAAATCCAACTTCTTGGCATCGTCTTATATTTTTATACTCATTTGTATGAAGCACAGACGAATTTATTCATTGTTAACAATAATGGTTATTTATTTCCATTACAATATAAATTTTGATCTTAATCTAATAAATTATTATCAAATAAAGGTTAGTATCACTAATAATCTTTAATATATTTTTACATTTAATTTGATATAAACATAAAGCTGAAGAAAAATATTTTACTTCAATAAAATACTCATTTTTAGAATTGAAGAAAAATATCATGATATAACAAATACTGGAACTTGTCTATCAAAACATCAACCAAAAATTAAGATAATAATAATATAAATTTTGAGAAAAGTACTAAAAAATTTCACCATCCGCAGAAGCACCCTGGTGAATTCAATGATGAGAACTTTCGAGTTCAACTCCCAGTTGCTGAAAATTTTTTAGTTTCGTACCAAAATCCAACTTGGCGTCGTATATTTTTATACTCATTTGTATGAAGAATAGATGAATTTATTCATTGTTAAATGTTTTTTATTCCCATTACAATATTAATTTTGACCTTACTCTAATAAATTATTATCAAATAAAGTTTAGTATACCTAATAATCTTTAATATATTTTTACATTTAATTTAATATAAACAAAAAACTGAAGAAAATTATTTTACTTCAATAAAATACTCATTTTTAAAATTGAAGAAAAATATCATGATATAACAAATACTAGAACTTTTCTATCAAAACATTAACCAAAATTTAAGATAATAATAATATAAATTTTGAGAAAAGTATTCAATCATTTCACTATCCGCAGTAGCACCCAGGCGAATTCAACGATGAGAATTTCCGGGTTCAACTCATAAATATAATCTAGAAATTAAAGAAATATAATCTAGAAAGTGAGAAATGAGGTTTTTATGGTTTAATGTGATAGAGAAATTTAAAACGAGAATTTTGACACCAATTTTAAGGAAATTGGCCCAAGATTAGGCCGAACGAGCCAAACTGGGCTAACCGGACCCAAATGGGCCTAATGGCCCAGCCAAGCCCCTCTTAATTAAGAGAGTTCATCTCTCTTCCCTCCCAAAACAACACACACACTGAAAGCAAAGAAAGGAAGGGGGGAGATTGAAACCGTTGTTCCTATTCACTTCCAACTTCCATGGTTGATAACTTTTGATCCAGAGCTCTGATAGATGCGCCATTTGTGGCCACACGACCGCGACGTCGAGCTTTAGAAAACCCACACAAGCAATTCTGAGGTAAGTTGCAGATTCTTCTTCGAACTCCATCCCCTAGTTTTGAGTTTCATGGGCATAAATGTTGAGATTTTGAGCTCCTTTGTGTTATAGGATCAAATTAACTTGATGGGAAGGCTTGTCCTTGCTTCCTAGATCCTTGGGTAAGGTGAGATTCTCAACCCTAAGCTAAAGACTTGGAATTTTGTGATTTACTGATTAAATTATTGGGTTTTTATGTGATGTTGTGGCTTAGGTATTATATATGTATGTTTTGGAGCTTGATTGGTGATTTTGGAAAGTTTGGAAAGGAGCCTTATGTGGAAAAAATCTGTTGGTGAGGCTTTGGAAACCTTGGAGGTAGAATTTGAGAGTGTTCCGGGTGGAACGGGAATCGGTTTCCTGTATCTAAAATGTAATGTGATTGTGAAAACGTAGGCTAGTGGCCCTAGGATAAGATTTGGAAATATTGATGTGATTAATGGATGATGTGAGTTGTACTACTATGTATGTATTTTTGGTAGATTGTGAAATGTTGATGTAATTGTTTGGATGATTTGAATTGAATGAAATATATGAGTGATGGTGATAATGGTTGGTAAAGTATGTGATGTGCATGGATATGTGGATTCATGTGTTTAATTGATGAAAAGGTATATACTTTTACATTTAATTTGATATAAACATAAAACTAAAGAAAAATATTTTAATTCAATAAAATACTCGTTTTTAGAATAGAAGAAAAATATCATGATAGAACAAATACTGGAACTTGTCTATCAAAACATCAACCAAAATTTAAGATAATAATAATATAAGTTTCGAGAAAAGCAATCAATAATTTCACCATCCATAGGTGCCCCCAGGCGATTTCAATGATGAGAACTTCCGGGTTCAACTCCTCGTTGCGGGAAATTTTTTAGTTTCACACCAAAACCAAACTTCCTAGCGTCTTATATTTTTATACTCATTTGTGTGAAGAACGGACGAATTTATTCATTATTAACAATAATGGTTAGTTATTCCCATCACAATATTAATTTTGACCTTACTCTAACAAATTATTATCAAATAATGTTTAGTATCACTAATAATCTTAGTTTCGCACCAAAATCCAACTTACTGGCGTCTTATATTTTTATACTCATTTGTGTGAAGAACGGACGAATTTATTCATTGTTAACAATAATGGTTAGTTATTCCCATTACAATATTAATTTTGACCTTACTCTAACAAATTATTATCAAATAAAGTTTAGCATCACTAATAATGTTTAATATACTTTTACATTTAATTTGATATAAACATAAAACTGAAAAAAAAAATATTTTTCTTCAATAAAATACTCATTTTTAGAATTGAAGAAAAATATCATGATATAACAAATATTGGAACTTGTCTATCAAAACATCAACCAAAATTAAAGATAATAATAATACAATAAATTTCGATAAAAGAGCTCAACAATTTCACCATCCGCAGTAGCACCCAGCCGAATTCAAGGATGAGAACTTCCGGGTGCAACTCCCAGTTGCGGGAAATTTTTTAGTTTCACACCAAAACCGAACTTCCTAGCGTCTTATATTTTTATACTGATTTGTATGAAGAACGGACGAATTTATTCATTATTAACAAATAATAATTAGTTATTCCCATTACAATATTAATTTTGACCATACTCTAACAAATTATTATCAAATAAAGTTTAGTATCACTAATAATCTTTAATATACTTTTACATTTAATTTTATATAAACATAAAACTGAAGAAAAATATTTTACTTCAATAAAATACTCATTTTTAGAATTCAAGAAAAATATCATGATATAACAAATACTGGAACTTGTCTATCAAAACATTAACAAAAAATTAAGATAATAATAATATAAATTTTGGGAAAAACACTCAACAATTTCACCATCTGCAGTACCACCCAGGCGATTTCAATGATGAGAACTTCTCGGTTCAAGTCTCAGCTGCGGAAAATTTTCTAATGTCGCACCAAAATATAACTTCCTGGCGTCTTATATTTTTATACTCATTTGTATAAAGAATAGACGAATTTATTCATTGTTAACAATAATATTTAGTTATTCCCAATACAATATTAATTTTGACCTTACTCTAATAAATTATTATCAAATAAAGTTTAGTATCACTAATAATCTTTAATATATTTTTAAATATAATTTGATATAAACATATAAAACTGAAGAAAAATATTTTACTTCAATAAAATACTCATTTTTAGAATTGAAGAAAAATATCATGATATAACAAATACTGGAACTTTTCTATCAAAACATCAACCAAAAATTAAGATAATAATAATATAAATTTTGAGAAATTTACACAACATTTTCACCATCCGCAGCAGCACCCTTGCAATTTCAATGATGAGAACTTCTGGGTACAACTCCTGACTACGGAAAATTTTTTAATTTGCACCAAAATCCAACTTCCTGGCATCTTATATTTTTATACTCATTTGTGAGAAGAACGAACGAATTTATTCATTGTAAACAATAATGGTTAGTTATTCCCATTACAATATTAATTTTGACCTTATTCTAACAAATTATTATCAAATAAAGTTTAGTATCACTAATAATCTTTAATATACTTTTACATTTAATTAGATATAAACATAAAACTAAAGAACAATATTTTACTTCAACAAAATACTCATTTTTAGAATTCAAGAAAAATATCATGATATAACAAATACTGGAACTTGTATATCAAAACATTAACCAAAAATTAAGATAATAATAATATAAATTTTGGGAAAAACACTCAACAATTTCACCATCTGCAGTACCACCCAGGCGATTTCAATGATGAGAACTTCTCGGTTCAACTCTCGGCTGCGGAAAATTTTCTAGTGTCGCACCAAAATATAACTTCCTGGCGTCTTATATTTTTATACTCATTTGTATAAAGAATAGAAGAATTTATTCATTGTTAACAATAATATTTAGTTATTCCCATTACAATATTAATTTTGACCAAACTCTAATAAATTATTATCAAATAAAGTTTAGTATCACTAATAATCTTTAATATATTTTTAAATATAGTTTGATTTAAACATAAAACTGAAGAAAAATATTTTACTTGAATAAAATATTCATTTTTAGAATTGACGAAAAATATCATGATATAACAAATATTGGAACTTGTGTATCAAAACATCAACCAAAAATTAAGATAATAATAATCTAAATTTTGAGAAATTTTCACAACAATTTCACCATTCGCAGCAGCACCCAGGCGATTTCAATGATGAGAACTTTCGTGTTCAACTCTCGGCTGTGGAAAATTTTTTAATTTTGACCGAATTCCTACTTCTTGGCGTCTTATATTTTTATAGTCATTTGTGTGAAGAACGAACGAATTTATTCATTGTAAACAATAATGGTTAGTTATTCCCATTACAATATTAATTTTGACCTTACTCTAACAAATTATTATCAAATAAAGATTAGTATCACTGATAATCTTTAATATACTTTTACTTTTAATTTGATATACACATAAAACTGAAGAAAAATATTTTACTTCAATAAAATACTCATTTTTAGAATTAAAGAAAAATATCATGATATAACAAATACTGGAATTAGTCTATCAAAACATCACCAAATTTAAGATAATAATAATATAAATTTCGTTAAAAGTACTAAACCATTTCCCCATCCGCAGTAGCACCTGGGTGAATTCAATGATGAGAACATCAGGGTTCAACTCCCGGTTGCGGTAAATTTTTTAGTTTCGCAGCAAAACCTAACTTCCTGGTGTCTTATATTTTTATACTCATTTTTGTGAAGAACAGACGAATTTATTCATCGTTAACAACAATGATTAGTTATTCCCATTACAATATTAATTTTGACCTTACTCTAACAAATTATTATCAAATAACATTTAGTATCACTAATAATGTTTAATATACTTTTTCATTTAATTTGATATACACATAAAACTGAAGAAAAATATTTTTTTCAATAAAATACTCATTTTTAGAATTGAAGAAAAATATCATGATATAACAAATTCTGGAACTTGTCTATCAAAACATCAACCAAAATTTAAGATAATAATAATATAAGTTTCGAGAAAAGCAGTCAACAATTTCACCATCCGCAGTAGCACCTGCGCGGTTTTAATGATGAGAACTTCCTGGTTCAACTCCCGGCTACGGAAAATTTTTTAGTTTCGCACAAAAATCTAACTTTCTGGCGTCTTATATTTTCATACTCATTTGTGTGAAGAACAAACGAATTTATTCATTATAAATAATAATGGTTAGTTATTCCCATTACAATATTAATTTTGACCTTACTCTAACAAATTATTATCAAATAAGGTTTAGTATCACTAATAATGTTTAATATAGTTTTACATTTAATTTCATATAAACATAAAACAGAAGAAAAATATTTTAGTTCAATAAAATACTCATTTTTAGAATTGAAGAAAAATATCATGATATAAAAAATATTGGAACTTGTCTATCAAAACATCAACCAAAATTTAAGATAATAATAATATAAATTTCGATAAAAGAAATCAACAATTTTACCATGCGCAGTAGCATCCAAGCGATTTCAATGATGAGAACTTCTGGGTTCAACTCTTGGGTATGGAAAATTTTTTAGTTTCCCACCAAAATCTAACTTCCTGACGTCTTATATTTTTATACTCATTTGTGTGAAGAATGAACGAATTTATTCATTGTTAACAATAATGGTTAGTTATTCCCATTACAATATTAATTTTGACCTTACTCTTACAAAACATTATCAAATAAGGTTTAGCATCACGAATAATGTTTAATATACTTTTACGTTTAGTTTGATATAAACATAAAACTGAAGAAAAATATTTTTCTTCAATAAAATACTCATTTTTAGAATTGAAGAAAAATATCATGATATAACAAATACTAGATCTTGTCTATCAAAACATCAACCAAAATTTAAGATAATAATAATACTATAAATTTTGATAAAAGAGCTCAACAATTTCACCATCCTTAGTAGCACCCAGCCGAATTCAATGATGAGAACTTCCGGGTTCAACTCTCGGCTATGAAAAATTTTTTAGTTTCGCACCAAAATCCAACTTCCTGACGTCTTATATTTTTATACTCATCTGGGTGAAGAACGAACGAATTTATTCATTTTTAACAATAATGGTTAGTTATTCCCATTACAATATTAATTTT
The DNA here is from genome assembly GCF_014773155.1 of Arachis stenosperma. Taxonomy (NCBI): domain Eukaryota; kingdom Viridiplantae; phylum Streptophyta; class Magnoliopsida; order Fabales; family Fabaceae; genus Arachis; species Arachis stenosperma. The sequence continues at coordinate 31,977,315 of NC_080378.1, forward strand.
GACCTTACTCTAACAAATTATTATCAAATAAAGTTTAGTATCACGAATAATGTTTAATATACTTTAACATTTAATTTGATATAAACATAAAACAGAAGAAAAATATTTTTCTTCAATAAAATACTCATTTTAAGAATTGAAGAAAAATATCATGATATAACAAATACTGGAACTTGTCTATCAAAACATCAACCAAAATTTAAGATAATAAAAATATAAGTTTCGAGAAAAGCAATCAGCAATTTCACCATTTGAAGTAGCACCCAGGCGATTTCAATGATGAGAACTTCCATGTTCAACTCCCGGCTGCGAAAAATTTTTTAGTTTCGGTCCAAAATTCAACTTCCTGGTGTCTTATATTTTTATACTCACATGTGTGAAGAACAGACGAATTTATTCATTATTAACAATAATTGTTAGTTATTCCCATTACAATATTAATTTTGACCTTACTCTAACAAATTATTATCAAATAAGTTTTAGTATCACTAATAATGTTTAATATACTTTTACATTTAATTTGATATATACATAAAACTGAAGAAAACTATTTTACTTCAATAAAATACTCATTTTTAGAATTGAAGAAAAATATCATGATATAACAAATTCTCGAACATGTCTATCAAAACATCGACCAAAATTTAAGATAATAATAATATAAGTTTCGAGAAAAGCAATCAACAATTTCACCATCTGCAGCAGCACCCAGGCGATTTCAATGATGAGAACTTCCAAATTCAACTCCCGGCTGCGGAAAATTTTTTAGTTTCGTACCAAAATCCAACTTTCTGCCGTAATATATTTTTATACTCATTTGTGTGAAGAACGAACGAATTTATTCCTTGTTAACAATAATGGTTAGTTATTCCCATTATAATATTAATTTTGACCTTACTCTAACAAATTATTTTCTAACAAGGTTTATTATCACTAATAATGTTTAATATACTTTTAATTTAATTTGATATAAATATAAAACTGAAGAAAAATATTTTTCTTCAATAAAATACTCTTTTTTAGAATTGAAGAAAAATATAATGATATAACAAATACTAGAACTTATCTATCAAAACATCAACCAAAATTTAAGATAATAATAATATAAATTTCGATAAAAGAACTCAACAATTTCACCATCTGTAGTAGCACCCAGGCGATTTCAATGATGAGAACTTCCGGGTTCAACTCTCAACTACGGAAAATTTTTTAGTTTCGCACCAAAATCCATCTTCCTGACGTCTTATATTTTTATACTCCTTTGTGTGTAGAATGGACGAATTAATTCATTCTTATCAATAATGGTTTGTTATTTCCATTACAATATTAATTTTGACTTTACTCTAACAAATTATTATCAAATAAGGTTTAGTATCACTAATAATGTTTAGTATACTTTTACATTTAATTTGATATAAACATAAAACTGAAGAACAATATTTTACTTCAATAAAATACTCATTTTTAGAATTGAAGAAAAATATCATGATATAACAAATTATGGAACTTGTCTATCGAAACATCAACCAAAATTTAAGATAATAATAATATAAGTTTCGAGAAAAGGAATCAACAATTTCACCATCCGCAGTAGCACCCAGGCGATTTCAATGATTAGAATTTCTGGGTTCAACTGCCGGCTGTGGAAAATATTTAGTTTCGCACCAAAATCCAACTTCCTGGCGTCTTATATTTTTATACTCATTTGTGTGAGGAATGGACGAATTTATTCATTGTTAACAATAATGGTTTGTTATTCCCATTACAACATTAATTTTGACCTTACTCTAACAAATAATTATTAAATAAGGTTTAGTATCACTAATAATGTTTAATATACTTTTAAATTTAATTTGATATAAACATAAAACTGAAGAAAAATATTTTACTTCAATAAAATACTCATTTTTAGAATTGAAGAAAAATATCATGATATATCAAATAATGGAACTTGTCTATCAAAATATCAACCAAAATTTAATATAATAATAATATAAATTTCGATAAAAGAACTCAACAATTTCACCATCCGCAGTAGCATCCAGGCGATTTCAATGATGAGAACTTTTGGGTTCAAGTCTCGGCTAAGGAAAATTTTTTAGTTTTGCACCAAAATCCAACTTCCTGACGTCTTATATTTTATACCCATTTGTGTGAAGAATGGACGAATTTATTCATTGTTAACAATAATGGTTTGTTATTTCCATTACAATATTAATTTTGACCTTACTCTAACAAAATCTAACAAATTATTATCAAATAAGGTTTAGTATCACTAATAATGTTTAATATACTTTTACATTTAATTTGATATAAACATAAATCTGAAGAAAAATATTTTACTTCAATAAAATACTCATTTTTTGAATTGAAGAAAAATATCATGATATAACAAATTCTAGAACTTGTCTATCAAAATATCAACCAAAATTTAAGATAATAATAATATAAGTTTCGAGAAAAGGAATCTACAATTTCACCAACCGCAGTAGAACCCAGGCGATTTCAATGATAAGAACTTCCGGGTTCAACTCCCGGCTGCGGAAAATTTTTGGTTTCGCACCAAAATCCAACTTCCTGGCGTCTTATATTTTAATACTCATTTATGTGAAGAACGGATGAATTTATTCATTGTTAACAATAATGGTTTGTTATTCCCATTACAATATTAATTTTGACCTTAATCTAACAAATTATTATCAAATAAGGTTTAGTATCAATAATAATGTTTAATATACTTTTAAATTTAATTTGATATAAACATAAAACTGAAGAAAAATATTTTACTTCAATAAAATACTCATTTTTAGAATTGAAGAAAAAAATCATGATATAACAAATACTGGAACTTGTCTATCAAAACATCAACCAAAATTTAGGATAATAATAATATAAATTTCGATAAAAGAACTCAACAATTTCACCATCCGTAGTAGCATCCAGGCGATTTCAATGATGAGAACTTCAAGGTTCAATTCTCGGCTATAGAAAATTTTTTAGTTTCGCACCAAAATCTAACTTCCTGACGTCTTATATTTTTATACTCATTTGTGTGAAGAACGAACAAATTTATTCATTTTTAACAACAATAGTTAGTTATTCCCATTACAATATTAATTTTGACCTTACTCTAACAAATTATTATCAAATAAGGTTTAGTATCACGAATAATGTTTAATATACTTTTACATTTAATTTGATATAAACATAAAACTGAAGAAAAATATTTTACTTCAACAAAAAAATCTTTTTTAGAATTGAAGAAAAATATCATGATATAACAAATACTGGAACTTGTCTATCAAAACATCAACCAAAATTTAAGATAATAATAATATAAGTTTCGAGAAAAGCAATCAACAATTTCACCATCCGCAGTAGCACCCAGGCGATTTCAATGATGAGAACTTCTGGGTTCAACACCTGGCTGCGGAAAATTTTTTAGTTTCACACCAAAATCCAACTTTCTGGCGTCATAGATTTTTATTTTCATTTGTGTGAAGAACGAACGATTTTATTCATTGTTAACAATAATGGTTAGTTATTCCCATTATAATATTAATTTTGACCTTACTCTAACAAATTATTATCTAATAAGGTTTAGAATCACTAATAATGTTTAATATACTTTTCATTTAATTTGATATAAACATAAAACTGAAGAGAAATATTTTACTTCAATAAAATACTCATTTTTAGAATTGAAGAAAAAAAATCATGATATAACAAATACTGGAACTTGTCTATCAAAACATCAACCAAAATTTAGGATAATAATAATATAAATTTCGATAAAAGAACTCAACAATTTCACCATCCGCAGTAGCATCCAGGCGATTTCAATGATGAGAACTTCCGGGTTCAATTCTCGGCTATAGAAAATTTTTTAGTTTCGCACCAAAATCTAACTTCCTGACGTCTTATATTTTTATACTCATTTGTGTGAAGAACGAACAAATTTATTCATTTTTAACAATAATGGTTAGTTATTCCCATTACAATATTAATTTTGACCTTTCTCTAACAAATTATTATCAAATAAGGTTTAGTATCACGAATAATGTTTAATATACTTTTACATTTAATTTGATATAAACATAAAACTGAAGAAAAATATTTTACTTCAACAAAAAACTCTTTTTTAGAATTGAAGAAAAATATCATGATATAACAAATTCTGGAACTTGTGTATCAAAACATCAACCAAAATTTAAGATAATAATAATATAAGTTTTGAGAAACGCAATCAGCAATTTCACCATCTATTGTAGCACCCAGGCGATTTCAATGATGAGAACTTCTGGGTTCAACTCCCGGCTGCGGAAAATTTCTTAGTTTCGAACCAAAATCCAACATCCTGGCGTCTGATATTTTTATACTCAGTTGTGTAAAGAACGGACGAATTTATTCATTGTTAACAATAATGGTTATTTATTCCCATTACAATATTAATTTTGACCTTACTCTAACAAATTTTTATCAAATAAGGTTTAGTAACACTAATAATGTTTAATATACTTTTACATTTAATTTGATATATACATAAAACTGAAGAAAAATATTTTACTTCAATAAAATACTCATTTTTTGAATTAAAGAAAAATATCATGATATAACAAATTCTAGAACTTGTCTATCAAAATATCAACCAAAATTTAAGATATTAATAATATAAGTTTCGAGAAAAGGAATCTACAATTTCACCATCCGCAGTAGAATCCAGTCGATTTCAATGATGATAACTTCCGGGTTCAACTCCCGGCTGCGGAAAATTTTTCGTTTCGCACCAAAATCCAACTTCCTGGCGTCTTATATTTTAATACTCATTTATGTGAAGAACGGACGAATTTATTCATTGTTAACAATAATGGATTGTTATTCCCATTACAATATTAATTTTGACCTTAATCTAACAAATTATTATCAAATAAGGTTTAGTATCACTAATAATGTTTAATATACTTTTACATTTAATTTGATATAAACATAATACTGAAGAAAAATATTTTACTTCAATAAAATACTCATTTTTAGAATTGAAGAAAAATATCATGATATAAAAATACTGGAACTTGTGTATCAAAACATCAACTAAAATTTAAGATAATAATAATATAAATTTCGATAAAAGAAGTCAAAAATTTCACCATCCGTAGTAGCACCCAAGCGATTTCAATGATGAGAACTTCCGGGTTCAACTGCAGACTGCGGAAAATTTTTTAGTTTCGCACCAAAATCCAACTTCCTGGCGTCTTATATTTTAATACTCATTTATGTGAAGAACGGACTAATTTATTCCTTGTTAACAATAATGGTTTGTTAGTCCCATTACAATATTAATTTTGACCTTACTCTAACAAATTCTTATCAAATAAGGTTTAGTATCACCAATAATGTTTAATATACTTTACATTTAATTTCATATAAACATAAAACTAAAGAAAAATATTTTACTTCAATAAAATACTCATTTTTAGAATTGAAAAAAAATATCGTGATATAAAAAATACTGGAACTCGTCTATCAAAACATCAACCAAAATTTAAGATAATAATAATATAAATTTCGATAAAAGAACTCAAAAATTTCACCATCTGTAGTAGCACCTAGCCGAATTCAATGATGAGAACTTCCAAGTTCAACTCCCAATTGCGGGAAATTTTTTAGTTTCGCACCAAAACCCAACTTCCTAGCGTCTTATATTTTTATACTCATTTGTGTGAAGAACGGACGAATTTATTCATTATTAACAATAATGGTTAGTTATTCCCATTACAATATTAATTTTGACCTTACTCTAACAAATTATTATCAAATAAAGTTTAGTATCACTAATAATCTTAGTTTTGCACCAAAACCCAACTTCCTCGCATCTTAAATTTTTATACTCATTTGTGTAAAGAACGGACGAATTTATTCATTTTTAACAATAATGGTTAGTTATTCCCATTACAATATTAATTTTGACCTTACTCTAACAAATTATTATCAAATAAGGTTTAGTATCACTAATAATGTTTAATATACTTTTCATTTAATTTGATATAAACATAAAACTGAAGAAAAATATTTTACTTCAATAAAATACTCATTTTTAGAATTGAAGAAAAAAAATAATGATATAACAAATACTGGAACTTGTCTATCAAAACATCAACCAAAATTTAGGATAATAATAATATAAATTTCGATAAAAGAACTCAACAATTTCACCATCCGCAGTAGCATCCAGGCGATTTCAATGATGAGAACTTCCGGGTTCAATTCTCGGCTATAGAAAATTTTTTAGTTTCGAACCAAAATCTAACTTCCTGACGTCTTATATTTTTATACTCATTTGTGTGAATAACGAACAAATTTATTCACTTTTAACAACAATAGTTAGTTATTCCCATTACAATATTAATTTTGACCTTACTCTAACAAATTATTATCAAATAAGGTTTAGTATCACGAATAATGTTTAATATACTTTTACATTTAATTTGATATAAACATAAAACTGAAGAAAAATATTTTACTTCAACAAAAAACTCTTTTTTAGAATTGAAGAAAAATAGCATGATATAACAAATACTGGAACTTGTCTATCAAAACATCAACCAAAATTTAAGATAATAATAATATAAGTTTCGAGAAAAGCAATCAACAATTTCACCATCCGCAGTAGCACCCAGGCGATTTCAATGATGAGAACTTCTGGGTTCAACACCTGGCTGCAGAAAATTTTTTAGTTTCGCACCAAAATCCAACTTTCTGGCGTCATATATTTTTATTCTCATTTGTGTGAAGAACGAACGAATTTATTCATTGTTAACAATAATGGTTAGTTATTCCCATTACAATATTAATTTTGACCTTACGCTAACAAATTATTATCTAATAAGGTTTAGTATCACTAATAATGTTTAATATACTTTTCATTTAATTTGATATAAACATAACATTGAAGAAAAATATTTTACTTCAATAAAATACTCATTTTTAGAATTGAAGAAAAAAAATCCTGATATAACAAATACTGGAACTTGTCTATCAAAACATCAACCAAAATTTAGGATAATAATAATATAAATTTCGGTAAAAGAACTCAACAATTTCACCATCCGCAGTAGCATCCAGGCGATTTCAATGATGAGAACTTCCGGGTTCAATTCTCGGCTATAGAAAATTTTTTAGTTTCGCACCAAAATCTAACTTCCTGACGTCTTATATTTTTGTACTCATTTGTGTGAAGAACGAACAAATTTATTCATTTTTAACAATAATGGTTAGTTATTCCCATTACAATATTAATTTTGACCTTTCTCTAACAAATTATTATCAAATAAGGTTTAGTATCACGAATAATGTTTAATATACTTTTACATTTAATTTGATATAAACATAAAACTGAAGAAAAATATTTTACTTCAACAAAAAACTCTTTTTTAGAATTGAAGAAAAATATCATGATATAACAAATACTGGAACTTGTGTATCAAAACATCAACCAAAATTTAAGATAATAATAATATAAGTTTTGAGAAACGCAATCAGCAATTTCACCATCTGTTGTAGCACCCAGGCGATTTCAATGATGAGAACTTCTGGGTTCAACTCCCGGCTGCGGAAAATTTCTTAGTTTCGAACCAAAATCCAACTTCCTGGCGTCTGATATTTTTATACTCAGTTGTGTAAAGATCGGACGAATTTATTCATTGTTAACAATAATGGTTATTTATTCCCATTACAATATTAATTTTGACCTTACTCTAACAATTTTTTATCAAATAAGGTTTAGTAACACTAATAATGTTTAATATACTTTTACATTTAATTTGATATATACATAAAACTGAAGAAAAATATTTTACTTCAATAAAATACTCATTTTTAGAATTGAAGAAAAATATGATGATATAACAAATTCTGGAACTTGTCTATCAAAACATCAACCAAAATTTAAGATAATAATAATATAAGTTTCCGATAAAGAACTCAAAAATTTCACGATCCGCAGTAGAGCCCAGGTGAATTCAATGATGTGAACTTCCGGGTTCGACTCCCGGTTGCGGGAAATTTTTTAGTTTCGCACCAAAACCCAACTTCCTACCGTCTTACATTTTTATACTCATTTGTATGAAGGACGGACGAATTTATTCATTATTAAAAATAATGGTTAGTTATTCCGTTTACAATATTTATTTTGACCTTACTCTAACAAATTATTATCTAATAAAGTTTAGTATCACTGATAATCTTAGTTTCACACCAAAATCCAATTTCCTGGCGTCTGATATTTTTATACTCATTTGTGTGAAGAACTGACGAATTTTTTCATTGTTAACAATAATGGTTAGTTATTCCCATTACAATATTAATTTTGACCTTACTCTAACAAATTCACTACAAGAAAATGAAACATTTGTAACAAAAAATTTGTATCAAATTTAAAATTGTTACAAATTATAGTTTTTTTGTAACAATAATTAGTTATTGTTACAAAATAAGAATATTTTGTAACAATAAGAAAATTTGTTACAAAACATTTCAATATTTTGTAACAACTTGATTTCTTTTGTTACAAATTATGTTGGCTTTCGTATCGAATTGTTGTTTTGTTACAAAATGTTATAACATTTTGTAACAAAAGATTATATTGTTGCAAATATTCAAAATATTTTGTAACAAAATATCTATTTGTTTCAAAAGCTCTAAATATTTTGTAACAAAAAATTAATTTGTCACAAAATATAATATTTTTATAACAACTTATTTATTTGTCACAAAATTCAAAAGTTTTTTGTAACTAATAAAAAATTTTGTTTCAACATACTAAATATAAGACTTTGAATTTTTAAAAATTAACATAGTAAGTTATTTATGATTTATTATATTTATTTAAGATTTTATATTCAAAAATTTATTTTACTAAAAATATTTAAGTCAAATTAACGATAGATTGATAGTTTGAGTTTAAAATTATTTTAAAAATTAAATAATAAATTATTTATAATTTATTATACTTATTCAAAATAAATTTTTAGAGATTTATATATTAAACAAAGTATTTTCTTATTTATAATTTAAAATTTTAGTAATTAGAAAAAATATAAACATTTTATATCATTTAATTTAAATATTTAAGATTTTTGAATTTAATATTTTAAATTTTATGAATAAAAATAATTAACTTGTGTAAGACCCAAATTTTTTAAAATTAAATAATAAATTAATTATGATTTATTTTATTTATTCAGGATATTAATTTCAGGAATTTATATATTGATTGGACATTTTTTTATTATTGATTTGAAAGCTTGAGTAATTAAAAAATAATGAGGATTTCAGATATATGTTTGAATAATTAGATTTCAAACTCTATTTTATGATTTTAAAGAAAATTAATTTGATTATCTCTAATTATTGAATTAAAATATTTATTTAAAAATAAATTAAGTTGATAATTAAATAATATTTTTACAGATATTATTATTATTGAATTAAATTTAGTTTCAAATTATTACTTTACCCTTCTAATTTTATAAAAATAATCGAATTATCCCTAAATCCAATTATACAAAACCCTAATTGAGACCCTAATCCTAATTTCCCTAAACTAGCCGCCTTTCCCCCCTTTCCCTTTTCCTTTCCATTTCTTCCTAATCTAGCACACATTACACAACAGCAGTAAAGAAGAAAAGAAAGAAAAGAGAGACGGGAGTCGGAGTGAGCGAGCTGAATGGAAAGGGAAAAGAGAGAGCATTTGGGAACAGAGAGAAAGAGAGCGACGGGGAAGGGGAGAGGGATTGGAAGGGATGAGACGGCATCTGCTGCGCTGCCACTACCATCCCGACAATGTGTCGTCGAGTCACCATCGTAGAGCTGAGTCGCGGAGAGAGTTCATGAGCGAGAGAGAGAGAGCGACGTGGAGGGCGAGAGTTGCGAGCTTGGGACCGCCGTGACCGTCGCATCGCCGCCATCCTCGCGCCAGCCACCGCTGCTGTCGGTGATGAAGCCTGTTGCCACCATCCGCGCCTCCATGGTGGCCGTCGTTGAGCTTGCCGTTGTGGAGTAAGAAGATGCGCGCGAGGAGAAGGCCGCGGGGGAAGATGAACCATTGCTGCTAGAGGCTGCCGCTGTTCTGTCGTCCGGGATCCACTATCGCTCTACTTCCATGTTTTTCTTTTGTTGCAGTAAGCATTTTCATTCCGAAATCCTCACAGCTAGTATATATGCGTTATGTTATGTGTTTGGTGGAAATTCTGAGGTTTTGGTAATGTAGGATCGATTCCTGGTTGTTTCATGTTACAATTAAAGCTATTTCTGTTATTGTGGAAGTAAGCGAAGCTGTGGATGCAGCCGCTGTGGTTGCGAGCCAAGGGAAAAAAGGGACTTATCGCAATAGAATCACGGCGGGCTTGATTCCTCGAGGTAGGGGCATTTTTCTTAAACTTATTTTACTTTCAAGAGTTGTTATAAATTGATATTAAAGCGAAAAACATATTTACTCTATGATTACGTAAATATTATGGATTGAATTGAATTATTTTGTATAACGAAATTGTTTGCTTAATTGTGCTATTGACTGATTGAGGTGGCTGGAGATTGCGGATCTTAATTGAGTATATGGAAGTTGGTTGAATTGTTGATTAGTGATATTCATGAGTGGAAGAAACAGTAATTTAATGATTAGTGATATAGTTATCTTGGTCATTGAGTTGTTTTTGCTGAATTGTATGATTTTGAAACTACAAAAGCATTGATTTAGAATGTGAAAATATCATTCTGTAATTGCTATGATGCAAAGATGATTTATTTTTTACTTGTCCCAATTATGCTCTCAATGGCTACTGATCAAGTTTGATTTTAGCAAAAAAAATATTTTATGTACTCATATTTATCTTGTAGAGCCATTGTATGAGATTAACACAACTCTATATGGATACTATTTGAATATAAGAAATTAAGAATAGTGATGAAAGTTATCCTTTTTTGTGCTCAAGAGGTGGAGCTACATGAAATTTCTTGATAATAATCACATGATAAATAATACTTAGATTAGTATTCTTCTCCTATTTCAGAGCTCTTTGCCTGTCGACTGTCACTGTGTTTGCTGCCAGCTTACCATCTTCAAAGGTCAACGCTCTGTTCGTGGCTCATTGTAATAGTGTAACATTGTTATTCATTTTTTTGCTCTATTCATAAGGGTTATTGATCTTTGAATTATTCTTGAATGATTTATGTTTTCAGTTTTTTATTCATGGATTGTTTATTAGCTCTTGCTGCTGTTTGTGATTATTCATGGTAAATGTGCTGTTGTCCTGTTATTCTTTATACTTTTGTGGCTTAATTATGATTAGATTGTGACTATCTTGATCAAATTGTTGAGGATTATTGTCTCCAGATTTGGGTGCTCCAATTGAATATCTATAGTTTTTGTTTTCATGATTTGTTGGTTTATTTGTGATTATTTAAAATTTTGAATGCTTTGGCTGGGTTGATATTGTTGCTGATTTTGAACCTGGACTTTGGCTTTGTTGTTGCATTTTCATTTGAATTTTTGGATATGGTTACTCTACAGCTTCAATTTTCATTTCACACGGCCTTCCACTAAACCAAGCTTTCAACATAGATTTTGGATCTTTACCGAAAACTTCCCTAGGAATATGAGATTTCACACTTAGTTGCTTCCTTCTCTTGAATTTACTGCTAAGAGATTAACTTGCTATCATTTCAGAATATTGTCAAGCATGGGTTTAGAAGATGAGCTTTTATTCATGAGATTTTATCACAAAGGGAAAGTTATCATATTGTTAAGAGCTATTATTCAACTGATGTACACTTTTATTAGATGGTTCTTATTCATGAGCTTTTATTTAATTCTTTAATTAGCTATGACATAGGATCTATTAATTATTCAATAATTAGTTTCTTGGTTTGAGTAATTAAGTATTAGATTTTGATATCATTATGAATAAAATTTATATATTTTTGTTTTTTCCTGTGCATTTTTAAAGAAAAAACAAATCTTGTTTCTTAAGCTAGTGTTTTTTGTTTGGTGGTCTTTTCAGGTGTGTGGCACTTATTAGAACTTCTTCATGAGAAATGAGAAAGGAGCTATATGAACATGATGAAGTTTGTAATTTGTAGTTTACATTTTAGAGATTTATAATTTCTTATTTTTCTTGTCCTATGTATCTATCTAGTTCATTAGGGTTCTTCAATGTGTCTTGTTAGTTTGTACTTTAAAGTTTATATCTTGAAGATTTATAAAACAATATTAGTTAATGAAAGATATTTGAACTATCTATGTTATTATATATTATATAAATGTTTACTTGTTGAGTAAATTAGTTAATATATTAATTAATTAAAAAAATAATATAATTTGATAAATTATGTGTGTAATTTGTATTAAAAAAATTATTACAAAATAAATAGTATTTTGTAACTAAAGAAAAAAATGTTACAAAATCAAGTTATATTTTGTAACAAAAATTTATGATAGGAAAAAATAGATTGTCACAAAAAATACCTGCAGATCAAAATTTGTTACCACTTTTGTAACGACTTCTGGTTTTTTGTATCAGAAAATTTTGTTACAAAATATCACTTTGAATTGTAACAGTTTGCTTTTTGTTACAAAAATTTTTTGTAACAGGACATACTGCAACGGCCCCTTTTTTTGTTACAAAATACTTTTGTTTTAAAATTTTGATTTTTTGCAACAATTTTTTTTGTTACAAATATTGCTTTTTCTTGTAGTGATTATTATCAAATAAGATTTAGTATCACGAATAATGTTTAATATACTTACATTTAATTTGATATAAACATAAAAATGAAGAAAAATATTTTACTTCAATAAAATACTCATTTTTAGAATTGAAGGAAAATATCATGATAAAACAAATACTGGAACTTGTCTATCAAAACAATAACCAAAATTAAAGATAATAATAATACATGTTTCAAGAAAACCAATCAACAATTTCACCAACCGCAGTAGCACCCAGGTGATTTTAATGATGAGAACTTCCGGGTTCAACTCCCGGCTGCGAAAAATTTTTTAGTTTCGCACCAAAATCCAACTTCCTGGCGTCTTATATTTTTATACTCATTTGTGTGAAGAACGGACGAATGTATTCATTGTTAACAATAATGGTTTGTTATTCCCATTACAATATTAATTTTGACCTTACTCTAACAAATTATTATCAAATAAGGTTTAGTATCTCTAATAATGTTTAATATACTTTTACATTTAATTTGATATAAACATAAAACTGAAGAAAAATATTTTACTTCAATAAAATACTCATTTTTAGAATTGAAGAAAAATATCTTGATATAACAAATTCTGGAACTTGTCTATCAAAACATCAACCAAAATTTAAGATAATAATAATATAAGTTTCCGATAAAGAACTCAACAATTTCACCATCCGCAGTAGCACGCAGGCGATTTCAATGATGAGAACTTTCGGGTTCAAGTCCTGGCTGCGGAAAATTTTTTAATTTCGCACCAAAATCCAACTTCCTGGCGTCTTATATTTTTATACTCATTTGTGTGACAAACGAACGAATTTATTCATTGTTAACAATAATGGTTAGTTATTCCCATTACAATATTAATTTTGACCTTGCTCTAACAAATTATTATCAAATAAGGTTTAGTATCACTAATAATGTTTAATATACTTTTACATTTAATTTGATATAAACATAAAACTGAAGAAAAACATTTTACTTGAATAAAATACACATTTTTAGAATTGACGAAAAATATCATGATATAACAAATTCTGGAACTTCTCTACCAAAACATCAACCAAAATTTAAGATAATAATAATATAAATTTCAATAAAAAAACTCAACAATTTCACCATCCGTAGTAGCACCCAGGCGATTTCAATGATGAGAACTACCGGGTTCAACTCCCGGCTACGGAAAATTTTTTAGTTTCGCACCAAAATCCAACTTCCTGGCGTCTTATATTTTTATACTCATTTGTGTAAAGAACAGATGAATTTATTCATTGTTAACAATAATGGTTAGTTATTCCCATTACAATATTAATTTTGACCTTACTCTAACAAATTATTATCAAATAAGGTTTAGTATCACGAATAATGTTTAATATACTTTTACATTTAATTTTATATAAACATAAAACTGAAGAAAAATATTTTACTTCAATAAAATACTCATTTTTAGAATTAAAGAAAAATATCAAGATATAACAAATACTGGAACTTGTCTATCAAAACATCAACCAAAATTTAAGGTAATAATAATAAAAATTTTAGATGAAGAACTCTACAATTTCACCATCCGTAGTAGAACCCAGGCGAATTCAATGATGAGAACTTCCGGGTTCAACTCCCGGTTGTGGAAAATTTTTTAGTTTTGCACCAAAACCCAACTTCCTAGCGTCTTATATTTTTATACTCATTTGTGTGAAGGACGGACGAATTTATTCATTATTAACAATAATGGTTAGTTATTCCCATTACAATATTAATTTTGACCTTACTCTAACAAATTATTATCTAATAAAGTTTAGTATCACTAATAATCTTAGTTTTGCACCAAAATCCAACTTCTTGGCATCTGATATTTTATACTCATTTGTGTGAAGAACAGACGAATTTATTCATTGTTAACAATAATAGTTAGTTATTCCCATTACAATATTAATTTTGACCTTACTCTAACAAATTATTATCAAATAAGGTTTAGTATCAGGAATAATGTTTAATATACTTTTACATTTAATTTAATATAAACAAAAAACTGAAGAAAAATATTTTACATAAAAAAAATACTCATTTTTAGAATTGAAGGAAAATATCATGATATAACATATACTGGAACTTTTCTATCAAAACATCAACCAAAATTAAAGATAATAATAATATAAGTTTCGAGAAAAGCAATCAACAATTTCACCATCCGCAGCAGCACCCAGGCGATTTCAACGATGATAACTTCTGGATTCAACTCCCGGCTGCGGAAAATTTTTTAGTTTCGCACCAAAATCCAACTTCCTGGCATCTTATATTTTTATTCTCATTTATGTGAAGAACAGACAAATTTATTCATTATTAACAATAATGGTTAGTTATTCCCATTATAATATTATTTTTGAACTTACTCTAACAAATTATTATCAAATAAGGTTTAGTATCTCGAATAATGTTTAATATACTTTTACATTTAATTTGATATAAACATAAAACTGAAGAAAAATATTTTACTTCAATAAAATACTCATTTTTAGAATTGAAGAAAAATATCATGATATAACAAATACTGAAATTTGTCTATCAAAACATCAACTAGAATTTAAAATAATAATAATATAAGTTTCGAGAAAAGCAATCAACAATTTCACCGTCCACAGTAGCACACAGGTGATATCAATGATGAGAACTTCTGGGTTCAACTCCCGGCTGCGGATAATTTTTTAGTTTCGCACCAAAATCCAACTTCCGGGCGTCTTATATTTTATACTCACTTGTGTGAAGAACGGACGAAATTATTCATTGTTAACAATAATGGTTTGTTATTGCCATTACAATATTAATTTTGACCTTACTCTAACAAATTATTATCAAATAAGGTTTAGTATCACTATTAATGTTTAATATACTTTTACGTTTAATTTGATATATACATAAAACTGAAGAAAAATATTTTACTTCAATAAAATACTCATTTTTGGCATTGAAGAAAAATACCATGATATAAAAAATTCTAGAACTTATCTAGCAAATCATCAACCAAAATTTAAGATAATAATAATATAAGTTTCGAGAAAAGCAATCAACAATTTCACCATCCGCAATAGCACCCAGGTGATTTCAACAATGAGAACTTCTGGGATCATCTCCCGGCTGCGGAAAATTTTTTAGTTTCGCACCATAATCCAACTTCCTGGCGTCTTATATTTTTATCCTCATTTGTGTGACGACCGAACAAATTATTCATTGTTAACAATAATGGTTAGTTATTCCCATTACAATATTAATTTTGACCTTACTCTAACAAATTATTATCAAATAAGGTTTAGTATCACTAATAATGTTTAATACACTTTTACATTTAATTTGATATAAACATAAAACTGAAGAAAAATATTTTACATCAATAAAATACTCATTTTTAGAATTGAAGAAAAATATCATGATATAACAAATACTATAACTTGTCTATCAAAACATCAACCAAAATTTAAGATAATAAAAATATAAGTTTCGAGAAAAGCAATCAACAATTTCACCATCCGCAGTAGTACCCAGGCGAATTCAATGATGAGAACTTCTCGGTTCAACACCTTGTTGGGTCGAAATTTTTTAGTTTCGCACCAGAATCCAACTTCCTAGCGTCTTATATTTTGATACTCATTTGTGTGAAGAACGGTCGAATTTATTCATTATTAACAATAATGGTTAGTTATTCCCATTACAATATTAATTTTGACCTTACTCTAACAAATTATTATCAAATAAACTTTAGTATCGCTAATAATGTTGAATATACTTTTACATTTAATTTCATATAAACATAAAACTGAAGAAAAATATTTTACTTCAATAAAATACTCATTTTTAGAATTGAGGAAAAATATCATGATATAACAAATACTGGAACTTATCTATCAAAACATCAGCCAAAATTTAAGATAATAATAATATAAATTTTGATAAAAGAACTCAACAATTTCACCAACTGTAGTAGCACCCAGGCGAATTCAATGATGAGAACCTTCGGGTTCAACTCCCAGTTACGGGAAATTTTTTAGTTTCGCACCAAAACCCAACTTTCTAGCGTCTTATATTTTTATAGTCATTTGTGTGAAGAACGGACGAATTTATTCATTATTAACAATAATGGTTAGTTATTCCATTACAATATTATTTTTGACCTTACTTTAACAAATTATTATCAAATCAACTTTAGTATCACTAATAATCTTTAATATACTTTTACATTTAATTTGATATAAACATAAAATTGAAGAAAAATATTTTACTGCAATAAAATACTCATTATTAGAATTGAAGAAAAATATCATGATATAACAAATACTGGAACTTGTCTATCAAAACATCAACCAAAATTTAAGATAATAATAATATAAATTTTGATAAAAGAACTCAAAAATTTAACCATCCGCAGTAGCACACAAGCGAATTCAATGATGAGAACTTCTGGGTTCAAACCCAGTTGCGGGTAATTTTTTAGTTTCGCACCAAAACCCAACTTCCTAGCGTCTTATATTTTTATACTCATTTGTTTGAAGAACGGACGAATTTATTCATTATTAAGAATAATGGTTAGTTATTTCCATTACAATATCAATTTTGACCTTACTCTAACAAATTTTTATCAAATAAAGTTTAGTATCACTAATAATCTTTAATATACTTTTACATTTAATTTGATATAAACATAAAACTGAAGAAAAATATTTTACTTCAATAAAATACTCATTTTTAGAATTGAAGAAAAATATCATGATATAACAAATACTGGAATTTGTCTATCAGAACATCAACCAAAATTTAAGATAATAATACTATAAGTTTCGAGAAAAAGCAATCAACAGTTTCACCATCCACAGTAGCACCCAGGCGATTTCAATTATGAGAACTTTCGGGTTCAACTCCCGATTGCGGAAAATTTTTTAGTTTCGCACCAAAATCCAACTTCCTGGCGTTTTATATTTTTATACTCATTTGTGTGAAGAACGGACGAATTTATGCATTATTAAGAATAATGGTTAGTGATATCCATTACGATATTAATTTTGACCTTACTGTAACAAATTATTATCAAATAAGGTTTAGTATCACTAATAATGTTTAATATACTTTTACCTTTAATTTGATATAAACATAAAACTGAAGAAAAATATTTTACTTCAATAAAATAGTCATTCTTAGAATTGAAGAAAAATATCATGATATAACAAATACTGGAACTTGTCTATCAAAACATCAACCAAAATTTAAGATAATAATAATATAAATTTCAACAAAAGAACTCATCAATTTCACCATGCGCAGTAGCACCCAGTCGAATTCAATGATGAGAACTTCTGTGTTCAACTCCCGGTTGCAAGAAATTTTTTAGTTTCGCACCAAAACCCAACTTCCTAGCGTGTTATATTTTTATACTCATTTGTGTGAAGAACGGACAAATTTATTCATTGTTAACAATAATGGTTAGTTATTCCCATTACAATATTAATTTTGACCTTACTCGAACAAATTATAATCAAATAAAGTTTAGTATCACTAATAATCTTAGTTTCGCACCAAAATCCAACTTCCTGGTGTCTTATATTTTTATACTCATTTGTGTGAAGAACGGATAAATTTATTCATTGTTAACAATAATGGTTAGTTATTCCCATTACAATATTATTTTTGACGTTACTCTAACATAGTATTATCAATTAAAGTTTAGTATCACTAATAATCTTTAATATACTTTTACATTTAATTTGATATAAACATAAAACTGAAGAAAAATATTTTACTTCAATAAAATACTCATTTTTAGAATTGAAGAAAAATATCATGATATAACAAATACTGGAATTTGTCTATCAGAACATCAACCAAAATTTAAGATAATAATACTATAAGTTTCGAGAAAAAGCAATCAACAGTTTCACCATCCGCAGTTGCACCCAGGCGATTTTAATGATGAGAACTTTTGGGTTCAACTCCCAGTTGCTGGAAATTTTTTAGTTTGGCACCAAAACCGAACTTCCTAGCGTCTTATATTTTTATACTCATTTGCGTGAAGAACGGACGAATTTATTCATTGTTAACAATAATGGTTTGTTATTCCTATTACAATATTACTCTAACAAATTATAATCAAATAAAGTTTAGTATCACTAATAATCTTTGTTTCCCACCAAAATCCAACTTCCTGGCGTCTTATATTTTTATACTCATTTGTGTGAAGAACGGGCGAATTTATTCATTGTTAACACTAATGGTTGGTTATTCCCATTACAATATTAATTTTGACCTTACTCTAACAAATTGTTATCAAATAAAGTTTAGTATCACTAATAATCTTTAATATACTTTTACATTTAATTTGATATAAAGATAAAACTGAAGAAAAATATGATGATATTACCAATACTGGAACTTGTCTATCAAAACATCAATCAAAATTTAAGATTATAAAAATATAAGTTTCGAGAAAAGCAATCAACAATTTCTCCAACCGCATAGCACCCCGGCGATTTCAATGATGAGAACTTCCAGGTTCAACTCCCGGCTGTGGACACTACAAGAAACAGGATCATTATCGACGTTAAAAATCGACGGCCAGATTTTTCGTTGATAATTGTCGACGGCTTGTCGTCGATAACATGAAAGAGAAATTATTAGAAATAAAATATTAAAATCGACTACATGGCCGTCGATTATTTTGGCAACTTTTTAATACTCTAACTTTATCATCCCATTGCCAGCGAAAATGTTGGATGAAAAATTTTTTCTTTAAAATCGACGGACTGGTTGTCTGTTTTAATAATTATAATATCGATAGCTTTTACCGTCGATAAATTTAGATGATAGAGATTTCTTTCTCAAACTAGATGAACGGTGTAAATTTATTATATAAAATAGACAGCTATAGTGTCGATTTTTATTTAGTTAAAATCGACAAAGTCTCCGTCAATTTTTATCAACAAAAAATTGTCCCGCGTTTACTTCCCGCGTTCATCGTATCACTCAATTCCCCAAAACTAAACCTTCAGAGAACATACACTAATTAACCCCAAAATCTCAGAGTGAGACTGCTTCTTGTTCTCCAACATCTGAGAGTAGAGGCCAGAGACACGGTCACGGAGAGAGGCAGAGAGCCGCCGGAGAGCAGAGCTCTTCTTATTCTTCTTCTTCTCTACCGAGCCCACCGCTGTGCCATCCTATTCATGTAAGTTCCTCTCTCTCTCTCACTCTCACTCTATGACATTGGGATGTGTGAATCTGCATGTAAGTTCTTCTTCTTCCACAGATTCATAGTTGCAACATCTTTGCCGGTCGCCATCGCTATGAGCTCGTTGCCGTCGCAGCTTCTTGTAAGTTCCTCTCTGTCTTTCTCTGATTATTATTTTTTTTAGCTTTTGTATCTACTATTTTCATCATAAAATTCTGAATTTGCATTGAATTTGATAATAACAATCGCATCAATATTACTGAAACCTAGTTAGCATAATCAATTCTTCTTGATTTGGATATTCGATTTCCTATTGGATTTTCATCTTTTTTGCTGGTCACTGTGGTTTGGAAGGGTTCCTATTTGATTTGAGATTTGTTTTGGTTTGGTAGGGTTCCTATTTGATTTGACATTTGTTTTGGAGAATTTATGCTCTGGATTTAGCAGTTTGTTGTTTATTTTTTGCTTTTGTTCCTAGTAGAACTTGGTGTTATGCACTATCAAATTGTTCTGCACTACCCCTCATTGATAGCTACAACAACAATCCTTGCTGCATGTTATGCACTCAATCGTTATGTCAAGAAAGAGAAGGCTGAACAAGTGACAGAGGCCCTTAATAAGGTTCTCAAAGGGCGAGGGTTGAGCCATATGCCATAACTCCTTTATGTTAATTGCTGCCTTCTTCAGTGCTGTGGAAGCTTGTTTATTGTCAAATGATTTTGTATGTACATTGTGTGTACAATTCAGAATTTCCTTTTAGGTATTTATTCATTTAATATTGTATATGTTTTCATAATGTTACCTTATTTTTTACCAGTTGGATGTTAAAATAATATATAGCGGAGGGAATCGATTTGGATATACTACCACGAGGTGTTGGCAAAGGTCAAGCTCTTTCTTATCTGCTAAAAAAATTTGAGAGCGGAAAAAAACGACCTGTTAATACTCTTGTTTGTGGTGACTCTGGAAATGATGCTGAGCAGTTCAGCATTCCAAGAGTCCATGGTGTCATGGTTGGTGTTCCATCTATTTTATTGTCATGCTTAGTCAAGATTGATATTGTTTTCTTAGTGCATCTATTTCTGTTCATTGTATAGGTAAGCAGTGCCCAAGAAGAATTGTTGCAGCGGTATGCTGCAAATGCTGAAAATAACCCCAAGATTCTTCATGCCTCAAAGCGATGTGCAGCCGAGATTTTACAAGCTATAGGTCATTTCAAGTTAGGCACAAACATTTTGCCTATATATGTTTCAGATCTTACAAAAGACAATAAAAATGCGCATCCAGCACATGAAGTAGTGAACTTCAACTTGTTACTGGAAAAGTGGAGGCGTGCAGAAGTTGAGGTCATTGAGCTGTTTCTTGCTGGACTAAAGGTTGTTGTTGTATGTTTGACATCCTTTACTTTGCAGACTTATCATGTGTTCTATTTATGTTAAAACTTAAAAGATTTCTGATTATTTAAGAATTTTTTTTTCTAAATTTTTCTTTTGGAGAACTTTCCTTCTCTTGTAATATTTTCAACAATTTCAACTACTTAAAATGGACATGAATCTATGAGTGCCTTTTTATTTCATGGATGTATCTGAAAATCACTTATCTCGCCTTTTTAAGTTTCTAAGTTATTTTTTCATTTAATATGCATCATCCAACTGGTATTTTAATCCATCCTTCTGGTACTGAGCATCATATCAAGGACCATCTAAATATTTTGAGGAAGGTGTATGGCGACAGCCAAGGAAAAACATTGAAGATTTGGGTAGATGATGTGTCAGCTTCACAAATTGGTTCGGATACATGGCTATTAAAGTTTGACAAGTGGGAACTATATGGTATAAGTTTTCCTTAATTTTTCATTGTATTTTTTTCCTTTTTCTCCATTTTCCTTTCCTTTACATATCTCAAAATAACCAAGTGTTTAGCATTATCTCTATCCTTAAATTTAGAATGTGTTTACTTAATAACTTATTTGCTAGGAGTTGTAGCTAGCATCCATAATCTGATTAGAAAATTGTGTTGTACATTTTACATCTATCTAATATTTGTCATCATTGTAGGTGAAGAAAGGCAAGGTTGTGTTGTCACTGCCATTATGAGTACAAAGGTGTGTGGTAAACTTGTCATTAATAGCATGTTTAGTTCTGCACGTTAGAGTCCTTTGGTGGCATGCATGTCCTCTTTAAATGCATGTAATTCTTCAACAATCACCACTTTAAACTTGATTATGATGATATTGGACTGAAACTATTTTGTATTATATTGATTTAGGTCAGTTGTAAGGTTGGAATTGGGCAACTACTATGGAGACCTTCAAGATGCTAAGGAGGCTTTGAACTTAGCTCCTCGCCATTCTGAGGTCACTAACTCCTTATTCATGTTTTCTTGGACCTTCGATATAAATGCCTAAAATGTTATTTTCTCATTTGTATTTGCTCTTCTTATGACAAAACAAACAGAGGCTGATATATAGATATAACTTATCATTTAAGGGTTTGTCTTAAATTTAAATGCACTTCTTAATTCACTTTGCAAGCTTATATTTGCCAAGGTGATGCCTTCTTGGCATTGAATGAATTTGAATCAGCAGAACAATCATATTTAGCTTCTTTAGACATAGATCCTTTGATCCGTTGCTCTAAATCATTCAAGGTAGCATTAAATCTTTGACTCTGGATATTCTAATAGTATGTCTTTCACTCTTCTTTCTACTGTCTCGTCTGTATTCTTGAGATCTTGGTTAGATTCATGTATACAATTTTGAATTGGCTATTATGCTTGAATAATTGTTTTCTTTTTTGGTTTACATTAGGCCCGAATATTAAAGCTTCAGAAAAAGGTTGCTGCTGTTAATACGTCATAAGATTTGTGTTGTGAATAAAGATCCAGTCAATTTTGATATCGTGATCATGTACATTCGATTATTTTATATACTTTCTCCAGGTATGAAAAAGGAGCCTTTTCTATTGTTTAGTGTGTTATATTAGGCATGATAGGGTAATCTAGTATTATGTGCTATGTTTTTGTACTCTTTTACATTAATTAGTTTTGGTGTATTATCAATGTAAGAGTTTTATCCTATTATCAAGTTAATCAGTTTTGCTAATGTGACCTTTTTTTATTAGCCCTTACAGTTAGATACATTAATAATAAGTATAAAATTGGATCAACAAAAATGAGATAATTTATGTTTCCATATGTCTAGGTGTTTATCAAAAATACACTTATAGTTTATTTGTTTTGTTATCTAATATTCAGTATAAATTTTATTTTTATATTTAAAATTTTATTTGCATTAATTGTTTACTCTTTTTTAAATAGAAAAAAATTAAAATAATATAACTATTAAAATCGACGGTAGCGTTGTCACTTTTTAAATTTAAAATAAACACAAAAAACAAAATATGGACAAAAAATTTGTCCGTATCTAAATAATTAAATCGACGGCCATCGTGTCGATTTTATTGAATCAAAATATCGACAGAGACTTTGTCGATTTTATATAATAATATCGACGGCGATGTTGTCAATTTTACTAAGAAGGTAAAATTCACACACCTATATTATAGACAGAAATGTCGTTGATTTTATTAAATCAAATATCGACAAAAATGTCATCGATTTTATATAATAATATCGACGGCAATGTTGTCGATTTTAGTAAGAAGGTAAAGATCTCAAACTCATAATATAGATGGAAGAACTGTCGATTTTATTATATTTATTATCGACGGCTAACCAAGCCGTCGATTTTATTACAATTTTAAAAAATCAACAAGCTTAATAGCGACAACTTCCGCCGTTTATTTTGCCGTCGATTTTTAATATTATCGACGGCTTAGCCATCGATTTGACCATCGATTTTAACGACGTTTCTTGTAATGGGAAAATTTTTTAGTTTCGCACCAAAATCCAACTTCCTGGCGTCTTATATTTTTATATTAATTTGTGTGAAGAACGGACGAATTTATTCATTGTTAACAATAATGGTTAGTTATTCCCATTACAATATTAATTTTGACCTTACTCTAACAAATTATTATCAAATAAGGTTTAGTATCACTAATAATGTTTAATATTCTTTTATATTTAATTTGATATAAACATAAAACTAAAGAAAAATATTTTACTTCAATAAAATACCCATTTTTAGAATTGAAGAAAAATATCATGATATATCAAATACTGGAACTTGTCTATCAAAACATCAACCAAAATTTAAGATAATAATAATATAAATTTTGATCAAAGAACTCAACAATTTCACTATCCGCAGTAGCACCCAGGCGAATTCTATGATAAGAACTTCTGGGTCAAACTCCCGGTTGTGGAAAATTTTTTAGTTTCGAACCAAAACCCAACTTCCTGGAGTCTTATATTTTTATACTCATTTGTGTGAAGAACAGATGAATTTATTCATTATTAACAATAATGGTTAGTTATTCCCATTACAATATTAATTTTGACCTTACTCTAACAAATTATTATCAAATAAAGTTTAGTATCACTAATAATCTTTAATATACTTTTAAATTTAATTTGATATAAACATTAAACTGAAGAGAAATATTTTACTTCAATAAAATACTCATTTTTAAAATTGAAGAAAAATATCATGATATAACAAATATTGGAACTTGTCTATCAAAACATCAACCAAAATTTAAGATGATAATAATATAAGTTTCGAGAAAAGCAAGCACCTAGACGATTTCAATGATGAGAACTTTTGGGTTTAACTCCTGGTTGCTGGAAATTTTTTAGTTTCGCATCAAATTCCAACTTCCTAACGTCTTATATTTTTATACTCATTTGTGTGAAGAACGGACGAATTTATTCATTATTAAAAATAATGGTTAGTTATTCCCATTACAATTTTAATTTTGACCTTACTCTAACAAATTATTATCAAATAAAGTTTAGTATCACTAATAATCTTAGTTTCGCACCAAAATCCAGCTTCCCGGCGTCTTATATTTTTATACTCATTTGTGTGAAGAACGGACGAATTTATTCATTGTTAACAATAATGGTTAGTTGTTCCCATTACAATATTAATTTTGTCCTTACCCTAACAAATTATTATCAAATAAAGTTTAGTATCACCAATAATCATTAATATACTTTTACATTTAATTTAATATACACATAAAACTGAAGAAAAATATTTTTCTTCAATAAAATACTTATTTTTAGAATTGAAGAAAAATATCATGATATAACAAATGCTGGAACTCGTCTATCAAAACATCAACCAAAATTTAAGATAAGAATAATATAAGTTTCGAGAAAAATAATCAACAATTTCACCATCCACAGTAGCACCCAGGCAATTTCAATGATGAGAACATCCGCGTTCAACTCCCGACTGCGGAAAATTTTTTAGATTCACACCAAAATCCAACTTCCTGGAGTCTTATATTTTTATACTCATTTGTGTGAAGAACGGACGAATTTATTCATTGTTAACAGTAATGGTTAGTTATTCCCATTACAATATTAATCTTGACTATACTCTAGCAAATTATTATCAAATAAGGTTTAGTATCACTAATAATGTTTAATATGCTTTTACATTTAATTTGATATACACATAAAACTGAAGAAAAATATTTTACTTCAATAAAATACTCATGTTTAGAACCGAAAAAAAATATCATGATATAACAAATACTGGAACTTGTCTATCAAAACATCAACCAAAATTTAAGATAATAATAATATAAATTTCGATAAAATAACTTAACAATTTCACCATCCGCTGTGCACCCAGCCGAATTCAATGATGAGAACTTCCGGGTTCAATTCACGGTTGCGGGAAATTTTTTAGTTTCGCTCAAAAACCCAACTTGCTAGCGACTTATATTTTTATACTCATTTGTGTGAAGAACGGACGAATTTATTCATTGTTAACAATAATGGTTAGTTATTCCCAATACAATATTAATTTTGACCTTACTCTAACAAATTATTATCAAATAAAGTTTAGTATCACTAATACTCTTTAATATACTTTTACATTTAATTTGATATAAACATAAAACTGAAGAAAAATATTTTACTTCAATAAAATACCCATTTATAGAATTGAAGAAAAATATCACGATATAACAAATACTGGTACTTGTCTATCAAAACATCAACCAAAATTTAAGATAATAATAATATAAATTTCGATAAAATAACTTAACAATTTCAGCATCCGCTGTGCACCCAGCCGAATTCAATGATGAGAACTTCTGGGTTCAATTCACGGTTGCGGGAAATTTTTTAGTTTTGCACAAAAACCCAACTCGCTAGCGTCTTATATTTTTATACTCATTTGTGTGAAGAACAAACGAATTTATTCATTGTTAACAATAATGGTTAGTTATTCCCATTACAATATTAATTTTGACCTTACTCTAACAAATTATTATGAAATAAGGTTTAGTATCACTAATAATGTTTAATATACTTTTACATTTAATTTGATATAAACATAAAACTGAAGAAAAATATTTTACTTCAATAAAATACTCATTTATAGAATTGAAGAAAAATATCATGATATAACAATTACTGGAAATTGTCTATCAAAATATCAACTAAAATTTAAGATAATAATAATATAAGTTTCGAGAAAAACAATCAATAGTTTCACCATCCGCAGTAGCACTCAGGCGATCTCAATGAAGAGAACTTCCGAGTTCAACTCCCGGCTGCGGAAAATTTTTTAGTTTCAAACCAAAATCCAACTTCCTGGCGTCTTATATTTTTATACTCATTTGTGTGAAGATCGGACGAATTTATTCATTGTTAACAGTAATGGTTAGTTATTCCCATTACAATATTAATCTTGACCTTACTCTAGCAAATTATTATCAAATAAGGTTTAGCATCACTAATAATGTTTAATATGCTTTTACATTTAATTTGATATAAACATAAAACTGAAGAAAAATATTTTACTTCAATAAAATACTCATTTTTAGAATTGAAGAAAAATATCATGATATAACAATTACTGGAACTTGTCTATCAAAATATCAACTAAAATTTAAGATAATAATAATATAAGTTTCGAGAAAAGGAATCAACGGTTTCACCATCCACAGTAGCACTCAGGCGATTTCAATGATGAGAACTTCCGCGTTCAACTCCCGACTGCGGAAAATTTTTTAGTTTCACACCAAAATCCAACTTCCTGGCGTCTTATATTTTTATACTCATTTGTGTGAAGAACGGACGAATTTATTCATTGTTAACAGTAATGGTTAGTTATTCCCATTACAATATTAATCATTACCTTACTCTAGCAAATTATTATCAAATAAGGTTTAGCATCACTAATAATGTTTAATATGCTTTTACATTTAATTTGATATAAACATAAAACTGAAGAAAAATATTTTACTTCAATAAAATACTCATGTTTAGAACCGAAGAAAAATATCATGATATAACAAATACTAGAACTTGTCTATCAAAACATCAACCTAAATTTAAGATAATAATAATATAAATTTCGATAAAATAACTTAACAATTTCACCATCCGCTGTGCAGCCAGCCGAATTCAATGATGAGAACTTCCGGGTTCAATTCACGGTTGCGGGAAATTTTTTAGTTTCGCACAAAAACCCAACTTGCTAGCGACTTATATTTTTATACTCATTTGTGTGAAGAACGGACGAATTTATTCATTGTTAACAATAATGGTTAGTTATTCCCAATACAATATTAATTTTGACCTTACTCTAACAAATTATTATCAAATAAAGTTTAGTATCACTAATACTCTTTAATATACTTTTACATTTAATTTGATATAAACATAAAACTGAAGAAAAATATTTTACTTCAATAAAATACCCATTTATAGAATTGAAGAAAAATATCACGATATAACAAATACTGGAACTTGTCTATCAAAACATCAACCAAAATTTAAGATAATAATAATATAAATTTCGATAAAATAACTTAACAATTTCAGCATCCGCTGTGCACCCAGCCGAATTCAATGATGAGAACTTCTGGGTTCAATTCACGGTTGCGGGAAATTTTTTAGTTTTGCACAAAAACCCAACTCGCTAGCGTCTTATATTTTTATACTCATTTGTGTGAAGAACAAACGAATTTATTCATTGTTAACAATAATGGTTAGTTATTCCCATTACAATATTAATTTTGACCTTACTCTAACAAATTATTATGAAATAAGGTTTAGTATCACTAATAATGTTTAATATACTTTTACATTTAATTTGATATAAACATAAAACTGAAGAAAAATATTTTACTTCAATAAAATACTCATTTATAGAATTGAAGAAAAATATCATGATATAACAATTACTGGAAATTGTCTATCAAAATATCAACTAAAATTTAAGATAATAATAATATAAGTTTCGAGAAAAACAATCAATAGTTTCACCATCCGCAGTAGCACTCAGGCGATCTCAATGAAGAGAACTTCCGAGTTCAACTCCCGGCTGCGGAAAATTTTTTAGTTTCAAACCAAAATCCAACTTCCTGGCGTCTTATATTTTTATACTCATTTGTGTGAAGATCGGACGAATTTATTCATTGTTAACAGTAATGGTTAGTTATTCCCATTACAATATTAATCTTGACCTTACTCTAGCAAATTATTATCAAATAAGGTTTAGCATCACTAATAATGTTTAATATGCTTTTACATTTAATTTGATATAAACATAAAACTGAAGAAAAATATTTTACTTCAATAAAATACTCATTTTTAGAATTGAAGAAAAATATCATGATATAACAATTACTGGAACTTGTCTATCAAAATATCAACTAAAATTTAAGATAATAATAATATAAGTTTCGAGAAAAGGAATCAACGGTTTCACCATCCACAGTAGCACTCAGGCGATTTCAATGATGAGAACTTCCGCGTTCAACTCCCGACTGCGGAAAATTTTTTAGTTTCACACCAAAATCCAACTTCCTGGCGTCTTATATTTTTATACTCATTTGTGTGAAGAACGGACGAATTTATTCATTGTTAACAGTAATGGTTAGTTATTCCCATTACAATATTAATCATTACCTTACTCTAGCAAATTATTATCAAATAAGGTTTAGCATCACTAATAATGTTTAATATGCTTTTACATTTAATTTGATATAAACATAAAACTGAAGAAAAATATTTTACTTCAATAAAATACTCATGTTTAGAACCGAAGAAAAATATCATGATATAACAAATACTAGAACTTGTCTATCAAAACATCAACCTAAATTTAAGATAATAATAATATAAATTTCGATAAAATAACTTAACAATTTCACCATCCGCTGTGCAGCCAGCCGAATTCAATGATGAGAACTTCCGGGTTCAATTCACGGTTGCGGGAAATTTTTTAGTTTCGCACAAAAACCCAACTTGCTAGCGACTTATATTTTTATACTCATTTGTGTGAAGAACGGACGAATTTATTCATTGTTAACAATAATGGTTAGTTATTCCCAATACAATATTAATTTTGACCTTACTCTAACAAATTATTATCAAATAAAGTTTAGTATCACTAATACTCTTTAATATACTTTTACATTTAATTTGATATAAACATAAAACTGAAGAAAAATATTTTACTTCAATAAAATACCCATTTATAGAATTGAAGAAAAATATCACGATATAACAAATACTGGAACTTGTCTATCAAAACATCAACCAAAATTTAAGATAATAATAATATAAATTTCGATAAAATAACTTAACAATTTCAGCATCCGCTGTGCACCCAGCCGAATTCAATGATGAGAACTTCTGGGTTCAATTCACGGTTGCGGGAAATTTTTTAGTTTTGCACAAAAACCCAACTCGCTAGCGTCTTATATTTTTATACTCATTTGTGTGAAGAACAAACGAATTTATTCATTGTTAACAATAATGGTTAGTTATTCCCATTACAATATTAATTTTGACCTTACTCTAACAAATTATTATGAAATAAGGTTTAGTATCACTAATAATGTTTAATATACTTTTACATTTAATTTGATATAAACATAAAACTGAAGAAAAATATTTTACTTCAATAAAATACTCATTTATAGAATTGAAGAAAAATATCATGATATAACAATTACTGGAAATTGTCTATCAAAATATCAACTAAAATTTAAGATAATAATAATATAAGTTTCGAGAAAAACAATCAATAGTTTCACCATCTGCAGTAGCACTCAGGCGATCTCAATGAAGAGAACTTCCGAGTTCAATTCCCGGCTGCGGAAAATTTTTTAGTTTCAAACCAAAATCCAACTTCCTGGCGTCTTATATTTTTATACTCATTTGTGTGAAGAACGGACGAATTTATTCATTGTTAACAGTAATGGTTAGTTATTCCCATTACAATATTAATCTTGACCTTACTCTAGCAAATTATTATCAAATAAGGTTTAGCATCACTAATAATGTTTAATATGCTTTTACATTTAATTTGATATAAACATAAAACTGAAGAAAAATATTTTACTTCAATAAAATACTCATTTTTAGAATTGAAGAAAAATATCATGATATAACAATTACTGGAACTTGTCTATCAAAATATCAACTAAAATTTAAGATAATAATAATATAAGTTTCGAGAAAAGGAATCAACGGTTTCACCATCCACAGTAGCACTCAGGCGATTTTAATGATGAGAACTTCCGCGTTCAACTCCCGACTGCGGAAAATTTTTTAGTTTCACACCAAAATCCAACTTCCTGGCGTCTTATATTTTTATACTCATTTGTGTGAAGAACGGACGAATTTATTCATTGTTAACAGTAATGGTTAGTTATTCCCATTACAATATTAATCATTACCTTACTCTAGCAAATTATTATCAAATAAGGTTTAGCATCACTAATAATGTTTAATATGCTTTTACATTTAATTTGATATAAACATAAAACTGAAGAAAAATATTTTACTTCAATAAAATACTCATGTTTAGAACCGAAGAAAAATATCATGATATAACAAATACTAGAACTTGTCTATCAAAACATCAACCTAAATTTAAGATAATAATAATATAAATTTCGATAAAATAACTTAACAATTTCACCATCCGCTGTGCACCCAGCCGAATTCAATGATGAGAACTTCCGGGTTCAATTCACGGTTGCGGGAAATTTTTAGTTTCGCACAAAAACCCAACTTGCTAGCGACTTATATTTTTATACTCATTTGTGTGAAGAACGGACGAATTTATTCATTGTTAACAATAATGGTTAGTTATTCCCAATACAATATTAATTTTGACCTTACTCTAACAAATTATTATCAAATAAAGTTTAGTATCACTAATACTCTTTAATATACTTTTACATTTAATTTGATATAAACATAAAACTGAAGAAAAATATTTTACTTCAATAAAATAACCATTTATAGAATTGAAGAAAAATATCACGATATAACAAATACTGGAACTTGTCTATCAAAACATCAACCAAAATTTAAGATAATAATAATATAAATTTCGATAAAATAACTTAACAATTTCAGCATCCGCTGTGCACCCAGCCGAATTCAATGATGAGAACTTCTGGGTTCAATTCACGGTTGCGGGAAATTTTTTAGTTTTGCACAAAAACCCAACTCGCTAGCGTCTTATATTTTTATACTCATTTGTGTGAAGAACAAACGAATTTATTCATTGTTAACAATAATGGTTAGTTATTCCCATTACAATATTAATTTTGACCTTACTCTAACAAATTATTATGAAATAAGGTTTAGTATCACTATTAATGTTTAATATACTTTTACATTTAATTTGATATAAACATAAAACTGAAGAAAAATATTTTACTTCAATAAAATACTCATTTATAGAATTGAAGAAAAATATCATGATATAACAATTACTGGAAATTGTCTATCAAAATATCAACTAAAATTTAAGATAATAATAATATAAGTTTCGAGAAAAACAATCAATAGTTTCACCATCCGCAGAAGCACTCAGGCGATCTCAATGAAGAGAACTTCCGAGTTCAACTCCCTGCTGCGGAAAATTTTTTATTTTCAAACCAAAATCCAACTTCCTGGCGTCTTATATTTTTATACTCATTTGTGTGAAGAACGGACGAATTTATTCATTGTTAACAGTAATGGTTAGTTATTCCCATTACAATATTAATCTTGACCTTACTCTAGCAAATTATTATCAAATAAGGTTTAGCATCACTAATAATGTTTAATATGCTTTTACATTTAATTTGATATAAACATAAAACTGAAGAAAAATATTTTACTTCAATAAAATACTCATTTTTAGAATTGAAGAAAAATATCATGATATAACAATTACTGGAACTTGTCTATCAAAATATCAACTAAAATTTAAGATAATAATAATATAAGTTTCGAGAAAAGGAATCAACGGTTTCACCATCCACAGTAGCACTCAGGCGATTTTAATGATGAGAACTTCCGCGTTCAACTCCCGACTGCGGAAAATTTTTTAGTTTCACACCAAAATCCAACTTCCTGGCGTCTTATATTTTTATACTCATTTGTGTGAAGAACGGACGAATTTATTCATTGTTAACAGTAATGGTTAGTTATTCCCATTACAATATTAATCATTACCTTACTCTAGCAAATTATTATCAAATAAGGTTTAGCATCACTAATAATGTTTAATATGCTTTTACATTTAATTTGATATAAACATAAAACTGAAGAAAAATATTTTACTTCAATAAAATACTCATGTTTAGAACCGAAGAAAAATATCATGATATAACAAATACTAGAACTTGTCTATCAAAACATCAACCTAAATTTAAGATAATAATAATATAAATTTCGATAAAATAACTTAACAATTTCACCATCCGCTGTGCACCCAGCCGAATTCAATGATGAGAACTTCCGGGTTCAATTCACGGTTGCGGGAAATTTTTAGTTTCGCACAAAAACCCAACTTGCTAGCGACTTATATTTTTATACTCATTTGTGTGAAGAACGGACGAATTTATTCATTGTTAACAATAATGGTTAGTTATTCCCAATACAATATTAATTTTGACCTTACTCTAACAAATTATTATCAAATAAAGTTTAGTATCACTAATACTCTTTAATATACTTTTACATTTAATTTGATATAAACATAAAACTGAAGAAAAATATTTTACTTCAATAAAATAACCATTTATAGAATTGAAGAAAAATATCACGATATAACAAATACTGGAACTTGTCTATCAAAACATCAACCAAAATTTAAGATAATAATAATATAAATTTCGATAAAATAACTTAACAATTTCAGCATCCGCTGTGCACCCAGCCGAATTCAATGATGAGAACTTCTGGGTTCAATTCACGGTTGCGGGAAATTTTTTAGTTTTGCACAAAAACCCAACTCGCTAGCGTCTTATATTTTTATACTCATTTGTGTGAAGAACAAACGAATTTATTCATTGTTAACAATAATGGTTAGTTATTCCCATTACAATATTAATTTTGACCTTACTCTAACAAATTATTATGAAATAAGGTTTAGTATCACTATTAATGTTTAATATACTTTTACATTTAATTTGATATAAACATAAAACTGAAGAAAAATATTTTACTTCAATAAAATACTCATTTATAGAATTGAAGAAAAATATCATGATATAACAATTACTGGAAATTGTCTATCAAAATATCAACTAAAATTTAAGATAATAATAATATAAGTTTCGAGAAAAACAATCAATAGTTTCACCATCCGCAGAAGCACTCAGGCGATCTCAATGAAGAGAACTTCCGAGTTCAACTCCCTGCTGCGGAAAATTTTTTAGTTTCAAACCAAAATCCAACTTCCTGGCGTCTTATATTTTTATACTCATTTGTGTGAAGAACGGACGAATTTATTCATTGTTAACAGTAATGGTTAGTTATTCCCATTACAATATTAATCTTGACCTTACTCTAGCAAATTATTATCAAATAAGGTTTAGCATCACTAATAATGTTTAATATGCTTTTACATTTAATTTGATATAAACATAAAACTGAAGAAAAATATTTTACTTCAATAAAATACTCATTTTTAGAATTGAAGAAAAATATCATGATATAACAATTACTGGAACTTGTCTATCAAAATATCAACTAAAATTTAAGATAATAATAATATAAGTTTCGAGAAAAGGAATCAACGGTTTCACCATCCACAGTAGCACTCAGGCGATTTTAATGATGAGAACTTCCGCGTTCAACTCCCGACTGCGGAAAATTTTTTAGTTTCACACCAAAATCCAACTTCCTGGCGTCTTATATTTTTATACTCATTTGTGTGAAGAACGGACGAATTTATTCATTGTTAACAGTAATGGTTAGTTATTCCCATTACAATATTAATCATTACCTTACTCTAGCAAATTATTATCAAATAAGGTTTAGCATCACTAATAATGTTTAATATGCTTTTACATTTAATTTGATATAAACATAAAACTGAAGAAAAATATTTTACTTCAATAAAATACTCATGTTTAGAACCGAAGAAAATATCATGATATAACAAATACTAGAACTTGTCTATCAAAACATCAACCTAAATTTAAGATAATAATAATATAAATTTCGATAAAATAACTTAACAATTTCACCATCCGCTGTGCACCCAGCCGAATTCAATGATGAGAACTTCCGGGTTCAATTCACGGTTGCGGGAAATTTTTTAGTTTCGCACAAAAACCCAACTTGCTAGCGACTTATATTTTTATACTCATTTGTGTGAAGAACGGACGAATTTATTCATTGTTAACAATAATGGTTAGTTATTCCCAATACAATATTAATTTTGACCTTACTCTAACAAATTATTATCAAATAAAGTTTAGTATCACTAATACTCTTTAATATACTTTTACATTTAATTTGATATAAACATAAAACTGAAGAAAAATATTTTACTTCAATAAAATAACCATTTATAGAATTGAAGAAAAATATCACGATATAACAAATACTGGAACTTGTCTATCAAAACATCAACCAAAATTTAAGATAATAATAATATAAATTTCGATAAAATAACTTAACAATTTCAGCATCCGCTGTGCACCCAGCCGAATTCAATGATGAGAACTTCTGGGTTCAATTCACGGTTGCGGGAAATTTTTTAGTTTTGCACAAAAACCCAACTCGCTAGCGTCTTATATTTTTATACTCATTTGTGTGAAGAACAAACGAATTTATTCATTGTTAACAATAATGGTTAGTTATTCCCATTACAATATTAATTTTGACCTTACTCTAACAAATTATTATGAAATAAGGTTTAGTATCACTATTAATGTTTAATATACTTTTACATTTAATTTGATATAAACATAAAACTGAAGAAAAATATTTTACTTCAATAAAATACTCATTTATAGAATTGAAGAAAAATATCATGATATAACAATTACTGGAAATTGTCTATCAAAATATCAACTAAAATTTAAGATAATAATAATATAAGTTTCGAGAAAAACAATCAATAGTTTCACCATCCGCAGAAGCACTCAGGCGATCTCAATGAAGAGAACTTCCGAGTTCAACTCCCTGCTGCGGAAAATTTTTTAGTTTCAAACCAAAATCCAACTTCCTGGCGTCTTATATTTTTATACTCATTTGTGTGAAGAACGGACGAATTTATTCATTGTTAACAGTAATGGTTAGTTATTCCCATTACAATATTAATCTTGACCTTACTCTAGCAAATTATTATCAAATAAGGTTTAGCATCACTAATAATGTTTAATATGCTTTTACATTTAATTTGATATAAACATAAAACTGAAGAAAAATATTTTACTTCAATAAAATACTCATTTTTAGAATTGAAGAAAAATATCATGATATAACAATTACTGGAACTTGTCTATCAAAATATCAACCAAAATTTAAGATAATAATATAAGTTTCGAGAAAAGGAATCAACGGTTTCACCATCCACAGTAGCACTCAGGCGATTTCAATGATGAGAACTTCCGCGTTCAACTCCCGACTGCGGAAAATTTTTTAGTTTCACACCAAAATCCAACTTCCTGGCGTCTTATATTTTTATACTCATTTGTGTGAAGAACGGACGAATTTATTCATTGTTAACAGTAATGGTTAGTTATTCCCATTACAATATTAATCCTTACCTTACTCTAGCAAATTATTATCAAATAAGGTTTAGCATCACTAATAATGTTTAATATGCTTTTACATTTAATTTGATATAAACATAAAACTGAAGAAAAATATTTTACTTCAATAAAATACTCATGTTTAGAACCGAAGAAAAATATCATGATATAACAAATACTAGAACTTGTCTATCAAAACATCAACCTAAATTTAAGATAATAATAATATAAATTTCGATAAAATAACTTAACAATTTCACCATCCGCTGTGCACCCAGCCGAATTCAATGATGAGAACTTCCGGGTTCAATTCACAGTTGCGGGAAATTTTTTAGTTTCGCACAAAAACCCAACTTGCTAGCGTCTTATATTTTTATACTCATTTGTGTGAAGAATGGACGAATTTATTCATTGTTAACAATAATGGTTAGTTATTCCCATTACAATATTAATTTTGACCTTACTCTAACAAATTATTATCAAATAAAGTTTAGTATCACTAATACTCTTTAATATACTTTTACATTTAATTTGATATAAACATAAAACTGAAGAAAAATATTTTACTTCAATAAAATACTCATTTTTAGAATCGAAGAAAAATATCATGATATAACAAATATTGGATCTTGTCTATCAAAACATCAACCAAAATTTAAGATAATAATAATATAAATTTCGATAAAAGAACTCAACAATTTCACCATCCGCAATAGCACCCAGCTGAATTCAATGATTAGAACTTCCGGGTTCAACTCACGGTTTTGGTAATTTTTTTAGTTTCGCACCAAAACCCAACTTGCTAGCATCTTATATTTTTATACTCATTTGTGTGAAGAACGGACGAATTTATTCATTATTAACAATAATGGTTTGTTATTCCTATTACAATATTAATTTTGACCTTACTCTAACAAATTATTATCAAATAAAGTTTAGTATCACTAATAATCTTTAATATACTTTTACATTTAATTTGATATTGTAACACCCTAACTACCAAAGCTCACGCTTCCGGCTGCGCTACTCTGATAGCTCGGACATTACGACGACACTTATTCTATTTAATACTATAATATGAGCCTGTTTAAAACTTTTTACCACAATATCGTTCCCAAGATACTTCATTCGATAATGTACATCCATAGATATCATACAACTTACAAAAACTCATAAAGAGTATATCCATATATATACATACATATATATAAATAATATTACAAACATTAACCAATACAATCACTATCCCTCTTACAAAATATATCAAGTTAAAGGCGAGGGTACAATAAATAATAAGCTACAGCAATACAAAGCATTTCAACAACAACTAAATAAGCTCTTCGTGACTTCAGCGCTCATATCCTGAAAGGGGAAAAATGTAGGGGGTGAGAACATCATCCTCGAAAGGGTTCTCAGTAGAGGGTTTTTGGGAATTACTATAATAGGATACATGAAGATAAACTGTACCAGTGATTAATAACCGTCTTATGCGTCTTTTCAAAAACAACGGTTTCCAATAAAAATAAAGTCGGAAATCTTTTCTGAAAGAGGAACCGTTCAATTCTCAAAACATCAAAGCCTTTCAAAAAGGTTTATCTATACTGAACCAAACTAGCCTTTCATATCTTATTCCAAACCAAAACCACAAAACCAAAATCAACCATCGGTCCATCTCATTCAACCATGGCCCTAGGCCCAAACAATCCAATAACAACCAATCCACCACAATCCAACAGAGTT
Source organism: Arachis stenosperma (assembly GCF_014773155.1). Classification (NCBI taxonomy): domain Eukaryota; kingdom Viridiplantae; phylum Streptophyta; class Magnoliopsida; order Fabales; family Fabaceae; genus Arachis; species Arachis stenosperma. The sequence goes on from NC_080378.1 coordinate 32,015,169, forward strand.
CCAAATGCAAACACAAGTAGGAAGATGCAAACACAAACAAACAGTTATTGCAAGTAGAACAATTAGCAGTTAATCACATAGGCAAACTAAGTACAATATGCACACCCAAACAATATCACATATATGCATATGATGCATGCCTGTCCCTAGTGGCTGATGATATCATCTGTCGGTTATAGAGCCAACCCGACAAGTCCTGGTAGCTAACCATTGGACTGTCCCTCTGTCGCGCATCCCCAACTCGAGTTATACTCATCATAAACTTGATCATAAACATGATCCATATCCATCACCCTCACTGGTGAATATTTCGGGGGCGAGCTCATCCAGGACTTTCACAGTGCCCGGCCACACTTACGACATAGGGTCAACAGAGTATCAAGTCTCAACCTGGAGCACGTGGTGGCTAGCCACTGCTACTACCTAGGGAAACTCGTATCTCAGATAGTGGAAGTGCAAATCACAATTATCAATAATTCAGCATATACATGCATTCATTCTCATCCGTGGATCAACATCCATCTCAGCCATTTGGCTCACGGTTCAGTCCAGAACCAGCCAATATTCAAAGCATACACAGCCATTTCGGCTCACGGTTCAATCCAGAACCAGCCAATATTCATAATCATACACAGCCATTCTGGCTCACAACAAAACAGCACTTCCACATTCAAAATCATCAAATTCATGAAATCGGCATTTAAGCCATAAATCATTTTCTCTATTCATTTCACTTTGAAATCAAGTTTCAACTCTTTTCAGCCTTGGCTTTAGAAATCTCGTTTCTCAAATCATCTCGAACTCATAAGCCAAATTTACTCAAAGTGAGTTCCCCTTTTAAAACAGAGCCACTCTCGGCATTCTCTTTCCAAACTTTCAAACCATGGCAAGTTAAGGATTTATTTCAAAGCATTCAAAATCACCCATCCAACAATGGGATTTTATAACAAAAGTTTCTCGGCAGAGTCCAAAGTCTTTAGGGAAGTAAATAAAACTGAATTTACTATAAAACTGAATTTACTATAAAATTGGCCATACAAAATCGCAAGTTCCAACCCGGTCCAAAAATCAACTCATTTGAAACGGAACCGTTTCATTTGAATCAAACCACTTTCAGGTTTCTTTTTATTGGAAGTCATTTTTCTAGCTCTTCCAAAATGCCTCAAACTTAATTACTCAATCAAAAGTATGGTTTCCTTTAAAACCACTAAAAGCTCCTTTTTATATAAAAATCAATATTAGAGCATCATTCTTTCCTTCAGTGATTCAAACTGTACAAATAGTTCATTTCTAAATAAGCCGAACTCAACGCATAAGTTCACTAAATGAATTAAGCTTGAAAACATAAATATTCTCTTAATAAATCAAATAATACAATTTCTCAAATCCAACCCTTTTTAAATAACCTTTCAAACAAGACTAAGAGTTTATAGAAATTTCGGCAGCACCTCCCCTAAAACTTGGACTTTTGCCACCCGGTTCGGGTCCCAACTAAACCGTTCCTCATTCCTTTTCAACAACACAAAACCAGAAAATCAATTCAAAGCAAGCTAAATCCAACAATCGCCTCAGTGGCGTACCTCAAGGATACCATTTCAAAATCAACTCAATATCAATCGATTTAACTCATCTCCAAAGCTTTAAAGAATCGGTTCAGCAATAAATCATTTATCAAAACCAAAATTAATTAAAGCAACCCAGGCTAAATTTCAAGAGTATTCTATCTTTCACATCATCAAAATAATTGACTCAATTCAAACCAATCCTCAACGGATTAAACTCATATTTCAAATCTTTAAAGAATCAACTTGGACGGCATTATGTTTCACAAAACCACACAACAGTTCGTTCATCAGAACCAAATAATAATCTATTCAAACATATAATTACATTCATCCAGGATAATCAACATCACATAAGACTTATACAATCACCAAATACATTATCTCACATCAGTACCCATATGTAATAATTCCGACACATAAAATATAGTTTTTGGAAAGCGCCCCTACCTCAAAACGCAAAACCATAGCCCAAACGCGTCACAGAATCCTTTCCGCCTCGACCCAAAATCAACAATCAAAATCCCGGCAGCCAAAACCTCGGTTCCAAGCCACTTTCGCAACAGTCTCAACAACTCTAATCGCAACATACAACAACCGAAACTCAATCGTATAGTAATTAACACCACAAACCTCAGCGTAAAATAACAGAATAGTAGCTAAAGGGCTTTCAAATCGAAACGTTTACCGAACCGAAGGAGGAACGGTTGAACCGAAACAGTGGCGGTCTCTGGGCTGGCTCGGTAGCAGCCCGGCAGCCACCTCAAGCGGCTGCGGCGACAAATTCCGATCACAACATCTGAAACCAACACGCGGCGACTATAGTATTCCCGGAATTCAAAAAGGACAGAAACCACAATTAAAACCCTTACCGGCAACCTTTTCCGGCGACGGCAGCAGTAGGCAGAAGCTCCAGCGGTGGTCCCTAACGTCACAAAACCACTCCTGGTGGTCGGAATCACAGAGATGCAGCTTCCTTCTCCGGCAGCGACACCTGCGGCGGCCTGAACCCCTTTTGCTGGCGGCGGTTTAGGCTTACCATCATCAGCAGCAGCGAGCTCGGATGGTGGCAGCGGCGTCCGGGTCAGATTCCAAAACCCAGAAGTGGGAGCAGATTTGGCGGCGGGAGGAGGCACGAACGACGGCGGCGCTCAAGAGCTCCGGCGAGGACGCGTTCTGCCTCATCGCTCTTCTTCCTCTCACGTGCAGTGGAAGCATCTTCGGCCCGGGTTTGGTGGTGGCGACACCCTCAGCCGCGGTGACACACGTCAATGGCAGCTCGATGGCAGTGGGAAGGAGCGGCGAGTCCCTCTCCGCGCGACGCCGACTCCACGCTTTCTCTCTCCCTCTCGGTCTCGCGCTTCCCTCTGTTCGCGATGAGGATGAGCAGCAACTGACGGCGAGGCACGGCGGTTGGACAGTGGTGCGAAGCTTTAGTGACAGCGACGACGCGACGTCGGCGGTGGAGCCCAGCACGCCGGCGCGAATCTCCTTCCTCTCCTCCTCCCTTCTCCTGCGGCCCTATTTCCCTATTTCCCCATCTTTGATTTGGCGCTGCTATGGGTTTCAGTTGTGTCTGCGTTAGGTTTGCTTGTGGGTGAGTGATGATGAGGGTAAAGGAGAAGGGCAGCAGCTGCGGCTGCATAGGTTTGAGGGGCTAGCGTTTTCTTTTTTCAAAAATTAGGGTTAGGGGCATTTTAGTAATTTTACATAAAAATAGGTATAATGTAGTAATTAGAAATAAATTCTAATTCAACAATAATAGTATATAAAAATACTGTTTGCTCATCAATTTCACACTTTATTTTCAATAAAATGTCCAAATCCAAAATTTAGAAATAATATAATTAATCTCTCTGTTTTTCCAAAATAGCAATATCAATATATTAAAATATTGATTATTTAGTCCAAAATCATATAAAAATCCTTTTTATTTCACAACTACCAATTATATGATTTAAATATAGAAAATAATCCAATAATTTTAAAATTGGATAATAATTATAATTCATCTCAAATTCAATAAATCAAAACTTGCCTTAATTAGCCTTAATAAAAATAATTTCTGAAATTAAGGCTATAAATAACTATATGATTTGAGACTTGATCATAAAAAGACTTTTCAAAAGTTCTGGGTCTTACATTTTACCCACCTTATAAAAATTTTCGTCCTAGAAAATTGGTACAAAATGAAAGAAATCTCATAATAGTTCACCCTTGAACACATTTAAGGAATAAGCAAAAATATCTCAACATATAAACATGTATACGGTTTTCAAATACTTGGATGGTCGTATGCATAAAGATACAAAGGTAGGAGTGTGAGTGCAAAGCAACATTACAAGGTAGGCTCAATACAAAAGATGATATGGGTCAATCATGTGATAGTAAAGCAAGGCTTCGAAGGGTATAATACATGATGGGGTTAAAACAACGTGTTCAACATCCGCACACTAATCTCATATCAGCCTCAAGGCTTCAACTTCTCAACCTCATCAGGCACTTTTCAATCCCCATAACCGATCATAAGCCTAACGACCGCAAGTCCGTTCGCAAGGAACAAAACACCCACAACTTATAACATGGTACACCTACCGTTTCACCTTCCATATACATATATCACGTCTTAAAGAACTAACGCATCGCGCTACTACGTCTACAAGTCATACGTGATATCAAAACAGTTCCCGAGTCTACTCAGAAGGTGATGAGCGGATAATTTGTACGCTTTTTGGCATTGTTTTTAGTATGTTTTTAGTATATTTAGTTGAGTTTTTAGTATATTTTTATTATTTTTTAGTTAAAATTCACTTTTCTGGACTTTACTATGAGTTTGTGTGTTATTCTGTGATTTCAGGTATTTTCTGGCTGAAATTGAGGGACCTGAGCAAAAATCTGATTCAGAGACTGAAAAGGACTGCAGATGCTGTTGGATTCTGACCTCCCTGCACTCGAAGTGGATTTTCTGGAGCTACAGAAGCCCAATTGGCGCGCTCTCAACGGCGTTGGAAAGTAGACATCCTGGGCTTTCCAGCAATATATGATAGTCCATATTTTGCCCAAGATTTGATGGCCCAAACCGGCGTCCAAAGTCACCTTCAGAATTCCCAGCGTTAAACGCCGGAACTGGCACCAAAATGGGAGTTAAACGCCCAAACTGGCATAAAAGCTGGCGTTTAACTCCAAGAAGAGTCTCTACACGAAAAATGCTTCATTGCTCAGCCCAAGCACACACCAAGTGGGCCCAGAAGTGGATTTTTATGTCATTTACTCATCTTTGTAAACCTTAAGCTACTAGTTCTCTATAAATAGGACCTTTTACTATTGTATTTTCATCTTTGGACATCTAGTTCTTAGATCAGATCTTGGTTCTTCTGGTTCCCTCTCTGGGGCCGAAACCAATGATCACTCTTGTTCTTATGTATTTTCAACGGTGGAGTTTCTACACACCATAGATTAAGGTGTGGAGCTCTGCTGTACCTCGAGTATTAATGCAATTACTATTGTTCTTCTATTCAATTTCGCTTGTTCTTTGTCCAAGATATCACTTGTTCTTCAACTTGATGAATGTGATGATCCGTGACACTCATCATCATTCTCACCTATGAACGTGTGACTGACAACCACCTCTGTTCTCCTTAGATTGGGTGAATATCTCTTGGATTCCTGATACATGATGCATGGTTGATCGCCTGACAACCGAGTGCTCGCCTGACAAACGAGCCAGCCATTCCGTGAGATCAGAGTCTTCGTGGTATAGGCAAGAACTGATGGCGGCATTCAAGAGAATCCAGAAGGTCTAACCTTGTCTATGGTATTCTGAGTAGGATTCAATGATTGAATGACTGTGACGTGCTTCAAACTCCTGAGGGCGGGGCGTTAGTGACAGACGCAAAAGAATCACTGGATTCTATTCCGGCCTGATCGAGAACCGACAGATGGATAGCCGTGCCGTGACAGGGTGCATTGAACATTTCCACTGAGAGGATGGGAGGTAGCCACTGACAACGGTGAAACCCTTGCATAAGCTTGCCATGGAAAAGAGTAAGAAGGATTGGATGAAGACAGTAGGAAAGCAGAGAGACGGAAGGGACAAGCATCTTCATACGCTTATCTGAAGCTCTCACCAATGATATACATAAGTATCTCTATCTTTATCTTTATGTTTTATTCATATATCATCTATACCCATTTGAGTCTGCCTGACTAAGATTTACAAGGTGACCATAGCTTGCTTCATACCAACAATCTCCGTAGGATCGACCCTTACTCGCGTAAGGTTTATTACTTGGACGACCCAGTGCACTTGCTGGTTAGTTGTGCAAAGTTGTGTTTATGCCATGGTATTGAGCACCAAGTTTTTGGGGCCATTATTAGGGATTATTTGAGTTGTGAAATGTTGTGATCACAATTTCGCACACCAAGTTTTTGGCGCCATTGCCGGGGATTGTTCGAGTATGGACAACTGACGGTTCATCTTGTTGCTTAGATTAGGTATTTTTTTTCAGAGTTCTTAAGAATGAATTCTAGTGTTTCAAGGTGATGTTCTTATCATCACCAAAGCTGATTGATCCTCATCAATTTAGCTCTTGAATGCAATGTCCTGCTGAAGCTTGGCTAGCCATGTCTAATTCCTTTAGACTGAAGCTTTAGACTAACATTGCATGATTCCTGGAATTCTCATTAAGAATTTTGATACCTTTATTTTCCTTTTCACTTAATTTTCGAAAAAAAAAGAAAAAAAAAACCAAAAAAATTACAAAATCATAAAAACCAAAAATATTTCTTGTTTAAGTCTAGTGTCTCATTTTAAGTATGGTGTCAATTGCATGTTTCTGTTCTTCTTGCATTCATTCATGTGTCTTAAGTGATCTTCAAGATGTTCTTGATGATTTCCTTGCTTTGATCTTTAAATTCTCTTGACTTGAGTGTTTTGTGTTTCTCATGTGTATTCTCATTTTGTTAGTGTCAATAGTATACAAACTGCTAAGTTTGGTGTCTTGCATGCATTGTTATTTGATTTTAGTTGCATTTTGATTATTCCTCATTATTAAAAATCCAAAAATATTTTTAATTTGTGTCTTTTCAAGTCAATAATACAGAGAATTGAAGATTCAGAACATACTGCAGAGGAATTATACAGAAAAAGCTGGGCATTCAAAAATGCCCAGTGAAGAAGACAGATTGGCGTTTAAACGCCAGCCAGGGTGCCTGGCTGGGCGTTTAACGCCCAAAAGGGTAGAGTTTTGGGCGTTAAACGCTAGAATGTGCACCATTCTGGGCGTTTAACGCCAGGATGGCACAAGAGGGAAGATTTTGTTTTTCAAATCAATTTTTTTAGTTTTCAAAATCTTTTCAAAATTAAATCTTTTTCAAGTCATATATTTTCAATCAAATCTTTTTCAAAATCAATTTCTTTCTATTTTCAAAGATACTTGCTAACAATTAATGATTTGATTCAACATTTCAATTATGTTACCTTTTCTGTTGAGAAAAGTTTTATGTTTGAATCATATCTTTTCTTGTTAGCCAAGTCATTAATTTTTAAAATCAAATCTTTTTAAAATGTTTTTCAAATCATATCTTCTCAATCACATCTTTTTAAAAACCAATCATATCTTCTTAACCATATCTTTTTCAAAATAGTTTTCAATCAAATCTTTTTGATTTCTAATTTCAAAATCTTTTTCAAAAATCACTTGATCTCTTTCCCACTCTTGGTTTTCAAAAATTAATTAGTATTTTTCAAAATGTTTTTAAAATCTTTTACTTAATTTTCGAAAATTACTTCCCTTCTTCTCACATCCTTCTATTTATGGACTAACACTATTCCTTAATGCAAAATTCGAACTCCATCTTCTTTGATAAGTTCGAATTTTCTACTTCTGCCTTCTATTTTTCTTTTCCTCTGACACCTCAAGGAATCTCTATACTGTGACATAGAGGATTCCATATTTTCTTGTTCTCTTCTCTTTCATATGAGCAGGAACAAAGACAAAGGCATTCTTGTTGAAGCTGACCCTGAACCTGAAAGGACCTTGAAGCGAAAGCTAAGAGAAGCTAAGGCACAACTCTCTGTAGAGGACCTAACAGAAATCTTCAAAGAAGAAGAACCTATGGCAGCCGAAAACAACAACAATGCCAATAATGCAAGGAAGGTGCTGGGTGACTTTACTGCACTTACTCCCGACTTCTATGGGAGAAGCATCTCTATCCCTGCCATTGGAGCAAACAACTTTGAGCTTAAGCCTCAATTAGTTTCTTAATGCAACAGAATTGCAAGTTCCATGGACTTCCATTGGAAGATCCTCATCAGTTCTTAGCTGAATTCTTGCAAATCTGTGACACTGTAAAGACTAATGGGGTTGACCCTGAGGTCTACAGACTTATGCTATTCCCTTTTGCTGTAAGAGACAGAGCTAGAACATGGTTGGACTCACAACCTAAAGAAAGCTTGGACTCATGGGAAAAGCTAGTCAATGCCTTCTTGGCAAAGTTCTTTCCACCTCAAAAATTGAGTAAGCTTAGAGTGGAAGTCCAAACCTTCAGACAGAAGGATGGAGAATCCCTCTATGAAGCTTGGGAAAGATACAAACAATTAATCAGAAAATGTCCTTCTGACATGCTTTCTGAATGAAGCATCATAGGTATTTTCTATGATGGTCTCTCTGAACTATCCAAGATGTCTTTGGATAGCTCTGCTGGAGGATCTCTTCATCTGAAGAAGACGCCTGCAGAAGCTCAAGAACTAATTGAAATGGTTGCAAATAACCAATTCATGTACACTTCTGAAAGGAATCCTGTGAACAATGGGACAAATCAGAAGAAAGGAGTTCTTGAGATTGATATTCTGAATGGCATTCTGGCACAGAACAAGATATTGACTCAAAAAGTCAATATGATTTCTCAAAGTCTGTCTGGAATGCAAAATGCACCAAGCAGTACTAAGGAAGCTTCATCTGAGGAAGAAGCTTATGATCTTGAGAACCCTTCAATGGAAGAGGTGAATTACATGGGAGAACCCTATGGAAACACCTATAATCCTTCATGGAGAAATCACCCAAATCTCTCATGGAAAGATCAACAGAGACCTCAACAAGGTTTCAACAACAATAATGGTGGAAGAAACAGGTTTAGCAATGGCAAGCCTTTTCCATCATCTTCTCAGCAACAGACAGAGAGTTCTAAGCAGAATACCTCTGACTTAGCAACCATGGTCTCTGATCTAATCAAAACCACCCAAAGTTTTATGACTGAAACAAGGTCCTCCATTAGGAACTTGGAGGCACAAGTGGGTCAGCTGAGCAAGAGAATTACTGAACTCCCTCCTAGTACTCTCCCAAGCAATACAGAAGAAAATCCAAAAGGAGAGTGCAAGGCCATCAACATGGCCGAATTTGGAGAGGAAGGAGAGGAAGTGAACGCCACTGAGGAAGACCTCAATGGGCGTGCACTAACCTCCAATGAGTTCCCTAATGAGGAACCATGGGAATCTGAGGCTCAAAATGAGACCATAGAGATTCCATTGGACTTACTTCTGCCATTCATGAGCTCTGATGAGTATTCCTCCTCTGAAGAGGATGAGTATGTCACTGAAGAGCAAGTTGCTAAATACCTTGGAGCAATCATGAAGCTAAATGACAAGTTATTTGGAAATGAGACTTGGGAGGATGAACCTCCTTTGCTCACCAAAGAACTGGATGCCTTGTCTAGGCAGAAATTACCTCAAAAGAGACAAGATCCTGGGAAGTTTTCAATACCTTGTACCATAGGCACCATGACCTTCAAGAAGGCTCTGTGTGACTTAGGGTCAAGTGTAAACCTCATGCCTCTCTCTGTAATGGAGAAACTAGGGATCTATGAGGTACAAGCTGCAAGAATCTCACTAGAGATGGCAGACAATTCAAAGAAACAAGCTTATGGACTTGTAGAGGATGTTTTGGTGAAGATTGAAGACCATTACATCCCTGCTGATTTCATAGTCTTAGAGACTGGGAAGTGCATGGATGAATCCATCATCCTTGGCAGACCCTTCCTTGCCACAGCAAAGGCTGTGATTGATGTTGATAGAGGTGAACTGATCATTCAAGTGAATGAAGAATCTTTTGTGTTTAAGGCTCAAGGATATCCCTCTGTCATCATGGAGAGGAAGCATGAAAAGCTTCTCTCAAAACAGAGCCAAACAGAGCCCCCACAGTCAAACTCTAAGTTTGGTGTTGGGAGGTTCCAACATTGCTCTGAGCATTTGTGAGGCTCCATGAGAGCCCTCTGTCAAGCTACTGACAATAAAGAAGCGCTTGTTGGGAGGCAACCCAATGTTATATTTTATCCATTTTCCTTTGTTATTTTATGTTTTCTGTAGGTTGATGATCATGAGAAGTCACAAAATCAATTGAAAAAGCAAAAACAGAATGAAAAACAGGAAGAAAAACAGCACACCCTGGAGGAAGAACCTACTGGCGTTTAAACGCCAGTAAGGCTAGCAGGTGGGCGTTTAACGCCCAGTCTGGCACCATTCTGGGCGTTTAACGCCAGAAAGGGGCACCAGACTGGCGTTAAACGCCAGGAAAGGGCAAGAACCTGGCGTTAAACGCCAGAAAGGGGCACCAGCCCGGCGTTTAATGCCAGAATTGGCTCAAAACGTGTTTTTGCATGCCATTTGGTGCAGGGATGACTTTTCCTTGACACCTCAGGATCTGTGGACCCCACAGGATCCCCACCAACCCCACCACCCTCTCTCTTCTTCTTCACCCACTCACCAATCACCTCAACACCTCTTCCCCAAAAACCCTTCACCTATCAAATCCTATCTTTCTCTTCACCACTCACATCCATCCTTCATAAAACCCCACCTACCTCACCCTTCAAATTCAAACCACTTTCCCTCCCAAACCCACCCATACATGACCGAACCATGAGCCCCCCTCTCCTATATAAACCCTTCTTCACACCTTCATTTTCACACAACCTAAATACTACTTCTCCCCCTCTTTGGCCGAACACAAAGCCATTCACTTCTTCCTTATTTCTTCTTCTTCTACTCTCTTCTTTCTTCTTTTGCTCGAGGACGAGCAAACCTTTTAAGTTTGGTGTGGTAAAAGCATTGCTTTTTGTTTTTCCATAACCATTTATGGCATCTAAGTCCGGAGAAACCTCTAGAAAGAGGAAAGGGAAGGCAAAAGCTTCCACCTCCGAGTCATGGGAGATGGAGAGATTCATCTCAAGGGTGCATCAAGACCACTTCTATGAAGTTGTGGCCTTGAAGAAGGTGATCCCCGAGGTCCCTTTTTCACTCAAAAAGAGTGAATATCCGGAGATCCGACATGAGATTCGAAGAAGAGGTTAGGAAATTCTCACCAACCCCATTCAACAAGTCGGAATCTTAATGGTTCAAGAGTTCTATGCCAATGCATGGATCACCAAGAACCATGATCAAAGTGTGAACCCGGATCCAAAGAATTGGCTTACTATGGTTCGGGGGAAATACTTGGATTTTAGTCCGGAAAATGTGAGGTTAGCATTCAACTTGCCCATGATGCAAGGAGATGAACATCCTTACACTAGAAGGGTCAACTTTGACCAAAGGTTGGACCAAGTCCTCATAGACATCTGTGAAGAGGCGCCCAATGGAAGAGAGATTCAAGAGGGAAGCCGGTTCAACTAAGAAAGCATGACCTCAAGCCCGTGGCTAGAGGATGGTTGGAGTTTATCCAACGCTCAATCATTCCCACTAGCAACCGGTCCGAAGTTACTCTAGACCGGGCCATCATGATCCATAGCATCATGATTGGAGAAGAAGTAGAAGTTCATGAGGTTATAGCCCAAGAACTCTATAGGGTGGCGGACAAGTCCTCTACCTTGGCAAGGTTAGCCTTCCCTCATCTCATTTGTCACCTCTGTTATTCAGTTGGAGTTGACATAGAGGGAGACATCCTCATTGATGAGGACAAGCCCATCACTAAGAAAAAGATGGAGCAAACAAGAGACCTCTCTCATCATGAGATCCCTGAGATGCCTCAAGGGATGCACTTTCCTCCACAAAACTATTGGGAGCAAATTAACACCTCCCTAGGAGAATTGAGTTCCAACATGGGACAACTAAGGGTGGAGCACCAAGAACACTCCATTCTCCTCCATGAAATTAGAGAAGATCAAAGAATCATGAGAGAGGAGCAACAAAGACAAGGAAGAGACATTGAGGAGCTCAAGCACTCCATAAGACCTTCAAGAGGAAGAACAAGCCACCATCACTAAGGTGGACCCGTTCTTTAATCTCCTTGTTCTTTATTTTCCTGTTTTTCGAATTTTAGTGCTTATGTTATCTATGTTTGTGTCTTATGATCATTAGTGTCTTAGTGTCTATGCCTTAAAGTTATGAATGTCCTATGAATCCATCACCTTTCTTAAATAAACAATGTTCTTAATTGAAAAAGAGAAGAATTGCATGAATTTTGAATTTTATAACAGATTAATTATTTTGATGTGGTGGCAATACTTTTGTTTTCTGAATGTATGCTTAAACAGTGCATATGTCTTTTGAATTTGTGGTTCATGATTGGTTGGCTCTTGAAAGAATGATGAAAAAGGAGACATGTTACTGAGGATCTGAAAAATCATAAAAATGATTCTTGAAGCAAGAAAAAGCAGTGAATACAAAAAAAAAGAGAGGCGAAAAAAAACGAGAAAAAAGGGAGAAAAAGAAAAAGAAAGAAAAAAGAAAGAAATAAAGTTGTGATCCAAGGCAAAAAGAGTGTGCTTAAGAACCCTGGACACCTCTAATTGGGGACTCTAGCAAAGTTGAGTCACAATCTGAAAAGGTTCACCCAATTATGTGTCTGTGGCATGTATGTATCCGGTGGTAATACTGGAAGACAGAGTGCTTTGGGCCACGGCCAAGACTCAATAAGTAGCTGTGTTCAAGAATCATCATACTTAACTAGGAGAATCAATGACACTATCTGGATTCTGAGTTCCTAAAGAAGCCAATCATTCTGAATTTCAAAGGATAGAGTGAGATGCCAAAACTATTCAGAGGCAAAAAGCTAAAAGCCCCGCTCATCTAATTGATACTGATCTTCATAGATGTTTTTGGAATTCATTGCATATTCTCTTCTTTTTATCTTATTTGATTTTCAGTTGCTTGGGGACAAGCAACAATTTAAGTTTGGTGTTGTGATGAGCGGATAATTTGTACGCTTTTTGGCATTGTTTTTAGTATGTTTTTAGTATATTTAGTTGAGTTTTTAGTATATTTTTATTAGTTTTTAGTTAAAATTCACTTTTCTGGACTTTACTATGAGTTTGTGTGTTTTTCTGTGATTTCAGGTATTTTCTGGCTGAAATTGAGGGACCTGAGCAAAAATCTGATTCAGAGACTGAAAAGGACTGCAGATGCTGTTGGATTCTGACCTCCCTGCACTCGAAGTGGATTTTCTGGAGCTACAGAAGTCCAATTGGCGCGCTCTCAACGGCGTTGGAAAGTAGACATCCTGGGCTTTCCAGCAATATATGATAGTCCATACTTTGCTCAAGATTTGATGGCCCAAACCGGCGTCCAAAGTCACCTTCAGAATTCCCAGCGTTAAACGCCGGAACTGGCACCAAAATGGGAGTTAAACGCCCAAACTGGCATAAAAGCTGGCGTTTAACTCCAAGAAGAGTCTCTACACGAAAAATGCTTCATTGCTCAGCCCAAGCACACACCAAGTGGGCCCAGAAGTGGATTTTTATGTCATTTACTCATCTTTGTAAACCTTAAGCTACTAGTTCTCTATAAATAGGACCTTTTACTATTGTATTTTCATCTTTGGACATCTAGTTCTTAGATCAGATCTTGGTTCTTCTGGTTCCCTCTCTGGGGCCGAAACCAATGATCACTCTTGTTCTTATGTATTTTCAACGGTGGAGTTTCTACACACCATAGATTAAGGTGTGGAGCTCTGCTGTACCTCGAGTATTAATGCAATTACTATTGTTCTTCTATTCAATTCCGCTTGTTCTTTGTCCAAGATATCACTTGTTCTTCAACTTGATGAATGTGATGATCCGTGACACTCATCATCATTCTCACCTATGAACGTGTGACTGACAACCACCTCCGTTCTACCTTAGATTGGGTGAATATCTCTTGGATTCCTGATACATGATGCATGGTTGATCGCCTGACAACCGAGTGCTCGCCTGACAAACGAGCCAGCCATTCCGTGAGATCAGAGTCTTCGTGGTATAGGCAAGAACTGATGGCGGCATTCAAGAGAATCTAGAAGGTCTAACCTTGTCTGTGGTATTCTGAGTAGGATTCAATGATTGAATGACTGTGACGTGCTTCAAACTCCTGAGGGCGGGGCGTTAGTGACAAACGCAAAAGAATCACTGGATTCTATTCCGGCCTGATCGAGAACCGACAGATGGATAGCCGTGCCGTGACAGGGTGCGTTGAACATTTCCACTGAGAGGATGGGAGGTAGCCACTGACAACGGTGAAACCCTTGCATAAGCTTGCCATGGAAAGGAGTAAGAAGGATTGGATGAAGACAGTAGGAAAGCAGAGAGACGGAAGGGACAAGCATCTTCATACGCTTATCTGAAGATCTCACCAATGATATACATAAGTATCTCTATCTTTATCTTTATGTTTTATTCATATATCATCTATACCCATTTGAGTCTGCCTGACTAAGATTTACAAGGTGACCATAGCTTGCTTCATACCAACAATCTCCGTGGGATCGACCCTTACTCGCGTAAGGTTTATTACTTGGACGACCCAGTGCACTTGCTGGTTAGTTGTGCAAAGTTGTGTTTATGCCATGGTATTGAGCACCAAGTTTTTGGGGCCATTATTAGGGATTATTTGAGTTGTGAAAAGTAGTGATCACAATTTCGCACACCAGAAGGATACAAGGTTCTAGCAAGGAGAAACAAATGTCAAGGATAATACTCAGAGATTTGAGAGAATGTATCCAATTCCAGATAAACAAGGATGCTCGAGCAATGAAGTTTGCTAGAAGTAAATCGATTGACAACTTCAAAGATAACACTTCGATAAGAGGAATCCAACAAGATCAATAGGGAGAAAATCAGTGCATTAGTTTGGACAAATTCAAGCTGAGTCAAAGAAGTATGGGGGTTGTAGAAAAGAATATCTCAAACCCAAGATAAAACTCACAGAACTCAAGAGCATGATTAAAAATACTTTCGAATACATTGTTCATAAAAAATTGAAAACTTGCGGAAAAATCACTTCGCAATTTAGAAGAAAAGTTAAGTAACAAACATTCTCCAAGAGAATAACAAAAGCAATCATAAAACTCGGAAGAGAAATCAAATGCTTGTTCAAAATTTCCCAAAGTCCATATTCAAACAAGCGTGTATAACATTTATAGCGAGGACAAAAGAGGAAGTTAAACTCTCTTTAGAAAAGAAATTCCGAGGTAAAAGTTTGCTTATAAATTGGTAAAGGAAACATGTGTTACGTTACAAATGGGCAGGTTTCCATTAAACCAGGAAACTTTTCAAAACTTCATTTAAAATAGCGCATGTCAACTTTTAAACAATTTTGTCAAAAAGTGAACAATGGTTTCAATCTCAATCAAGCAACAGAAAATTAATTCCGTCTAGAATTTCTTCAAAGAGAATTCAAAACGTCTTTAAAGGTTCAAAACAAGAGTCCAAGGTGTTCTTGAAATCATCATCTCGAAAGGATATTCAAGGAGATTAGAATGTACTTAAAAGGAGTCAAGCCACAAAAGAATAAATCTTAAATCAAAATAGTTAAAACAAGATCCACTAGGCGTGAGACATCAAACCAGCTTTCAATTGATTCAATAGAATACAAAAATCACAGAGAAGGACAACTCCATCATTAGTAACTCCTCAAGGATAAATCTTTGACTAAAAACTCTGTTAGAGACAATGAGAAGATAAACGATGCACTAATTTGAAACGAATCAAAATGATTCACATAATGATGAAGTTTACAAGAGAGGAAAAACCAAGATCAATGATAACGTTCACAAGATGTAAAAAATTAGTTAAAAACAAAGTCAAACATGACATTCACGGAGATAGAAAGCTTAAGGGAGACTCTAGTCCATTCGTAAGAAGGAAGCCATGAGTCCAACACTCTCAAAAGAACAACAATGGCATAAACCATATAGCATGCTAAATCAAACTCAACTCAAAATAAGTTAAGTTAAGCTTATCAAATGAAACTCAACTGGGATAAAAGTGAAAAAGCTTTCCTTTCCAAAATTTAAAAAAAATATCCAAATACATAATCAAATGAAGATGTGCATTGGAACTATAGTAAAATTACTAGAAAGCCAAATTGTAATTTAAGGTAAATGTAGTTCCGTAAACCAGTAAAAGTACAGGCAAGATATTAGAGATAAATAGTTATTAAAATGTATAAGAAATCTTCAAGTTCATATATAGTATATATCTATTCAACAGAAATTTTCATAAAAATCTCAAAAATTGGCTGTAATCACTGTTAAATAAGAGAAAAATTGAATCAACAATCTCTCTAATAATGAACTCGGAATCCGGAGTTAAAATGTACAACGCAGTAAGACAAGTTCAAAACTATGTCAAAGAATACATGAATCAAGAAGAACTCAAATAAAGAAAGATAGATGCAACAAGGATTTCAAACAAGCATATGCACTTAAGATCAAACAAGAATGCATATGAATAGAAGAATAGAGTTGAAAAAGCAAACTACTTTTCAAGAGGAGTAGCAAATGAGAACTTCAAGTTAGGACATGAAAGAACAGGTCAACTCGAGCAAAATTCAAGACACACAACTGAATAGCCTCGAGAAATAGTTTCTAACGTTCCCAAAACCCGCAATTCGCTTTACTCAAAACTCGTATATCATCTATGATAACCCATTAGTGCTTTCATATACATATTTCACTAGTATTTAGCAGGCCAAACTTAATACCAAGAATCATGCAATGCGAGACTAACAGCGTTAATCAATAGACCGTCATGTGCATAAAGCTCTAATTCTCGTCATTCAACAAGACCTAATACATGACAAACGCTCAGAGTATGCAACTGAAACATAGTCGGTCCATTCCTCAGGCTCTACAGGAAAGACCGCTCTGGTACCATAATGTAACACCCTAACTACCAAAGCTCACGCTTCCGGCTGCGCTACTCTGATAGCTCGGACATTACGACGACACTTATTCTATTTAATACTATAATATGAGCCTGTTTAAAACTTTTTACCACAATATCGTTCCCAAGATACTTCATTCGATAACGTACATCCATAGATATCATACAACTTACAAAAACTCATAAAGAGTATATCCATATATATACATACATATATATAAATAATATTACAAACATTAACCAATACAATCACTATCCCTCTTACAAAATATATCAAGTTAAAGGCGAGGGTACAATAAATAATAAGCTACAGCAATACAAAGCATTTCAACAACAACTAAATAAGCTCTTCGTGACTTCAGCGCTCATATCCTGAAAGGGGAAAAATGTAAGGGGGTGAGAACATCATCCTCGAAAGGGTTCTCAGTAGAGGGTTTTTGGGAATTACTGTAATAGGATACATGAAGATAAACTGTACCATTGATTAATATCCGTCTTATGCCTCTTTTCAAAAACAATGGTTTCCAATAAAAATAAAGTCGGAAATCTTTTCTGAAAGAGGAACCGTTCAATTCTCAAAACATCAAAGCCTTTAAAAAGGTTTATCTATACTGAACAAAACTAGCCTTTCATATCTTATTCCAAACCAAAACCACAAAACCGAAATCAACCATCGGTCCATCTCATTCAACCACAGCCCTAGGCCCAAACAATCCAATAACAACCAATCCACCATAATCCAACAGAGTTCCAAATGCAAACACAAGTAGGAAGATGCAAACACAAACAAACAGTTATTGCAAGTAGAACAATTAGCAGTTAATCACATAGGCAAACTAAGTACAATATGCACACCCAAACAAGATCACATAGATGCATATGATGCATGCCTGTCCCTAGTGGCTGATGATATCATCTGTCGGTTATAGAGCTAACCCGACAAGTTCTGGTAGCTAACCATTGGACTGTCCCTCTGTCGCGCATCCCCAACTCGAGTTATACTCATCATAAACTTGATCATAAACATGATCCATATCCATCACCCTCACTGGTGAATATTTCGGGGGCGAGCTCATCCGGGACTTTCACAGTGCCCGGCCACACTTACGACATAGGGTCAACAGAGTATAAAGTCTCAACCTGGAGCACGTGGTGGCTAGCCACTGCTACTACCCAGGGAAACTCGTATCTCAGATAGTGGAAGTGCAAATCACAATTATCAATAATTTAGCATATACATGCATTCATTCTCATCCGTGGATCAACATCCATCTCAGCCATCTGGATCACGGTTCAGTCCAGAACTAACCAATATTCATAGCACACACAGCCATTCCGACTCACGGTTCAATCCAGAACCAGCCAATATTCATAATCATACACAGCCATTCTGGCTCACTACAAAACAGCACTTCCACATTCAAAATCATCAAATTCATGAAATCGGCATTTAAGCCATAAATCATTTTCTCTATTCATTTCACTTTGAAATCAAGTTTCAACTCTTTTCAACCTTGGCTTTAGAAATCTCGTTTCTCAAATCATCTCGGACTCATAAGCTAAATTTACTCAAAGTGAGTTCCCCTTTTAAAACAGAGCCACTCTCGGCATTCTCTTTCCAAACTTTCAAACCATGGCAAGTTAAGGATTTATTTCAAAGCATTCAAAATCACCCATCCAACAATGGGATTTTATAACAAAAGTTTCTCGGCAGAGTCCCAAGTCTTTAGGGAAGGTCAACCTATATCAATTCCTTAAAATTCATTGAAACTCTTAAAATCATAGATTTTCGGTTCAAGTAAATAAAACTGAATTTACTATAAAACCGGCCATACAAAATCGCAAGTTCCAACCCGGTCCAAAAATCAACTCATTTGAAACGGAACCGTTTCATTTGAATCAAACCACTTTCAGGTTTCTTTTTGGAAGTCATTTTTCTAGCTCTTCCAAAATGCCTCAAACTTAATTACTCAGTCAAAAGTCTGGTTTACTTTAAATCCACTAAAAGCTCCTTTTTATATAAAAATCAATATTAGAGCATCATTCTTTCCTTCAGTGATTCAAACTGTACAAATAGTTCATTTCTAAATAAGCCGAACTCAACGCATAAGTTCACTAAATGAATTAAGCTTGAAAACATAAATATTCTCTTAATAAATCAAATAATACAATTTCTCAAATCCAACCCTTTTTAAATAACCTTTCAAACAAGACTAAGAGTTTATAGAAATTTCGGCAGCACCTCCCCTAAAACTTGGACTTTTGCCACCCGGTTCGGGTCCCAACTAAACCGTTCCTCATTCCTTTTCAACAACACAAAACCAGAAAATCAATTCAAAGCAAGCTAAATCCAACAATCGCCTCAGTGGCGTACCTCAAGGATACCATTTCAAAATCAACTCAATATCAATCGATTTAACTCATCTCCAAAGCTTTAAAGAATCGGTTCAGCAATAAATCATTTATCAAAACCAAAATTAATTAAAGCAACCCAGGCTGAATTTCAAGAGTATTCTATCTTTCACATCATCAAAATAATTGACTCAATTCAAACCAATCCTCAACGGATTAAACTCATATTTCAAATCTTTAAAGAATCAACTTGGACGGCATTATGTTTCACAAAACCACACAACAGTTCGTTCATCAGAACCAAATAATAATTTATTCAAACATATAATTACATTCATCCAGGATAATCAACATCACATAAGGCTTATACAATCACCAAATACATTATCTCATATCAGTACCCATATGTAATAATTCCGACATATAAAATATAGTTTTTGGAAAGCGCCCCTACCTCAAAACGCAAAACCATAGCCCAAACGCGTCACATAATCCTTTCCGCCTCGACCCAAAATCAACAATCAAAATCCCGGCAGCCAAAACCTCGGTTCCAAGCCACTTTCGCAACAGTCTCAACAACTCTAATCGCAACATACAACAACCGAAACTCAATCGTATAGTAATTAACACCACAAACCTCAGCGTAAAATAACAAAATAGTAGCTAAAGGGCTTTCAAATCGAAATGTTTACCGAACCGAAGGAGGAACGGTTGAACCGAAACAGCGGCAGTCTCCGGGCCGGCTCGGCAGCAGCCCGGCAGCCATCTCAAGCGGCTGCGGCGACAAATTCTGATCACGACATCTGAAACCAACACGCGGCGACTATAGTATTCCCGGAATTCAAAAATGACAGAAACCACAATTAAAACCCTTACCGGCAACCTTTTCCGGCGACGGCAGCAGTAGGCAGAAGCTCCGGCGGTGGTCCCTAACGTCACAAAACCACTCCTGGCGGTCGGAATCACAGAGATGCAGCTCCCTTCTCCGGCAGCGACACCTGCGGCGGCCTGAACCCCTTTTGCTGGCGGCGGTTTGGGCTTACCATCATCAGCAGCAGCAAGCTCGGATGGTGGCAGCGGCGTCCGGGTCAGATTCCAGAACCCAGAAGTGGGAGCAGATTTGGCGGCGGGAGGAGGCATGAACGACGGCGGCGCTCAAGAGCTTCGGCGAGGACGCGTTCTGCCTCATCGCTCTTCTTCCTCTCGCGTGCAGTGGAAGCATCTTCGGCCTGGGTTTGGTGGTGGCGACACCCTCAGCCGTGGTGACACACGTCAATGGCAGCTCGACGGCGGTGGGAAGGAGCGGCGAGTCCCTCTCCGCGCGACGCCGACTCCACGCTTTCTCTCTCCCTCTCGGTCTCACGCTTCCCTCTGTTCGCGATGAGGATGAGCAGCAACTGACGGCGAGGCACGGCGGTTGGACAGCGGCGCGAAGCTTCAGTGACAGCGACGACGCGACGTCGGCGGTGGAGCCCAGCACGCCGGCGCGAATCTCCTTCCTCTCCTCCTCCCTTCTCCTGCGGCCCTATTTCCCTATTTCCCCATCTTTGATTTGGCGCTGCTATGGGTTTCAGTTGTGTCTGCGTTAGGTTTGCTTGTGGGTGAGTGATGATGAGGGTAAAGGAAAAGGGCAGCAGCTGCGGTTGCATGGGTTTGAGGGGCGAGGGTTTTCTTTTTTCAAAAATTAGGGTTAGGGGCATTTTAGTAATTTCACATAAAAATAGGTATAATGTAGTAATTAGAAATAATTTCTAATTCAACAATAATAGTATATAAAAATACTGTTTGCTCATCAATTTCACACTTTATTTTCAATAAAATGTCCAAATCCAAAATTTAGAAATAATATAATCAATCTCTCTGTTTTTCCAAAATAGCAATATCAATATATTAAAATATTGATTATTTAGTCCAAAATCATATAAAAATCCTTTTTATTTCACAACTACCAACTATATGATTTAAATATAGAAAATAATCCAATAATTTTAAAATTGGATAATAATTATAATTCATCTCAAATTCAATAAATAAAAACTTGCCTTAATTAGCCTTAATAAAAATAATTTCTGAAATTAAGAATATAAATAACTATATGATTTGAGACTTGATCATAAAAAGACTTTTCAAAGGTTCTGGGTCTTACAGATATAAACCTAAAACTGAGGAAAATTATTTTACTTCAATAAAATACTCATTTTTAGAATTGAAGAAAAATATCATGATGTTACAAATACTGGAACTTGTCTATCAAAATATCAACCAAAATTTAAAATAATAATAATACAAATTTTGATAAAAGAACTCAACAATTTCACCATCCGCAGTAGCACCCAGGCGAATTGAATGATGAGAATTCCGGGTTCAACACCCGGTTGCGGGAAATTTTTTAGTTTCGCACCAAAACCCGACTTCCTAGCGTCTTATATTTTCATACTCATTTGTGTGAAGAACAGACGAATTTATTCATTATTAACAATAATGATTAGTTATTCCCACTACAATATTAATTTTGAACTTACTCTAACAAATTATTATCAAATAAAGTTTAGTATCACTAATAATCTTTAATATACTTTTACATTTAATTTGATATAAACCTAAAACTGAGGAAAATTATTTTACTTCAATAAAATACTCATTTTTAGAATTGAAGAAAAATATCATGATATAACAAATACTGGAACTTGTCTATCAAAACATCAACCAAAATTTAAAATAATAATAATACAAATTTTGATAAAAGAACTCAACAATTTCACCATCCGCAGTAGCACCCAGGCGAATTGAATGATGAGAATTCCGGGTTCAACACCCGGTTGTGGGAAATTTTTTAGTTTCGCCACAAAACCTGACTTCCTAGCGTCTTATATTTTTATACTCATTTGTGTGAAGAACAGACAAGTTTATTCATTATTAACAATAATGATTAGTTATTCCCATTACAATATTAATTTTGAACTTACTCTAACAAATTATTATCAAATAAAGTTTAGTATCACTAATAATCTTTAATATACTTTTACATTTAATTTGATATAAACCTAAAACT
Organism: Arachis stenosperma; assembly: GCF_014773155.1. Classification (NCBI taxonomy): domain Eukaryota; kingdom Viridiplantae; phylum Streptophyta; class Magnoliopsida; order Fabales; family Fabaceae; genus Arachis; species Arachis stenosperma. The sequence goes on from NC_080378.1 coordinate 32,037,264, forward strand.
AAGGAAAATTATTTTACTTCAATAAAATACTCACTTTTAGAATTGAAGAAAAATATCATGATATAACAAATACTGGAACTTGTCTATCAAAACATCAACCAAAATTTAAAATAATAATAATACAAATTTTGATAAAAGAACTCAACAATTTCACCATCCGCAGTAGCAGCCAGGCGAATTTAATGATGAGAATTCTGGGTTCAACACCCGGTTGCGGGAAATTTTTTAGTTTCGCACCAAAACCCGACTTCCTAGCGTCTTATATTTTTATACTCATTTGTGTGAAGAACAGGCGAATTTATTCAGTATTAACAATAATGATTAGTTATTCCCATTACAATATTAATTTTGATCTTACTCTAACAAATTATTAGCAAATAAAGTTTAGTATCACTAATAATCTTTAATAAACTTTTACATTTAATTTGATATAAACCTAAAACTGAAGAAAAATATTTTACTTCAATAAAAAACTCATTTTTAGAATTGAAGAAAAATATCATGATATAACAAATACTGGAACTTGTCTATCAAAACATCAACCAAAATTTAAGATAATAATAATAAAAATTTCGATAAAAGAACTCAACAATTTCACCGTCCGCAGTACCACCCAGCTGAATTGAATGATTAGAACTTCCGGGTTCAACTCACGGTTTTGGTAATTTTTTTAGTTTCGCACCAAAACCCAACTTGCTAGCGTCTTATATTTTTATACTCATTTGTGTGAAGAACGGACGAATTTACTCATTTTTAAAAAATATCATGATATAACAAATACTGGAACTTGTCTATCAAAACATCAACCAAAATTTAAGATAATAATAATAAAAATTTCGATAAAAGAACTCAACAATTCCCATTACAATATTAATTTTGACCTTACTCTAACAAATTATTATCAAAAAAAGTTTAGTATCACTAATAATCATAGTTTCGCAACAAAACCCAACTTTTTGGCGTCTTATATTTTTATACTCATTTGTGTGAAGAACGGACAAATTTATTCATTGTTAACAATAATAGTTAGTTATTCCCCTTACAATATTAATTTTGACCTTATTCGAACAAATTATTATCAAATAAAGTTTAGAATTACTAATAATCTTTAATATACTTTTACATTTAATTTGATATAAACATAAAACTGAAGAAAAATATTTTACTTCAATAAAATACTCATTTTTAGAATTGAAGAAAAATATCATGATATAATAAATTCTGGAACTTGTCTATCAAAACATCAACCAAAATTTAAGATAATAATAATATATGTTTCGAGAAAAGGAATCAACAATTTCACCATCCGCGATAGCACCCAGGCGATTTCAATGATGAGAACTTCCGGGTTCAACTCCCGGCTGTGGAAAATTTTTTAGTTTCGCACCAAAATCCAACTTTCTGGCGTCTTATATTTTTATACTCATTTGTGTGAAGAACAGATAAATTTATTCATTGTTAACAATAACGGTTAGTTATTCCCATTACAATATTAATTTTGACCTTACTCTAACAAATTATTATCAAAAAAATGTTTAGTATCACTAATAATGTTTAATATACTTTTACATTTAATTTGATATAAACATAAAACTGAAGAAAAATATTTTACTTCAATAAAATACACATTTTTAGAATCGAAGAAAAATATCATGATATAACAAATACTAGAACTTGTCTATCAAAACATCAACCAAAATTTAAGATAATAATAATAAAAATTTTGATAAATGAACAAAACAATTTCACCATCCGCAGTAGCACCCAGCCGAATTCAATGAAGAAAACTTTCGGGTTCAACTCACGGTTTTGGGAAATTTTTTAGTTTCGCACCAAAATCCAACTTTCTGGCGTCTTATATTTTTATACTCATTTGTGTGAAGAACGGCCGAATTTATTCATTATTAACAATAATGGTTTGTTATTCCCATTACAATATTAATTTTGTCCTTACTCTAAAAAATTATTATCAAATAAAGTTTGGTATCACTAATAATTTTTAATATACTTTTACATTTAATTTGATATAAACCTAAAACTGAAGAAAAATATTTTACTTCAATAAAATACTCATTTTTAGAATCGAAGAAAAATATCATGATATAACAAATACTGGAACTTGTCTATCAAAACATCAACCAAAATATAAGATAATAATAATATAAATTTCGATAAAAGAATTCAACAATTTCACCATCTGCAGTAGCACCCAGCCGAATTCAATGATGAGAACTTCCGGGTCAACTCAGGGTTGTGGGAAATTTTTTAGTTTCGCTCTAAAAGCCAACTTGTTAGCGTCTTATATTTTTATACTCATTTGTGTGAATAACGGACGAATTTATTCATTATTAACAATAATGGTTTGTTATTCCCATTACTGTAAAACCCGGTTAATTAACCCATAAATGAGAATTTATTCTAGAAGGCGAACATAGTGGCTGATGCGTTAAGTCGGAAGTCGTTATATGCGGCTTGGATGATGCTTCAAGAGGAGAAGTTGCTCAAGGGATTCGAGAGTCTGAAGATTGGTACTCGAGAAGTATCCGGAACTTTGTGTTTGAGTCGATTTGAAATCTCAAGTGACTTTAAGTCCGAACTCCTAAAGGCTCATCAAAATGATGAAGCATTATGGAAGGTGTTACCGGCTATTGAGCAAGGGAAATAGTGGAGAGTGTGGAAGAAAGAGATGGGTTATGGAGGTTCAAGGGTAGGATCATTGTGCCGGATGTTGGCACTTTGAGGCAAGATATCTTAAAGGAGGCACACAAAAGCGGATTCTCCATTCACCCGGGAAGTACTAAGATGTACCATGATTTAAAGGCGATGTTTTGGTGGCCGGGTATGAAGAATGATGTGGCGGAATATGTTTCAAAGTGCTTAACTTGTCAAAAGGTAAAGAGTGAACATCAAAGACCTTCCGGGATGTTGCAACCTTTAGAGATTCCACAATGGAAGTGGGAAAGTATTGCAATGGACTTTGTGTCAGGATTGCCAAGGACTAGGGCTAGTTTTGATGCTATCTGGGTGATTGTGGACCGACTGACGAAGTCAGCTCACTTTTTACCCATTCGTATGACTTACACCCTTGAGGAGCTAGCACGGTTATACATAAAGGAGATTGTGAGACTTCATGGTGTGCCTACTACTATAATCTCTGATAGAGATCCTCGTTTCACTTCAAGATTTTGGGGTGCATTTCAGAAAGATTTTGGAACCCGATTAAGCTTGAGTACGGCTTACCATCCTCAAACAGATGGTCAATCCGAGAGGGCGATCCAAACACTAGAGGATATGTTGAGAGCTTGTGTTTTGGACCAACCGGCGAGTTGGGATCGGTATATGCCATTAGTGGAGTTTGCATACAATAATAGTTATCATGCGAGCATTGGAATGGCTCCGTATGAGGCCTTGTATGGGAGGAAATGTCAATCTCCGCTATGTTGGTATGAAGCCGGAGAGAAAAGCTTGTTGGGGCCGAAAATGATAGCTGAGACCACTGAACAAGTCAAGAAAATCCGAGATACGATGCTTGCGGCGCAGAGTCGTCAAAAGTGTTACGCCGATCAGAAGCGAAAGCCCTTAGAATTTAAGGAAGGAGACCATGTTTTCCTTAAGGTTACTCCGACCACGGGAGTAGGTAGGGCGATTAAAGCAAAAAAGTTGAATCCTCGATACATTGGTCTATTTCAGATCCGGGAGAGGGTTGGACCGGTGGCGTATCGGATGGCTCTACGACCTCATCTTTCGAATCTGCACGACGTGTTTCACGTGTCGCAGCTTCGGAAGTACACTCCTGATGCTAGCCATGTGTTAGAACCTGAGTCGGTTCAGTTAAGGGAAGATTTGACGCTTCCGGTCGCTGCAGTCAGAATTGATGATACTAGTATCAAGCGGTTGTGTGGAAAGGAGGTTTCATTAGTCAAAGTGGCTTGGAGTCGAGGCGGTGTTGAGGAACACACTTGGGAACTTGAGTCGGAGATGCGAACGGATTATCCGCATTTATTCTCAGGTAATTGCACTTGAATTTTGTGGGCAAAATTCCCAATTAGGTGGGTAGAATGTAAAACCCAGTTAATTAACGGATAATTAACCCATAAATGATAATTTATTCTAGAAAGCCCAAAATGTGATTTTTATGGCTAAATGTGATAGATGAGATTGAGACGAGAATTTCGGTACCAATTTTATAGAATTCGGACCAAGATTGGACCGAATGGGCCAAACCGGGCCAACTGGACCCAAAGTGGGCCCTTGGCCCAACATAACTAAACCAAAACCCTAGTTTTCAGCATTCTCTCTCCTCATTAAACACACACACACACGCTGAAATGGAGTGAGGGAGGAGAAGAACACTCTCTCAACTTCTATCTCTCCCTTGATCTTCAAACCACCATAACTTTTGATCTAGAGCTCCGATTTCTGCACCGTTTATGGCCACGCGTTCATCGCAGAGAGCTCTACAAAACCCATACAATCAATCTTGAGGTAAGACACGCTTTGCTCTTCAAAATTCCAGCCTTATTTTCGAGTTTTATGAGCAAAAATGTTGAGATTTTGGGCTCTTTGATGTTATAGGACCTAACTCTCTTGAAGGAGAAGGTTAATCTTGCCTCCTTGGACCTTGGGTGTGGTAAGATTCTCAACCCTAGTGTAATTTGTGGTTCTATGATGTTTGGGTTTTGAGATGTTGTGTATGGGTGTGATGATTGTGGCCTAGGTTGTGTATATGTGAATATTGGAGCTTGATTGGGGATATTGAAAAGCTTAAAAAGGGATTTGGTGGTGAAAAATCTATTCTTGGATGTGTTGAGGCCTTGAGAGCTTGAGGAAAAAGTGGTTTGGAAGTGCTCCGGTTGAGCTTGGGAAATCGGCTAAGGTATGGTTTCGGTTTCCCGTATCTAATATGTAATGTGGTAGGAAATACTTAGGCTAGAGGCCCTAAGATAGGCATTAAATGGTTGATGTTGTTGAATGATTGAGATATATGATGTGGTCATATATGTGATGATGATTATTGATGCCTTGGTGGTATGATGTATGAGAAATATGCATGTTGTGATATATGCTTGATGATTGGTTATGGTTGAATTGTGGGTTGAACCATGTTGATGGTGAGTATGATATTGATTGTGTACAATAATGATTTATTAGAATTGGTGTTGTTGAAAATTGGCATGAGGAAGAGTATATGATATGTCAATGTGTTTGGGTTTGAACCACTTGGGTGAAGTGGGCTAGAATGATGGGATAGTGATTTTGGTAAATTAAGATAATGTGTCAATGTGTGAGTTGAGGAGGCTTGATGTTGAATTTGATATATTTTGATTGATTTCAAAGAAAAGGGATGAAATTGGCATGTTTTGATTGATTTTGAAAAGAGTTGAAAATGGCTTGTTTTGAAAATAGCACTTTGTGGTTTTGTATGAAAAATATGGTTTTTGGGCATACTTTGACGGGACATAACTTGGACTACGGATCTCTGTTTTATGCCAAATCTGTTTAGAAATGAAATTGGATCCGGGATGTCCATGCCGTTCGAAGAACGGGTGAAAAATGATTTAATATGAGAAAGTTATGTCCGTTGGAAGATTGGGGTTTGAATCTGTGAATTCTGCAGCTTTTAACTTAGAAAATTTTTAGCAGAATGACCCCTCGCGCGTAGGTGCACTTGGCGCGTAGGCGCCATTCTTCCAGAAAGCGCCATCCACGCGTGCGCGTGATGGGCGCGGGCGCGCCGATTTGCTGCACCCAATGCCCAGCTATTGTCCAGAGAGTTGTGCCAGTTTTGTGCCTGGGGCACGAGAGCAGCCACGCGTACGCGTGGTTGACGCGTGCACGTCGATTTGCTAGTTTTCAATCCACGCGGTAGCGTGCATGACGCTTACGCGTCGATGAGTTTTGTGGCCATCCACGCGTGCGCGTGAAGTGCGCATGCGCGTGGCCCTGTTTTCATTCCAAAGTTGATTTTTGAGTTTTAAAAGCCAAATCTCATACTTCTAAGCCTCCGATCTCACCATTTATATCTTAAATCATTATGATATGCCTAGCTATAAAAAGAGCTAAGGGATGTGGTAACTTGCGAGTGAAGCAAGGGAAAAAGGAATGATCAATGAGGATCAAGATGATTATGTGAGATGCGGAGGATGGCGGTGGAAGTTCTTGTTATGCCATGGGCCGAAAGGCCGTAATTGTTAATGAAATGGCTGGTTATGGATTTAACCGTGAGCCAGATGGCTGGTTATGGATTTAACCGTGAACCGGATGGCTGGATTATTGCCGTGTTACGGTGGAGCCATGATTATGGCTAAGAATAAAGGCATATATATGCTGTTGAATGAGTTGTGAATGTTGCACTTCCATTATCGGAGATGAGAGTTTCCCTGGGAGAAAGCAGTGGCTAGCCACCACGTGCTCCAGGTTGAGACTTGAAGCTCTTTTGACCCTATGTCGTCAGGGTGGCCGGGCACTGTGAAAGCCCCGGATGAGCTCACCCCCATAAATATTCACCAGTGAGGGTGATGGATATGGATCACGATTATGATCAAGTTATATTGAGTATAACTCGAGTTGGGGAGACACGACAGAGGGACAGTCCAATGGTTAGCTACCAGGACTTGTCGGGTTGGCTCTATAACTGACAGATGATATCATCAGCCACTAGGGACAGGCATTCATCATATGCATACTATATGAATTGTTTGAGATTGGCTATTTGACTGCATATTATTTGCTAATTGTCTAAATGCCTTAATTGTTCCTATTTGTATATTTCTTGTTTGATATAAGTGTGTTTGCTACATTACACCCCTGTTGGTGGTTGGGAGGTTTGAAGGAATTGGAAAGGGAAGTATTAGTTAGACTGAAGAATCTTTAGTCAGATGCCCTTATATGGTTTAGCTTGTTTATAAGCTTTGATATTATCTGGAGGAAGTTCTAGGATTGCCTTCGGCTTTCCTCTATTATTATGTATTATATATGTGGAAGCTGTTACCATGCTGGGGACCTCTGGTTCTCACCCATGTGGATTTTGTGGTTTTCAGATGCAGGACGTGAGGTTTCTCGCTGAGGCCTGCTGGAGACTTCTGGATTTGCGAAGATCCTTTGTTCTTGGGACTATGTTTTGGTTTATATGTTTTGCTTAGATACTTTTATCTCCATTAAATAATACAAACTATGATGACTCCTCTTATGGGAGATTTTGGAGAATAGGTTCCTGTATGTGTGTCCCTTTGGGTTTCCTTTGGGGTTTTCCTTATTTTATCATATGTATATATTGCTATGCTCGAACCGGTTATCTTTGCAGCCGGATTCTGAGTCTTGATATTCCTGTTTTTGACACTCCTTTGTATATATATAATCTTGCATTGGTTATCCTTGTTCGTTATGTTATCGATCGGAGTGTTGCGCTTTTGAGTTGCGATTTTTGTTTACCCCTTTTTTTCTACAAAGGCTCCTAGTTATAATCAATCATTCATACTACTATACGTACTAAATTTTTATTTTTAGAGGTCGTAATACCTTGCCATCTCTGAATTATGACTTAAGCATAAGACTCTGTATGGCAGGGTGTTACAATTACATATTAATTTTGAGCTTACTCTAACAAATTATTATCAAATAAAGTTTAGTGTCACTAATAAACATAGTTTCGCAACAAAACCCAGCTTCCTGGCGTCTTATATTTTTATACTCATTTGTGTTAAGAACGGACAAAATTATTCATTGTTAACAATAATAGTTAGTTATTCCCATTACAATATTAATTTTGACCTTACTCTAACAAATTATTATAAAAAAAAGTTTAGTATCACTAATAATGTTTAATATACTTTTACATTTAATTTCATATAAACATAAAACTGAAGAAAAATATTTTACTTCAATAAAATACTCATTTTTAGAATTGAAGAAAAATATCATGATATAACAAATACTGGAACTTGTCTATCAAAACATCAACCAAAATTTAAAACAATAATAATATAAATTTTGATAAAAGAACTCAACAATTACACCATCCGCAATAGCACCCAGGCGAATTCATTGATGAGAATTCCGGGTTCAACTCCCGGTTGCAGGAAATTTTTTAGTTTCGCACCAAAACCCAATTTCCTAACGTCTTATATTTTGATACTCATTTGTGTGAAGAACAGACGAATTTATTCATTATTAACAATAATGATTACTTATTCCCATTACAATATTAATTTTGACCTTACTCTAACAAATTATTATCAAATAAAGTTTAGTATCACTAATAATCTTTAATATACATTTACATTTAATTTGATATAAACCAAAAACTGAAGAAAAATATTTTACTTCAATAAAATATTCATTTTTAGAATTGAAGAAAAATATCATGATATAACAAATACTAGAACTTGTATATCAAAACATCAACCAAAATTTAAGATAAAAATAATATAAGTTTCGAGAAAAGCAATCAACAATTTCACCATCCACAGTAGCACCCAGGCGATTTCAATGATGAGAACTTCCGCATTCGACTCCCGGCTGTGGAAAATTTTTAATTTCACACCAAAATCCAACTTCCTGTCATCTTATATTTTTATACTCATTTGTGTGAAGAACGGACGAATTTATTCATTGTTAACAGTAATGGTTAGTTATTCCCATTACAATATTAATTTTGACCTTACTCTAACAAATTATTATCAAATAAGGTTTAGTATCACTAATAATGTTTAATATACTTTTACATTTAATTTGATATAAACATAAAACTGAAGAAAAATATTTTACTCTAATAAAATACTCATTTTTAGAATTGAAGAAAAATATCATGATATAACAAATACTGGAACTTGTCTATCAAAACATCAACCAAAATTTAAGATATTAATAATATAAATTTCGATAAAAGAACACAACAATTTCACTATCCGCAGTAGCACCCAGCCGAATTCAATGATGAAAACTTCCGGGTTCAACTCACGGTTTTGGGAAATTTTTTAGTTTCGCACCAAAACCCAACTTGCTAGCGTCTTATATTTTTATACTCATTTGTGTGAAGAACGGACGAATTTATTCATTATTAACAATAATGGTTTGTTATTCCCATTACAATATTAATTTTGACCTTACTCTAAGAAATTATTATCAAATAAAGTTTAGTATCACTAATAATCATAGTTTCGCAACAAAACCCAACTTCCTGGCGTCTTATATTTTATACTCATTTGTGTGAAGAACGGACAAATTTATTCATTGTTAACAATAATAGTTAGTTATTCCCATTAAAATATTAATTTTGACCTTACTCTAACAAATTATTATCAAATAAAGTTTAGTATCACTAATAATCTTTAATATACATTTACATTTAATTTGATATAAACCTAAAACTTAAGAAAAATATTTTACTTCAATAAAATACTCATTTTTAGAATTGAAGAAAAATATCATGATATAACAAATACTAGAACTTGTCTATCAAAACATCAACCAAAATTTAAGATAATAATAATATAAGTTTCGAGAAAAGCAATCAACAATTTCACCATCCACAGTAGCATCCAGGCGATTTCAATGATGAGAACTTCCGCATTCGACTCCCGGCTGCGAAAAATTATTAATTTCACACCAAAATCCAACTTCCTGTCGTCTTATATTTTTATACTCATTTGTGTGAAGAACGGATGAATTTATTCATTGTTAACAGTAATGGTTAGTTATTCCCATTACAATATTAATTTTGACCTTACTCTAACAAATTATTATCAAATAAGGTTTAGTATCACTAATAATGTTTAATATACTTTTACATTTAATTTCATATAAACATAAAACTGAAGAAAAATATTTTACTTCAATAAAATACTCATTTTTAGAATTGAAGAAAAATATCATGATATAACAAATACTGGAACTTGTCTATCAAAACATCAACCAAAATTTAAGATAATAATAATATAAATTTTGATAAAAGAACTAAACAATTTCACCATCCGCAGTAGCACCCAGTCGAATTCAATGATGGAAATTCCGGGTTCAACTCACGGTTTTGGGAAATTTTTTAGTTTCGCACCAAAACCCCACTTGCTAGCGTCTTATATTTTATACTCATTTGTGTGAAGAACGGGCGAATTTATTCATTATTAAACAATAATGGTTTGTTATTCCCATTACAATATTAATTTTGACCTTACTCTAACAAATTATTATCATATAAAGTTTAGTATCACTAATAATTTTTAATATACTTTTACATTTAATTTGATATAAACCTAAAACTGAAGAAAAATATTTTACTTCAATAAAATACTCATTTATAGAATTGAAGAAAAATATCATGATATAACAAATACTAGAACTTGTCTATCAAAACATCAACCAAAATTTAAGATAATAATAATATAAATTTCGATAAAAGAACTCAACAATTTCACCATCCGCAGTAGCACCCAGCCGAATTCAATGATGAGTACTTCCGGGTTCAACTCACAGTTGAGGGAAATTTTTTAGTTTCGCTCCAAAACCCAACTTGCCAGCATCTTATATTTTTATACTCATTTGTGTGAAGAACGGACGAATTTATTCATTATTTACAATAATGGTTTGTTATTCCCATTACAATATTAATTTTGACCTTACTCTAACAAATTATTATCAAATAAAGTTTAGTATCACTAATAATCATAATTTCGCAACAAAACCCAACTTCCTGGCGTCTTATATTTTTATACTCATTTGTGTGAAGAACGGACAAATTTATTCATTGTTAACAATAATGGTTAGTTATTCCCATTACAATATTAATTTTGACCTTACTCTAACAAATTATTATCAAATAAAGTTTAGTATCACTAATAATCTTTAATATACTTTTACATTTAATTTGATATAAACATAAAACTGAAGAAAAATATTTTTCTTCAATAAAATACTCATTTTTAGAATTGAAGAAAAATATCATGATATAACAAATACTGGAAACTGTCTATCAAAACATCAACCAAAATTTAAGATAATAATAATATAAGTTTCGAGAAAAGGAATCAACAATTTCACCATCCGCAGTAGCACCCAGGCGATTTCAATGATGAGAACTTCCACTATTAGAAAACTAGTTATTACAGACGGATATTTCCATTGGATTTTATCCCACTGAAATACAGAGGGAATTTCAGAGGGATTTTTTGTCGAAAAACAAAATAACTTAGCATAAATTACAGACGAAAAAAAATCCGGCGATAATTCCATTGGAAAAATCAATTTTTTTCCATAAAAAATGATTACATACGGAAAATCCGTCTGTAATTAAATAGACAAAACGCCGCTTTTTATTAAATTATTACAGACGAAAAATTCGTCTGTAATTTAAAATTTTTCGTCAGAAACATTCAGATAATCCTAACTCAACTCTATCTTCTTGAGCTCCATCCACAGTTCCACACGGCCACACCCCACACAAGTGAGAGCTCCATCGCACGAGTTTCTTCCTCTCTCTTTCTTAATTTGCAACATAAAGCTGTGCTCCTCCGCTCTCCTTGCCGGAGGTGTTACCGTCCTCCTTTTGACATTTCTCTTGAACTCAGAGCCGACAGCTCCATTCACAATCCACACAAATCTAACAAGCTTCTCCCTCTCTCCGTCAACGAGCTACTTTTTCTATCCATCGCACGAGCATCTTTTGCTACTGCTGCCACCGCTCATGTCGCACGAGCCCCCTCCGCCGCCGCTCTCGTCGCATCTGCTCCCTTCGTCATCGTCCCTTGGAGGTTAGGATTTTAATCTGCTAATTAATCAAAACTAAAGCACTCCGTTTCTCTTCGCTTGGAGGTTAGTTCATTCAGCGTTTCATTCCTTTCGTTGTTCTTGTTCTACGATTTGAAAATGGTGATTGATGATATTTATGCAGAACTACTTTTGTTCTTTTCGTTCCTTTCGCTTGGAGGTTAGATTTCATGAAGAAAGTATTGGAGATGATTGGAAGAAAGTTAAAAAAGAATAGTGTTGCACTTGACATTGTCAATTTTGGTGAGGAAGATGAGGGGAAGACAGAGAAGCTGGAAGCACTCCTTGCAGCTATGAACAATAATGATACCAGCCACATTGTTCATGTTCTAGCTGGTACAAATGCTCTTTCTGATGTGCTTATAATGTTTGTGAATTCAACTCATCTTATTTGATTTCTGTTTCTTACTTTTTAATAAGGATTCCCATTTGATCCAGGACTTCTTTGATATACATATGAGTTAAGGAATTTAATTATTATCTGCTCGGACTCTATCCAATTCTGTTCTATTTTCTTCCAATTCTGTTTGGAGTTTGGCTCGTCCTTCATATTTTTTCTTTGCCATACCCAAGTAGCAGAAATGGCATGCTTTAGATGGCTCTCGTGAAATATCTGTCATACTTATTCTGTCATCCTTTTTTTTGTATGTGTTAGAAGATTCATTGTTGCTCTGACTCTTTTTTAATTCTTTCCTGTAGTCCAATAACAATTTCGCTTTCCCTATTGAGAAGTAAATTTTGTAACCTTGTTTTGTGGTAGCATACCTATTTTTACTGGCGATGGTGAAGGTGGAAGTGGATTTGCAGTTGCTGCAGCAGCAGCTGCAGCTGGTGGTGTATCTGGATTTAAGTTCGGTGTGGATCCAAACTTGGACCCCGAGCTTGCTCTTACTTTAAGAGTTTCAATGGAACGAGAGAGCCAGGCAGGAAGCAGCTGCAAAAAAAGCTGCAGAAGAAGCTTCTAAACAAGAGAAGGGTGGTGAGTAGCAAGCCAGCTCACAAGATGCAACAATGATTGAGCATGTGATGAGCGGATAATTTATACACTTTTTGGCATTGTTTTTAGGTAGTTTCTAGTAGGATCTAGCTACTTTTAGGGATGTTTTCATTAGTTTTCATGCAAAATTCACATTTCTAGACTTTACTATGAGTTTGTGTGTTTTTCTGTGATTTTAGGTATTTTCTGGCTGAAATTGAGGGACCTGAGCAAAAATCTGATTCAGGCTGACAAAAGGACTGCTGATATTTTTGGATTCTGACCTCCCTGCTCTCGAAATGGATTTTCTAGAGCTACATAACTCCAAATGGCACGCTCTCAACGGTGTTAGAAAGTAGACATCTAGAGCTTTCTAGCAATATATAATAGTTCATACTTTATTCGACGTCGTAAACTGGCATTCAACGCCAGTTCCATACTGCATTTTGGAGTCAAACGCCAGAAACACGTCATAAACCAGAGTTAAATGCCAAAAACACGTTACAACTTGGCATTTAACTCTAAGAGAAGCCTCTGCACGTGTAAACCTCAAGATCATCCCAAGCACACACCAAGTGGGCCCCAGAAGTGGATTTCTGCATTAATTACTTATTTCTGTAAACCTTAGTAGCTAGTCTAGTATAAATAGGACATTTTACTATTGTATTAGACATCTTGGTTTCGTCTTTTATCTTAGCATCCATCTAAGGACGTTTAATTCTTAGACTTTGAGGGCTGGCCATTCGGCCATGCCTGAACCTTGATCACTTATGTATTTTCAACGGTGGAGTTTCTACACACCATAGATTACGGTGTGGAGCTCTGTTGTACCTCGAGTTTTAATGCAAAGTACTACAGTTTTCCATTTAATTCGGCTTATTCTTACTCTAAGATATTCTTTGCACTTCAACATGATGAATGTGATGATCCGTGACACTCATCATCATTCTCACCTATGAACGTGTGATTGACAACCACTTCCATTCTACCTTAGAACGAGCGAGTATCTCTTAGATTCCCTAACCAGAATCTTCGTGGTATAAGCTAGAACCCTTTGGCGGCCACTCTTGAGGATCCAAAAAGTCTAAAGCTTGTAGGATTCAGGGATTGAATGGATGTGACGAGTTTCAAACTCGCGATTGTTGGGCGTGATGACAAACGCAAAAAAATTAATGGATTCTATTCCGACATGATCGAGAACCGACAGATGATTAGCCGTGCTGTGACAGAGTATTTGGACCATTTTCACTGAGAGGATGGGATGTAGCCATTGACAACGGTGATGCCCTACATACAGCTTGCCATGGAAAGGAGTAAGAAGGATTGGGTGAAAGCAGTAGGAAAGCAGAGATTCAGAAGGGACAAGCATCTCCATACACTTATCTGAAATTCTCACCAATGATTTACATAAGTATTTCTATCCTTGTTTTATGCCTTATTCATTATTACTTTCGAAAAATACATAACCATTTATTATCCGCCTAACTGAGATTCACAAGATGACCATAGCTTGTTTCATACCAACAATCTCTGTGGGATCGACCCTTACTCACGTAATGTTTATTACTTGGACGACCCAGTGCACTTGCTGGTTAGTTGTGCGGAGTTGTTACAAAGTGTTATTCACGTTTGAGAGCACCAAGTCATTAGAGCCATTGTTGATCACAATTTCATGCACCAAGTTTTTGGTGCTGTTGCCGGGGATTGTTCGAGTTTGGATAACTGGCGGTTCATCTTGTTGCTCAGATTAGGTAATTTTCTTTTCAAAAATTTTTCAAAAAAAACCTTTCAAAAAAATTTTTTATTTGTTTTTGTTTCTCTAAAAATAATTTTTGAAAAAATAATTTTAGAAAATCATAAAATTCAAAAATATTTTGTGTTGCTTGTTTGAGTCTTGAGTCAATTTTTAAGTTTGGTGTCAATTGCATGTTTTCAAATTTTTTGCATTTTTCGAAAATTCATGCATGTGTTCATGATCTTCAAGTTGTTCTTGATAAAGTCTTCTTGTTTGATCTTCATGTTTTCTTGTTTTATGTCTTTTGTTGTATTTCATATGCATTTTTACATTCATAGTGTCTAAGCATTAAAGACTTCTAAGTTTGGTGTCTTGCATGTTTTTCTTTTCTTGAAAAATTTTCAAAAATAAGTCTTGATGTTCATCTTGATCTTCAAAGTGTTCTTGGTGTTCATCTTGACATTCATAGTGTTCTTCCATGCATTAAGTGTTTTGATTCATAACTTTCATGTTATGAGTCATTTTTGTGTTTTTCTCTCTCATCATTAAAAATTCAAAAATCAAAAAAATATCTTTTCCTTTTTTTCTCATAAATTTTGAAAAATTTGATTTGACTTAGTCAAAAATTTTTAAAACTTAACTATTTCTTATAAGTCAAGTCAAATTTTCAATTTTAAAAATCCTATCTTTTCAAAATCTTTTTCAAAAATCAAATCTTTTTCATTTTTCTTTTATGATTTTCAAAAATTTGAAAATATTTTTCAAAATCTTTCATTATCTTTATTTCAAAATTTCGAAAACTTTACTAACAATTAATGTGATTGATTCAAAAATTTGAAGTTTGTTACTTTCTTGTTAAGAAAGGTTCAATCTTTAAATTCTAGAATCATATCTTTTAGTTTCTTGTTAGTCAAGTAATCAATTTTAAATTTTAAAAATTAAATCTTTTTCAAAATATCATTTTCAATCATATCTTTTAAAAATATCTTTTTTTCAAATCATATCTTTTTCAAAATCAATTTCAAAATATCTTTTCTAACTTCTTATCTTTTTAAAATTGATTTTTAAATCTTTTTCAACTAACTAATTGACTTTATTTGTTTTAAATTTCTTATCTTTTTCAAAACCACTTAACTACTTCCTCCTCTCTAATTTTCGAAAATTCCTCCCTCTTTTTCAAAACTTTCTTAATTAACTAATTGTTTCAAATTTTAATTTTAATTTTAATTCTTCTCTTAATTTTCGAAAATCACTAACCCTTTTTCAAAATTAATTTTCAAAATTCTCTCCCTCTCATCTTCTTTTATTTATTTATTTATTTACTAACACTTCTCTTCATCTCAAGAATTCGAACCTATCTTCCCCCTTGTGTTTGGATTCTTAACTCTTTTCTTTCTTCTATTCCTTTCTTCTTCTACTAACATAAAGGAATCTCTATACTGTGACATAGAGGATTCCTCTTCCTTTTCTGTTCTCTTCTTTTTCATATGAGCAGGAACAAGGAAAAAGGCATTCTTGTTGAAGCTGATCCTGAACCTGAAAGGACTCTAAAGAGGAAACTGAGAGAAGCTAAAATACAACAATCCAGAGACAACCTTACTGAAATTTTTGAACAAGAAAAGGATATGGCAGCCGAACCCAACAACAATAATGCAAGGAGGATGCTTGGTGACTATACTACACCTACTTCCAAGTTTGATGGAAGAAGCATCTCAATCCCTGCCATTGGAGCAAACAATTTTGAGCTGAAACCTCAACTAGTTGCTCTAATGCAACAGAACTGCAAGTTCCATGGACTTCCATCAGAAGATCCCTATCAGTTTTTAACTGAGTTCTTGTAGATCAGTGAGACTGTTAAGACTAATGGAGTAGATCCTGAAGTCTACAAGCTCATGCTTTTCCCTTTTGCTATAAGAGACAGAGCTAGAACATGGTTGGACTCACAACCTAAAGATAGCCTGGACTCCTGAGATAAGCTGGTCACGGCCTTCTTGGATAAATTCTTTCCTCCTCAAAAGCTAAGCAAGCTTAGAGTGGATGTTCATACCTTCAAGCAAAAAGATGGTGAATCTCTCTATGAAGCTTGGGAAAGATACAAGCAGATGACCAAAAAGTGTCCTTCTGACATATTTTCAGAGTGGACCATATTAGATATATTCTATTATGGTATATCTGAGTTCTCCAAGATGTCACTAGACTATTCTGTAGGTGGATCTATTCATCTAAAGAAAATGCCTGCAGAAGCTCAAGAACTCATTGACATGGTTACAAATAACCAGTTCATGTACACTTCTGAGAGGAATTCCGTGAATAATGGGATGCCTCAGAGGAAGGGAGTTCTTGAAATTGATGCTCTGAATGCCATATTGGCTCAGAACAAAGTGTTGACTCAGCAAGTCAACATGATTTCTCAAAGTCTGAATGGATGACAAAATGCATCCAACAGTACTAAAGAGGCATCTTCTGAAGAAAAAGCTTATGATCCTAAGAACCCTGCAATGGCAGCGGTAAATTACATGGGTGAACCTTATGGAAACACCTATAATTCATTATGGAGAAATCATCCAAATTTCTCATGGAATGATCAACAAAAGCCTCAACAAGGCTTTAATAATGGTGGAAGAAACAGGTTTAGCAATAACAAGCCTTTTCCATCATCTTCTCAGCAACAGATAGAGAATTCTGAGCAGAGATCCTCTAATTTAGCAAATATAGTCTCTGATCTGTCTAAGGACACTTTAAGTTTCATGAGTGAAACAAGGTCCTCCATCAGAAATTTGGAGGCACAAGTGGGCCAGCTCAGTAAGAAAGTAACTGAAACTCCTCCTAGTACTCTCCCAAGCAATACAGAAGAGAATCCAAAGAGAGAGTGCAAGGCCATTGATATAGTCAATATGGCCGAATGCAGAGAGGGAGGAAAGGACGAAAATCCAAGTGAGAAAGACCTCCTGGGACGTCCTCTGAGCAAGAAGGAGTCCCCTATTGAGGACCTAAAGGAATCTGAGGCTCATACAGAGACCATAGAGATTCCATTAAACCTCCTTCTGCCATTCATGAGCTCTGAAGACTATTCTTCCTCTGAAGAGGATGAATATGTAACTGGAGATCAAGTTACTCAATATTTAGGAGCTATCATGAAGCTGAATGCCAAGTTATTTGGTAATGAGACTTGGGAAGGTGAACCTCCCTTGCTCATTAGTGAGCTTGATACATGGGTTCAGCAAACTTTACCTCAAACAAGATCCTGGGAAATTCTTAATACCATGTACCATAGGCACCATGACCTTTGAAAAAGCTCTGTGTGACCTAGGGTCATGCATAAATCTTATGCCACTCTCTATAATGGAGAAGCTGGGATCATTGAGGTACAGCCTGCCTTATTCTCATTACAATTGGCAGACAAGTCAGTAAGACAAGCTTATGGATTAGTAGAAGACGTGTTGGTAAAGGTTAAAGGCCTTTACATTCCTGTTGATTTCATAATCTTAAACACTAGGAAGGAGGAGGATGAATGCATCATCCTTGGAAGACCTTTCCTAGCCACAACAGAAGCTGTGATAGATGTTAACAGAGGAGAATTAATCCTTCAATTGAATGGGGACTACCTTGTGTTTAAGGCACACGGCTATCCTTCTATAACAAGGGAGAGTAAGCATGCAGAGCTTCTCTCAGTACAGAGTCAAACAGAGCCCCCACAATCAAACTCTAAGTTTGGTGTTGAGAGGCCACAACCAAACTCTAAGTTTGGTGTTCAATCCCCACAACCAAACTCTAAGTTTGGTGTTGGGATTATACAACATTGACCTGATCACCTGTGTGGCTCCATGAGAGCCCACTGTCAAGCTATTGACATTAAAAAAGCGCTTATTGGGAGGCAACCCAATTTTTATTTATCTAATTTTATTTTATTTTCATTGTTCTTTTATGTTTTATTAGGTTCATGATCATGTGGAGTCACGAAAAAAATATTAAAATTAAAAACAGAATCAAAAACAGCAAAAGAAAAATCACACCCTAGAGGAAGGACTTACTGGCGTTTAAACGCCAGTAAGGAGCATATGGCTGGCATTCAACGCCAGAACAGAGCATGGATCTGGCGCTGAACGCCAGAAACAAGCAACATCCTGGCGTTTGAACGCCAGGAATATGCCCTGAGGAAAGCTGGCGCTGAACGCCAGTAACAAGTATGGAATTGGCGTTCAATGCCAGAAACATGCTGCACATGGGCGTTGAACGCCCAGAACATGCATCACTTCGGCGTTTAAACGCCAGAATTACATGGAAAGGCATTTTACATGCCTAATTGGTGCAGGGATGTAAATCCTTGACACCCCAGGATCTGTGGACCCCACAGGATCACCTCAGGATCTGTGGACCCCACAAGATCTCCACCCACCTCAACTCACCTTCTCTCTTCTTCACCAATCACCTCAATCTCTCTTCCCCATCACCCCTTCACCACTCACATCCATCAATCTCTTCCCCACCCAATCCCACCCATATGGCCGAAACATGCACACCTCTCCCTCTCCTCCCCTCCATATCTTCTTCCATTCTTTCTTCTTTTGCTCGAGGGCGAGCAATATTTTAAGTTTGGTGTGGTAAAAGCATAGCTTTTTGTTTTTCCATAACCATTGATGGCACCTAAGGACAGAGAAACATCTAGAAAGAGGAAAGGGAAGAAAAAGCTTCCACCTCTGAGTCATAGGAGATGGAGAGATTCATCTAAATGGTCTATAGCTCAGTGATAGAACATTTGACTGCAAATCAAGAGATCCCTGAGATACCTTGGTGCACAAAATTGTGATCATCAATGGCGCCATCAACATGGTATGCTCAATTGCAATCTCAAATCTTTATCACAACTTCGCACAACTAACCAGCAAGTGTACTGGGTCGTCCAAGTAATAAACCTTACGCGAATAAGGGTCGATCCCACGGAGATTGTTGGTGTGAAGCAAGCTATGGTCATCTTGTAAATCTCAGTCAGGCGAATTCAAATGGTTATGGAGGATTAATGACTAAAAGATGAATAAAACATAAAATAAAGATAGAGATACTTATGTAATTCATTGGTGAGAATTTCAGATAAGCGTATGGAGATGCTCTGTCCCTTCCGTCTCTCTGCTTTCCTACTGTCTTCATCCAATCCTTCTTACTCCTTTCCATGGCAAGCTGTATGTTGGGCATCACCGTTGTCAATGGTTACAGTCCCGTCCTCTCAGTAAAAATGTTCAACGCGCTCTGTCACAGCACGGCTATTCAGCTGTCGGTTCTCGATCATGTTGGAATAGAATCCAGTGATTCTTTTGCGTCTGTCACTAACGCCCCACAATCGCGAGTTTGAAGCTCGTCACAGTCATTCAATCCTTGAATCCTACTCAGAATACCACAGACAAAGTTTAGACCTTCTGGATTCTCTTGAATGCCGCCATCAATTCTAGCTTATACCACGAAGATTCTGATTAAGGAATCCAAGAGATAAACATTCAATCCTTGTTTGCTTGTAGAACGGAAGTGGTTGTCAGGCACGCGTTCATAAGTGAGAATGATGATGAGCGTCACATAATCATCACATTCATCATGTTCTTGGGTGCGAATGAATATCTTAGAACAAGAATAAGCTGAATTGAATAGAAGAACAATAGTAATTGCATTAATACTCGAGGTACAGCAGAGCTCCACACCTTAATCTATGGTGTGTAGAAACTCCACCATTGAAAATACATAAGAACAAGGTCTAGGCATGGCCGTGAGGCCAGCCCCCAAAACATGATCTAAGATAGCATAAGACTGATCAAAGATAAAAAATACAATAGCAAAAGGTCCTATTTGTAGAGAACTAGTAGCTTAGGGTTTACAAAGATGAGTAAATGACATAAAAATCCACTTCCGGGTCCACTTGGTGTGTGCTTGGGCTGAGCATTGAAGCTTTCATGTGTAGAGACTTTTCTTGGAGTTAAACGCCAGCTTTTGTGCCAGTTTGGGCGTTTAACTCCCATTCTTGTGCCAGTTCCGGCGTTAAACGCCAGAATTCTTGAGCTGACTTGGAATGCCTGTTTGGGCCATCAAATCTCGAGCAAAGTATGGACTATTAAACATTGCTGGAAAGCCCAGGATGTCTACTTTCCAACGCAATTGAGAGCGCGCCAATTGGGCTTCTATAGCTCCAGAAAATCCACTTCGAGTGCAGGGAGGTCAGAATCCAACAGCATCTGCAGTCCTTTTCAGCCTCTGAATCAGATTTTTGCTCAGGTCCCTCAATTTCAGCCAGAAAATACCTGAAATTACAGAAAAACACACAAACTCATAGTAAAGTCCGGAAAAGTGAATTTTAACTAAAAACTAATAAAAATATAGTAAAAATTAACTAAAACATACTAAAAACATACTAAAAACAATGCCAAAAAGCGTATAAATTATCCGCTCATCACAACACCAAACTTAAATTGTTGCTTGTCCCCAAGCAACTGAAAATCAAATAAGATAAAAAGAAGAGAATATGCAATGAATTCCAAAAACATCTATGAAGATCAGTATTAATAAGATGAGCGGGGCTTTTAGCTTTTTGCCTCTGAACAGTTTTGGCATCTCACTCTATCCTTTGAAATTCAGAATGATTGACTTCTATAGCAACTCAGAATCCAGATAGTGTTATTAATTCTCCTAGTTAAGTATGATGATTCTTGAACACAGCTACTTTATGAGTCTTGGCCGTGGCCCAAAGCACTCTGTCTTCCAGTATTACCACTGGATACATACATGCCACAGACACATAACTAGGTGAACCTTTTCAGATTGTGACTCAGCTTTGCTAGAGTCCCCAATTAGAGGTGTCCAGGGTTCTTAAGCACACTCTTTTTTTGCCTTGGATCACGACTTTATTTTTACCCTTGCCTTTTGGTTTAAAGGGCTGTTGGCTTTTTCTGCTTACTTTCTCTCTCTCTTTTTTTTTTGTATTCACTGCTTTTTTCTTGCTTCAAGAATCATTTTTATGATTTTTCAGATCCTCAGTAACATGTCTCCTTTTTTCATCATTCTTTCAAGAGTCAACATTCATGAACAACAAATTCAAAAGACATATGCACTGTTCAAGCATATATTCAGAAGTCAAAGTATTGCCACCACATCAAAATAATTAATCTGTTATAAAATTCAAAATTCATGCAATTCTTCTCTTTTTTAATTAAGAACATTTTTCATTTAAGAAAGGTGATGGATTCATAGGACATTCATAACTTTAAGGCATAGACACTAAGACACTAATGATCATAAGACACAAACATAAATAAAACATAAAGCATAATTTTCGTAAAACAGAAAAATAAAGAACAAGGAGATTAAAGAACGGGTCCACCTTAGTGATGGCGGCTTGTTCTTCCTCTTGAAGATCTTATGGAGTGCTTGAGCTCCTCAATGTCTCTTCCTTGCCTTTGTTGCTCCTCTCTCATGATTCTTTGATCTTCTCTAATTTCATGGAGGAGAATGGAATGTTCTTGGTGCTCCACCCTTAGTTGTCCTATGTTGGAACTCAATTCTCCTAGGGAGGTGTTGATTTGCTCCCAATAATTTTGTGGAGGAAAGTGCATCCCTTGAGGTATCTCAGGGATTTCATGATGAGGAATTTCCTCATGTCCATGAGTGGGATCTCTTGCTTGCTCTATCCTTTTCTTAGTGATGGGCTTGTCCTCATCAATGAGGATGTCTCCCTCTATGTTAATTCTAACTGAATTACAGAGGTGACAAATGAGATGAGGGAAGGCTAACCTTGCCAAGGTAGAGGACTTGTCCGCCACCTTATAGAGTTCTTGGGATATAACCTCATGAACTTCTACTTCCTCTCCAACCATGATGCTATGAATCATGATAGCCCGGTCTATAGTAAATTTGGATCGGTTGCTAGTGGGAATGATTAAGCGTTGGATAAACTCCAACCATCCCCTAGCCACGGGCTTGAGGTCATGCCTTCTCAGTTGAACCGGCTTTCCTCTTGAATCTCTCTTCCATTGAGCGCCCTCTTCACAAATGTCTATGAGGACTTGGTCCAACCTTTGATCAAAGTTGACCCTTCTAATGTAGGGGTGTTCATCTCCTTGCATCATGGGCAAGTTGAATGCCAACCTTACATTTTCCGGACTAAAATCTAAGCATTTCCCCCGAACCATTGTAAGCCAATTCTTTGGGTTCGGGTTCACACTTTGATCATGGTTCTTGGTGATCCATGCATTGGCATAGAACTCTTGAACCATTAAGATTCCGACTTGTTGAATGGGGTTGGTAAGAACTTCCCAACCTCTTCTTTGGATCTCATGTCGGATCTCCGGATATTCACTCTTTTTGAGTTTGAAAGGGACCTCAGGGATTACCTTCTTCATGGCCACAACTTCATAGAAGTGGTCTTGATGCACCCTTGAAATGAATCTCTCCATTTCCCATGACTCGGAGGTGGAAGCTTTTGCCTTCCCTTTCCGCTTTCTAGAGGTTTCTCCGGCCTTAGATGCCATAAATGGTTATGGAGAAACAAAAAGCAATGCTTTTACCACACCAAACTTAGAAGGTTTGCTCGTCCTCGAGCAAAAGAAGAAAGAAGAGAGTAGAAGAAGAAGAAATAGAGGAGATGGAGGGGGGCTTTGTGTTTCGGGCAAGGGGGAGAAGTAGTGTTTAGGTTGTGTGAAAATGAAGGAGTGAAGATGGGTTTATATAGGAGTGGAGAGGGGGTGTATGGTTCAGTCATGTGTGGGTGATTTTGGGAGGGAAAGTGGTTTGAATTTGAATGGTAAGGTAGGTAGGGTTTTATGAAGGATGGATATGAGTGGTGAAGAGAATGGTGGGATTTGATAGGTGAGGGGTTTTTGGGGAAGAAGTATTGAGGTGATTGGTGAATGGGTGAAGAAGAGAGAGAGTGGTGGGGTAGGTGGGAATCCTGTGGGGTCCAAGATCCTAAGGTGTCAAGGATAGCTCATCCCTGCACCAAGTGGCGTGCAAAAATGCCCTTTCTGCCAATCCTGGCGTTAAACGCCGGGCTGGTGCCCATTTCTGGTGTTTAACGCCAGCTTCTTGCCCATTCCTGGTGTTAAACGCCAGTCTGGTGCCCCTTTCTGGCGTTAAACGCCCAGAATGGTGCCAGACTGGGCGTTAAACGCCCATTTTGCTATCTTCACTGGCGTTTAAACGCCAGCAAATTTTCCTCCAGGGTGTGCTGTTTTTCTTTCTGTTTTTCATGTTGTTTTTGCTTTTTCAATTGATTTTGTGACTTCTGATGACATGTCATCATATACCTATTTTTCTATGCTTTTTCATACAAGAAATTGATGATTTGTGCTTAAATATTAAATGCTTTTGTACTTAAATGATATATTTCCTTGATATTTTAATTTTATAAACCTTGTAGGAAATAAGAAGAAAAAGAAGCAAAGAAGCACAAAAAAAGGAGAAAAAAAGAGCTTTGGGACACACTTTGAAGTTGGAGCACACTTTGGAGGCTTAGGCCACGCTTTTAAAAGCGTGGCCCATGACCAAATTTATGAAGAATAGGCAAACAGCACACACTGCCCTGCTCTTGCCAAGGGCAGGGCAGAATCGTGATGCAAAGTGAGGTTGGAAGCAAGAATTTTCGCTAAGGTAAAATCTGGGCGCTCACAGCATGACCATGCCTCCTTCAAAGGGCTATAACTTGAGCTACAGACGTCCAATTGATGTGCTTCCAGTTGCGTTGGAAAGCTGACATTCAGAGCTTTCCAACGATATATAGCAATCCATATTTGGCGTACAATTGAGGCAGGAACGAAAGGCATCTTTAAGGGCCAAAAATAAGCGAAAATAAACCAATGTGCTTCCACCAAGGCTCGAAGCTGGAGCCTCACTCCAAAGCAAAGTAGCGTTTAAATTTCTGCTCTGCCCTCTTGGAGGGCAGGGCAATGTCGTGCTCTTCTTGAAGAAAATCCAAGAAAAATCAACTCCAAGTGCCACCCATGGGTTTCGAACCAAGCACCTAAGGGGAAGTGGGGAGCGCTACACACAAGGGAGCTTGCGCGCATCACTTTGACACGGCCCAGGGAAGCATGGCACGCACCATGACAACATTGCCCTGCCCTCCACAAGGGCAGGGCAGCATCCTCACACACCAAGCGCACACAAGCACCAACACGCACCATTTTCTGCCCTGCCCTCCACAAGGGCAGGGCAGCCTCCTGGGAGCAACACCCATGGGCCAAAATTTAATTAAAATTCCCTTTGAACTCAATTCTTCACCAATTGAACCAAGGCCATCCAAGACCTATTTCTCCTCAAATCCAAAGCAAGCAAAGCCCACTCAACATGACTCAAAGGCACACAGAGAAGCTAGAGTAGGAATTTCATTTTTGTGAATTTGTTTTTAATTTCAATTTCATTTTATTTTCATTTTATTTTGTAAAGCCTATATAAAGGGCATCATTCTCATTTCAAAGGGGAGCTCGATTAAAAAAAAAAAAGGCTAGTTCCACTAGGGAGAATTAGGAATTGAGAGTTCTCTCTCTTAGTTTTCATTTTTGTTTTGAAATTTTTGGATTGAGGTTGGAGGAATTCTATTCCAATCTTTGATCTGAAAATCCATGCTTTGTTCTTATGCATAATTCAAGGAATTTTGATTTAAATCAAGGCTCTCTTTACTGCTTCCATCTCTATTTCTTCTTCAATCTGTTTGCTGTTGAATCAAGGAAGGGATTGAGATCTAGACTTGTTTTCTAGTCTCATTGATTCCCTGAGATCTTGTCTCTTTAAATTTCAAAATCAAGCTGAGTTACATTCTGTATTGCTTCTTCAAGCAATTTTCCATTTCTGTTTAAATCTGCTGCACTTATTTCATCTTTTACTTTTCTGCTTGATTGCTCCTTACATTCTCTTGTTGAATTTTAATTCCCAGCACCCAAGTCCTTTTAATTTTCATGCAATTTAATCATTCTGCAAATATTCTAAGTGTTGCTTATTGCTTTCCTTTAATTTCCAGCACCCACTCCCCTTTACATTTAATGCAATTTACATTTCTTGTCATTTAAGATTCTTGCAATTTTACTTTCTTGTTATTTAAGTTTTATGCAATTTTACTTTCTGCAACTTTAAATTTCTTGTCATTTATAATTCCGTTGGCTACATTTCATCCAAAATCCCTTCAATGTTAGCTTGACTAAACTAATCACCCACTAAAATTGCTTGATCCATCAATCCCTGTGGGATCGACCTCACTCTAAGTGAGTTATTACTACTTGATGCGACCCGGTATACTTGCCGGTTGGATATGTGTGTTGGAAATTCGTTTTTCCACAAAAACACCATCAACTTCCCATGATCATCAACCTATAAAAGACATAAAATAACAATGGAAAATAGATAAATATAACATTGGGTTGCCTCCCAACAAGCGCTTCTTTAATGTCAGTAGCTTGACAGTGGTCTTTCATGGAGCCTCACAGATACTCAGAGCAATGTTGGAACCTCCAAACACCAAACTTAGAGTTTGAATGTGGGGGTTCAACACCAAGCTTAGAGTTTGACTGTGGGGGCTCTGTTTGACTCTGTTTTGAGAGAAGCTCTTCATGCTTCCTCTCCATGGTTACAGAGGGATATCCTTGAGCCTTAAACACAAAGGATTCTTCATTCACTTGAATGATCAATTCTCCTCTGTCAATATCAATCACAGTCTTTGCTGTCAACATCAATCACAGTGAAGAACAAAGCTTGCGAAAAAAAAAGTGGCGAAAAAAATAGAAAGAAAAAGAAAAAGCAAGCAGAAAAAGCCAATAGCCCTTAAAACCAAAAGGCAAGGGTAAAAAAAAGGATCAAAGGCTTTGAGCATCAATGGATAGGAGGGCCCAAGGAAATAAATCCAGGCCTAAGAGGCTAAATCAAGTTGTCCCTAACCATGTGTTTGTGGCATGCAGGTCCAAGTGAAAAGCTTGAGACTGAGTGGTTAAAGTTGTGATCCAAAGCAAAAAGAGTGTGCTTAAGAGCTCTAGACACCTCTAACTGGGGACTGATGAGCGGATAATTTATACGTTTTTTGGCATTATTTTTAGGTAGTTTTTAGTATGATCTAGTTACTTTTAGGGATGTTTTCATTAGTTTTTATGCTAAATTCACATTTCTGGACTTTACTATGAGTTTCTGTGTTTTTCTGTGATTTCAGGTATTTTCTGGCTGAAATTGAGGGATCTGAGCAAAACTCTGATAGAAGGCTGACAAAGGACTGCTGATGCTGTTGGAATCTGACCTCCCTACACTCGAAATAGATTTTCTTGAGCTACAGAACAAAATATGGCGCGCTTTCAACGGCGTTGGAAAGTAGACATCCGGAGCTTTCCAGCAATATATAATAGTCCATACTTTATTCGAGATTTGACGACATAAATTGGCGCTCAACGCCAGTTTCATGCTGCATTCTGGAGTCAAACGCCAGAAACACGTCACGAACCAGAGTTGAACGCCCAAAACACGTTACAACTTGGCGTTCAACTCCAAGAGAAGCCTCAGCTTATGGATAGATCAAGCTCAGCCCAAGCACACACCAAGTGGGCCCCGGAAGTGGATTTATGCATCAATTACTTACTTTTGTAAACCCTAGTAGCTAGTCTAGTATAAATAAGACGTTTTACTATTGTACTAGTTGTCTTTGGACCACGTTGCATCTTTGGTCTCAGTTTTATTTTATTATTCATCTTAGGAGACTATTGATCACGTTTTTGGGGGCTGGCCATTTGGCCATGCCTGAACCTTCATCACTTATGTATTTTCAATGTTGGAGTTTCTACCCACCATAGATTAAGGGTGTGGAGCTCTGCTGTACCTCAAGTTTCAATGCAAGTACTACTATTTTCTATTCAATTCGACTTATTCTTATTCTAAGATATTCGTTGCACTTTAGCATGATGAATGTGATGATCCGTGACACTCATCATCATTCTCACCTATGAACGCGTGACTGACAACCACTTCCGTTCTACCTTAGACCGGGCGCATATCTCTTGGATTCCTTAATCAGAATCTTCATGGAATAAGCTAGAATTGATGGCGGCATTCATGGGAATCCGGAAAGTCTAACCTTGTCTGTGGTATTCCGAGTAGGATTCCAGGATTGAATGACTGTGACGAGCTTCAAACTCGCGATTGTTGGGCGTGATGACAAACGCAAAAGAATCAAGGGATTCTATTCCATCATGATCGAGAACCGACAGATGATTAGCCGTGCTGTGACAGAGCATTTGGACCATTTTCACTGAGAGGATGGGATGTAGCCATTGACAACGGTGATGCCCTACATACAGCTTGCCATAGAAAGGAGTGACAAAGATTGGATGAAAGCAGTAGGAAAACAGAGATTCAGAAGGAACACAGCACCTCCATACACCTATCTGAAATTCCCACCATTGGATTACATGAGTAACTTTATCTTTATTTTCTATTTAATTTATTATTATTATTCGAAAAACCAATAATCTCTTAAATTAGTTAAATCCTGTTGACTGGGATTTACAAGATGACCATAGCTTGCTTCATACCAACAATCTCTGTGGGATCGACCCTTACTCACGTAAGGTATCACTTGGACGACCCAGTACACTTGCTGGTTAGTTGTGCGGAGTTGTGACAAAGTGTGATTTATGTTTGAAAGCACCAAGTCTTTGGAGCCATTTTTGTTGATCACAATTTCGTCCACCAGGGACTTTAGCAAAGCTGAGTCACAATCTGAAAAGGTTCACCCAGTCATGTGTCTGTGACATTTATGTATCCGGTGGTAATACTGGAAAACAAAGTGCTTATGGCCACAGCCAATACTCATAAAAGTAGCTGTGTTCAAGAATCAATATACTTAACTAGGAGAATTAATAACACTATCCAAAATTCTGAGTTCCTACAGATGCCAATCATTCTAAACTTCAAAGAAAAAAGTGAGTTGCCAAAAATGTTCAGAAGCAAAAAGCTACAAGTCCCGCTCATCTAATTAGAACTAATATTCATTGATATTTTGGGATTTATAGTATATTCTCTTCTTTTTATCCTAGTTGATTTTCAGTTGCTTGGGGACAAGCAACAATTTAAGTTTGGTGTTGTGATGAGTGGATAATTTATACGCTTTTTGGCATTGTTTTTAGGTAGTTTCTAGTAGGATCTAGCTACTTTTAGGGATGTTTTCATTAGTTTTCATGCAAAATTAACATTTCTGGACTTTACTATGAGTTTGTGTGTTTTTCTATGATTTCAGGTATTTTCTGGCTGAAATTGAGGGACCTAAGCAAAAATCTGATTCAGGCTGACAAAAGGACTGCTGATGCTGTTGGATTCTGACCTCCCTGCACTCGAAATGGATTTTCTGGAGCTACAGAACTTCAAATAGCGCACTCTCAATGGCTTTGGAAAGTAGACATCCAGAGCTTTCTAGCAATATATAATAGTTTGTACTTTATTCGAGTTTAAATGACGCAAACTGTCGTTCAACGCCAGAAACAAGTCATAAACCAGAGTTAAACGCCAAAAACACGTTACAACTTGGCGTTTAACTCCAAGAGAAGCCTCTGCACGTGTAAAGCTCAAGCTCAGCCCAAGCACACACCAAGTGGGCCCCGGAAGTGGATTTCTGCATTAATTACTTATTTCTGTAAACCCTAGTAGCTAGTCTAGTATAAATAGGACATTTTACTATTGTATTAGACATCTTGGTTTCGTCTTTTATCTTAGCATCCATCTAGGGACGTTTAGTTCTTAGACATTGGGGCTGGCCATTCGGCCTTGCCTGAACCTTGATCACTTATGTATTTTCAACGGTGGAGTTTTTACACACTATAGATTAAGGTGTAGAGCTCTACTGTACCTCGAGTTTTAATGCAAAGTACTACAGTTTTCTATTCAATTCGGCAAGTCTAAACCTTGTCTATGGTATTCCGAGTAGGATTCAGGGATTGAATGGCTGTGACGAGCTTCAAACTCACGATTGTTGGGCGTGATGACAAATGCAAAAGAATCAATAGATTCTATTCCGACATGATCGAGAACCGATAGATGATTAGCAGTGCTGTGACAGAGCATTTGGACCATTTTTACTGAGAGGATGGGATGTAGCCATTGACAACGGTGATGCCCTACATACAGCTTACCATGGAAAGGAGTAAGAAGGATTGGGTGAAAGTAGTACGAAAGCAGAGATTCAGAAGGGACAAGCATCTCCATACACTTATCTGAAATTCTCACCAATGATTTACATAAGTATTTCTATCCTTATTTTATGCCTTATTCATTATTACTTTCGAAAACTACATAACCATTTATTATCCGCCTAACTGAGATTTACAAGATGACCATAGCTTGCTCATACCAACAATCTCCGTGGGATCGACCCTTACTCACGTAAGGTTTATTACTTGGACGACCCAGTGCACTTGCTCGTTAGTTGTGCGGAGTTGTGACAAAGTGTGATTCACGTTTGAGAGCACCAAGTCATTGGAGCCATTGTTGATGATCACAATTTCGTGCACCAGCGTGCTAGTGCATCAACTTCAGAAGCTGAAACAAAGACAAATGATATGATGGTTGGTTCTATTTGTTCTTTTAGGCAGATTTATTTTTCTGTTTCTTCCCCCATGGGATTATTCATCCATTTCACAAGATGAAACAATGTCACCTCTCGATCTTTCAAAGTACCATTCAATTTCTGGATGGTTTAGAATAATTCAGATGGATAGACATCATTGGCTTATTAGAAGCTATTTTTTCTTTTTTATTTTTTTCCTCGTTTGAGAAAGCACCAAAAAAGTTGTTTTAATACTCCCTTTTTCTGAGCTGTTTTTATTTTTATTTTTATTTTTTGATATATCTTGTCCTTGTCCTTGTCAGTGGAGGTGTTTCTCGAATTAAAGCTCATGTCGATCAGATTCCCGGTAAAGGTATCTCTATATGCTCTGCTTCACCGAATGATAATCATTTACAACCACAATCACAAGAAACTGCAAATCCAATGAATCCAGGGGAAGGTAATTTATAATACTGTGATAGTTTCTTGAAATTATTTTAAGTTGATTCATCATGGATTTAAGCGATTGAATACTTATATATGTTTCTTCGTACACTCAGAGATACTAAATTATAAATTAGTTGTTCCAAAAGTTTAAATTGAAAAGAGGAGAAACATTAATGATTATTTCTGATCTATAAATAGTTATGTATCTTTCTGTCATTGCTTTAGTTTAGTTTTTACCAACTACTTGTGTTGAAGTATAAAAGTCTTGACTGGATCTTTTCCTGCCTCATCATGTTTGTACCAATTAAGTGGCTGCTAAAGATGATGACCATGAAATAGTTGATGCCTTCTTTGGAGGTTTATATTTTTGTTGTCATTTTAGCCTAGTTCTACCTAATTCATATCCAGATTTTGTCCAGAGTCTTGCTGACAGTTGCTTTCCCATAAGCCAAGGGCCATCAGCAAGCCGTCTTCATGGTATACTTGTGTTTTTTAATTTTAGTTCCCCTAGTTTACTCTTGTTATACCATTATGGTGTTTATTGTAACCCATTTCCCCAAAAATAAATTTGAGATGTGTTTCTTATAGTGCTCTTTTGGTTTGATGGCGGAACTCTTTATACACCAGTTTTGTGATGCTCACACCTACTCAGGGAAACAGAAGCCTTTCTCTAGAGGAGGCAAGGTATGGCCCAATTCAAAATGTTAATGTATAATAAGCTTATCATTTGTTAAAAACTTGTCATTGCTGACTTTTAGCAATAAAGGGATATGTATACAATTCGTCGGGTAGATGATCTACATTGGGCTATGGGTCATGCCATTAAAAAAATTCCATGCAAAAGGTTAGCTCAAATGAGCATCTAAGATTAAACTTGCAATCACATTATCTTCCTTTTCACTGGGAAGGTTTAGGCATTCCCCTTTTTTCGTTTTCAGTTCATCATGCAACAATTTTTGAAGATTTTATATAGCCAATTTATTATCACAGTGATGAGTGAACACATATCATATAGGACATGCCTGCTGTTTATTAAACTTGGTATTTTTCTCTGCAGGAGCAAAGTAGTTTCTTCTGCCTGGCTGCTGGAGCATTGATCTTGGTGCTACTTCCTGTGTTCTATCTTTTTCTTTATCTTGTTCAAAGGTACCTTTACATTTCTATATCTTTATCTTGTTAATCAAGCTTTTGCACCATTAGTTCCTAACATTATTGGGGGAAGTTGCAGTGATATGAAGGGTCAAACTCAGGAGCTTCGTTGCATCTCAAAAGCAGGATGGAAAGTCAAGCCGTCATGAGTCATGAATGGTAAATGTTTATATCCCTTATAAAGATAGCTTATCGAGTTATCGCAAGACAGAATGGGTTGTATAGTGATAAAATTCAATATCATAATAAATTGTACACTTTAACTTCCCGCTTGTAGTGTCCTTCATCGACAATTCTACAATTCCTAAAGACAAGAAACTGGAGATCTACACTGTAAAATAAAAAAAAGTAACTAGTAAGTGTCCAACATAGAAAAGTTAAATCTAATAAGAAAGCTGAGGTTGGTTGTGTGTCATGAAGTTAGAGGGTACTGAGATTTTGAAGTGTAACTGTGCTGTAGTGGAAGTGGATGTGATTCAGAAGAAGCTGCTGTTGAGGAATCTAATGGGAATAAGGATGCTATGGACCTTGAGATTCGTTCAAGAGGGAATGTGGTGGAGAAACTAGTAAGAACAAAGCACCATAAGGAAATTACTTTTTTCTTTGGTGATCAACTCTTCTGAATCAAAACCTATGAGGTTCAAGAAGAATTCATGCATATATGGCTGATGGATGCTGATTCATGTCCATTTTTTGAGAAAGGATTCAGTTAATCTTTCTGTAATATATGTAAAATTGTGTAAAATTTAGTATGATTGAACAATATACTGAGGATTATAGTTAATAATATACTTTGTTTATGTTTTAAATTATATTGACTTACTTGTTTATAATAATTTTCTTTTAGTTTGATAATACGATGAATTTGTTTATTTTTTGAAATATCATAAATATTCGAATACAAATTAGATAAAAATTTGTATTAAATTTATATTTATTTTGTATGAAAATAAGTTTATTTTGTAATTAGAAAAATAAAAAAATTCTATTTTACCTTACTGAGGGATTTACAGAAGGATTTTCTGTCTGTAATCAGAGTGTAAGATGATTTTTCAAAGTTCAAATTACAGACGGAAAATCTGTCGGAAAATTTGTCTGTAATTACAGACAGAAAATCCGTCTGAAAATCTGCCTGTAATTCCAGACGGAAAATCTGTCAAAAAATCCGTCAGAAAATTCGTCTGAAAATCCGTCTGTAATTACAGACGGAAAATTCGTCTGAAAATCCTTCTGTAATTACAGACGAAAAATCTGTCTGAAAATCCTTCTGTAATTACAGACAGAAAAATCTGTCTAAAAATCCATCTGTAATTACAGACGAAAAATCCATCAGTAACTGGTTAAAATCTGTCTGTAATTTTCTGACGGAAAAAAATCCGTCGGTAAAAAATTTCCGACGGGGCTTTTACAGAAGGACAAAATCGGTCGGTAATTTCATCGGCAATCAAAAATCCATCTGTAATAAAGACTAAATCTGTCTGTATTAATCCATTTTTTAGTTGTGTTCCGGGTTCAACTCCCGGCTGCGGAAAATTTTTTAGTTTCGCACCAAAACCCAACTTGCTAGCGTCTTATATTTTTATACTCATTTGTGTGAAGAACGGACGAATTTATTCATTATTAACAATAATGGTTAGTTATTCCCATTACAATATTAATTTTGACCTTACTCTAACAAATTATTATCAAATAAAGTTTAGTATGACTAGTAATCTTTAATGTACTTTTACATTTAATTTGATATTAACATAAAACTGAAGAAAAATATTTTACTTCAATAAAATACTCATTTTTAGAATTGAAGAAAAATATCATGATATAACAAATACTGGAACTTGTCTATCAAAACATCAACCAAAATATAAGATAATAATAATATAAGTTTCGATAAAAGAACTCAACAATTTCACCATCTGCAATAGGACCCAGTCGAATTCAATGATGAGAACTTCCGTTGTAACACCCTACCATACAGAGTCTTATGCTTAAGTCATAATTCAGAGATGGCAAGGTATTACGACCTCTAAAATAAAAATTTAGTACGTATAGTAGTATGAATGATTGATTATAACTAGGAGCCTTTGTAGAAAAAGGGGTAAACAAAAATCGCAACTCAAAAGCGCAACACTCCGATCGATAACGTAACGAACAAGGGTAAACCAACGCGAGATTATATATATATATATACAAAGGAGTGTCAAAAACAGGAATATCAAGACTCAAGATCCGGCTGCGAAGATAACCGGTCCGAGCATAGCAATATATACATATGATAAAATAAGGAAAAACCCCAAAGGAAACCCAAAGGGACACAAATACAGAAACCTATTCTCCAAAATCTCCCATAAGAGGAGTCATCACAGTTTGTATTATTTAATGGAGATAAAAGTATCTAAGCAAAAAATATAAACCAAAACATAGTCCCGAAAACAAAGGATCTTCGCAAAGTCTAGAAGTCTCCAGCATGCCTCAGCGGGAAACCTCACGTCCTGCATCTGAAAACCACAAAATCCGCATGGGTGAGAACCAGAGGTCCCCAGCATGGTAACAGCTTCCACATATATAATACATAATAATAGAGGAAAGCCAAAGGCAATCCTAGAACTTCTTCCAGATAATATCAAAGCTTATAAACAAGCTAAACCATATAAGGGCATCTAACTAAAGATTCTTCAGTCTAGCTAATACTTCCCTTTCCAGTTCCTTCAAACCTCCCAACCACCAGCAGGAGTATAATGTAGCAAACACAGTTATATCAAACAAGGAATATACAAATAGGAGCAGTTAAGGCATTTAGACAATTAGCAAGTAATATGCAGTCAAATAGGCAATCTCAAACAATTCACATAGTATGCATATGATGAATGCCTGTCCCTAGTGGCTGATGATATCATCTGTCGGTTATAGAGCGAACCCGACAAGTCCTGGTAGCTAACCCTTGGACTGTCCCTCTGTCGCGCATCCCCAACTCGAGTTATACTCATCATAAACTTGATCATAAACATGATCCATATCCATCAACCTCACTGGTGAATATTTATGGGGGCGAGCTCATCCGGGTCTTTCACAGTGCCCTGCCACACTTACGACATAGGGTCAACAGAGTATCAAGTCTCAACCTGGAGCACGTGGTGGCTAGCCACTGCTGCTACCCAGGGAAACTCGTATCTCAGATAGTGGAAGTGCAAATCACAATTATTAATAATTCAGCATATACATGCATTAATTCTCATCCATGGATCAACATCCATATCAGCCATCCGGCTCACGGTTCAGTCCAGAACAAGCCAATATTTATCATCATACACAGCCATTCTGGCTCACGGTTAAATCCATAACCAGCCGTTTCATTAACAATTACAGCCTTTCGGCCCAAGGCATAACAAGCACTTCCACCACTGTCCTCCGCATCTCACGTAATCATCTTTGATCCTCATTGATCATTCATTTTTCCCTTGCTTCACTCGCAAGTTACTTCATTCACTAGGTCCTTTTCTAATAGCTAGGCATATCATAATGATTTAAGACATAAATGGTGAGATCGGAAGCTTAGAAGTATGAGATTTGGCTTTTAAAACTCAAAAATCAACTTTGGGATGAAAACAAGGCCACGCGTATGCGCACTCCACGTGCACGCGTGGATGGCCTCAAAACTCATCGACGCACAAGCGTCATGCACGCTAACGCGTGGATTAAAAATTTTCCAATCGACACGCACGCGTCAACCACGCGTACGCGTGGGTGCTCTCGTGCCCCAGGCACAAAGCTGGCACGGTTCTGGCACAACTCTCTGGAAAATGGCTGGGCATTGGGTGCAGCACAATCGGTGCGCCCGCGCACATCACGCGCACACGTGGATGGCATTTTCTGGAAGATCGGCGCGTACGCGCCAAGTGCGTCTACGCGCAAGGGGTTATTCTGCTAAAAATTTTCTAAGTTAAAATCTGCAGAATTCACAGATTCAAACCCCTATCTTCCAATGGACATAACTTCCTCATTTTAAAACATTTTTCATCCGTTCTTCCAACGGCATGGACTTCCCGGATCCAATTTCATTTCTAAACAGATTTGGTACAAAACAGAGATCCGTAGTCCAAGTTATGTTCCGCCAAAGTATGCCCAAAAACCATATTTTCATACAAAACCACCAAGTGCCCTTTTCAAAACAAGCCATGTTCAACTCTTTTCAAAATCAATCAAAACATGCCAATTTCATCCCTTTTCTTTGAAATCAATCAAAATATATCAAATTCAGCCTCAAGCCTCCTCAACTCACACATTGGCACATTACCACAATTTACAAAATCACTATCTCATCTTTTTAACCCACTTCACCCAAGTGGCTCAAACTCAAACATATTGACATATCATATACTCTTCCTCATGCCAATTTTCAACAACACCAATTCCAATAAATCATCATTGTACACAATTAATATCATACTCACCATCAACATGGTTCAACCCACAATTCAACCATAACCAATCATCAAGCATATATCACAACATGCATATTTCTCATACATCATACTACCAAGGCATCAATAATCATCATCACATATATGACCACATCATATATTTCAACCAGTCAACAACATCAACAATTCAATGCCTATCTTAGGGCCTCTAGCCTAAGTATTTCCTACCACATTACATATTAGATACGGGAAACCGAAACCATACCTTAGCCGATTTCCCAAGCTCAATCGGAGTACTTCCAAACCACTTATCCACAAGCTCTCAAGGCCTCAAAACCTCCAAGAACAGATTTTTCACCACCAAACCCTCTCCAAGCTTTTCAAAATCACCAATCAAGCTCCAATATTCACATATACACAACCTAAGCCACAATCATCATACCCATACACAACATCTCAAAACCCAAACATCATAAAATCACAAATTACACTAGGGTTGAGAATCTTACCACACCCAAGATCCAAGGAGACAAGATTAACCTTCTCCTTCAAGAGAGTTGGGTCCTATAACATCAAAGAGCCCAAAATCTCAACATTTTTGCTCATAAAACTCGAAAACAAGGCTGGAATTTAGAAGAGCAAAACGTGGCTTACCTCAAAATTAATTGTATGGGTTTTGTAGAGCTCTCCGTGGTGAACGCGTGGCCGCAAACGAGGCGGTAATCGGAGCTCTAGATCAAAAGTTATGGTGGTTTGAAGATCAAGTGAGAGAAAGAACTTGAGAGAGTGTTCTTCCCTCCATGGCCTCCATTTTCAGCATGTGAGTGTGTTTAGTGAGGAGAGAGAATGCTGAAAACTAGGGTTTTGGTTTAGTTATGTTGGGCCAAGGGCCCACTTTGGGTCCGGTTGGCCCGGTTTGGTCCGTTCGGTCCAATCTTGGTCCAAATTCTATAAAATTGGTACCAAAATTCTCGTCTCAATCTCCCCTATCACATTTAGCCATAAAAATCACATTTTAGGCTTTCTAGAATAAATTCTCATTTATGGGTTAATTAGCCGTTACTTAACTGGGTTTTACATCCGTGTTCAACTCCCGGTGGCGGGAAATTTTTTAGTTTCGCACCAAAACCCAACTTGCTAGCATCTTATAATTTTATACTCATTTGTGTGAAGAACGGACGAATTTATTCATTAACAATAATGGTTAGTTATTCCCATTACAATATTAATTTTGACCTTACTCTAACAAATTATTATCAAATAAAGTTTAGTATGACTAATAATCTTTAATATACTTTTACATTTAATTTGATATAAACATAAAACTGAAGAAAAAATATTTTACTTCAATAAAATACTCATTTTTAGAATTGAAGAAAAATATCATAATATAACAAATACTGGAACTTGTCTATCAAAACATCAACCAAAATTTAAGATAATAATAATATAAATTTCGATAAAAGAACTCAACAATTTCACCATCTGCAATCGCACCCAGTCGAATTCAATGATGAGAACTTCCGGGTTCAACTCCTGGTGGCGGGAAATTTTTTTGTTTTGGACCAAAACCCAACATGCTAGCGTCTTATATTTTTATACTCATTTGTGTGAAGAACGGAGGAATTTATTCATTTTTAACAATAATGGTTAGTTATTTCCATTACAATATTAATTTTGACCTTACTCTAACAAATTATTATCAAATAAAGTTTAGTATGACTAATAATCTTTAATATACTTTTACATTTAATTTGATATAAACATAAAACTAAAGAAAAATATTTTACTTCAATAAAATACTCATTTTTAGAGTTGAAGAAAAATATCATGATATAACAAATACTGGAACTTGTCTATCAAAACATCAACCAAAATTTAAGATAATAATAATATAAGTTTCGAGAAAAGAAATCAACAATTTCACCATCCACAGTAGCACCCAGGCGATTTCAATGGTGAGAACTTCTTGGTTCAGCTCCCGGCTGCGGAAAATTTTTTAGTTTCGCACCAAAATCTAACTTCCTGGCGTCTTATAGTTTTATACTTATTTGTGTGAAGAACGGACAAATTTATTCATTGTTAACAATAATGGTTAGTTATTCCCATTACAATATTAATTTTGACCTTACTCTAACAAATTATTATCAAATAAGGTTTAGTATCACTAATAATGTTTAATGTACTTTTACATTTAATTTGATAGTAACATAAAACTGAAGAAAAATATTTTACTTCAATAAAATACTCATTTTTAGAATTGAAGAAAAATATCATGATCTAACAAATACTGGAACTTGTCTATCAAAACATCAACCAAAATATAAGATAATAATAATATAAATTTCGATAAAAGAACTCAACAATTTCACCATCTGCAATAGGACCCAGTCGAATTCAATGATGAGAACTTCCGTGTTCAACTCCCGGTGGCGGGAAATTTTTTAGTTTCGCACCAAAACCCAACTTGCTAGCATCTTATATTTTTATACTCATTTGTGTGAAGAACGGATGAATTTATTCATTAACAATAATGGTTAGTTATTCCCATTACAATATTAATTTTGACCTTACTCTAACAAATTATTATCAAATAAAGTTTAGTATGACTAATAATCTTTAATATACTTTTACATTTAATTTGATATAAACATAAAACTGAAGAAAAAATATTTTACTTCAATAAAATACTCACTTTTAGAATTGAAGAAAAATATCATCATATAACAAATACTGGAACTTGTCTATCAAAACATCAACCAAAATTTAAGATAATAATAATATAAGTTTCGAGAAAAGAACTCAAAAATTTCACCATCTGCAGTAGCACCCAGCCGAATTCAATGTTGAGAACTTCCGAGTTCAACTCCAGGTTGCAGGAAATTTTTTAGTTTCGCACCAAAACCCAACTTCCTAGCGTCTCATATTTTTATAATCATTAGTGTGAAGAACGGACGAATTTATTCATTATCAACAATAATGGTTAGTTATTCCCATTACAATATTAATTTTGACCTTACTCTAACAAATTATTCTCAAATAAAGTTTAGTATCACTAATAATCTTAGTTTCGCACCAAAACCCAACTTCCTCGCGTCTTAAATATTTATACTCATTTGTGTGAAGGATGGACGAATTTATTCATTGTTAAATATAATGGTTAGTTATTCCCATTACAATATTAATTTTGACCTTACTCTAACAAATTATTATCAAATAAAGTTTTGTATCACTAATAATCTTTAATATACTTTTACATTTAATTTGATATAACCAAAAAATTGAAGAAAAATATTTTACTTCAATAAAATACTCATTTTTAGAATTGAAGAAAAATATCATGTTATAACAAATACTGGAACTTGTCTATCAAAATATCAACCAAAATTTAATATAACAGTAATATAAGTTTCGACAAAAAGCAATCAACAATTTCACCATCCGCAGTAGCACCCAGGTGATTTCAATGATGAGAACTTCCGGTTTCAACTCCCGGTTGCGGAAAATTTTTTAGTTTCACAACAAAATCCAACTTCGTGGCGTATTATATTTTTATACTCATTTGTGTGAAGAACGGACGACTTTATTCATTGTTAACACTAATGGTTAGTTATTCCCGTTACAATATTAATTTTGACCTTACTCTAACAAATTATTATCAAATAAGGTTTAGTATCACGAATAATGATTAATATACTTTTTCATTTAATTTGATATAAACATAAAACTGAAGAAAAATATTTTACTTCAATAAAATACTCATTTTTAGAATTGAAGAAAAATATCATGATTTAACAAATACTGGAACTTGTCTATCAAAATATCAACCAAAATTTAAGATAATAATAATTTAAGTTTCGAGAAATGCAATAGGCAATTTCACCATCTGCAGTAGCACCCAGGAGATTTCAATGATGAGAACACCCGGGTTCAACTCCCGGCTATGGAAATTTTTTAGTTTCGGAACAAAATCCAACTTCTTGGCGTCTTATATTTTCATACTCACTTGTGTGAAGAACAGACGAATTTATTCATTGTTAACAATAATGGTTAGTTATTCCCATTACAATATTAATTTTGACCTTACTCTAACAAATTATTATCAAATAAGGTTTGGTATCACTAATATTGTTTAATATACTTTTACATTTAATTTATATAAACATAAAACCGTAGAAAATATTTTACTTCAATAAAATACTCATTTTTAGAATTGAAGAAAAATATCATGATATAAACAATACTGGAACTTGTCTATCAAAAGCTCAACCGAAATTTAAGATAATAATAATATAAATTTCGATAAAAGAACTCAAAAATTTCACCATCTGCAGTAGCACCCAGCTGAATTCAATGATGAGAACTTCCGAGTTCAACTCCGGGTTGCGGGAAATTTTTTAGTTTAGCCCCGAAACCCAACTTCCTAGCGTCTTATATTTTTATACTCATTTGTGTGAAGAACGGACGAATATATTCATTATTAACAATAATGGTTAGTTATTCCCATTACAATATTAATTTTGACCTTACTCTAACAAATTATTATCAAATAAAGTTTAGTATCACTAATAATCTTAGTTTCGCACCAAAACCCAACTTCCTCGCGCCTTAAATTTTTATACTCATTTGTGTGAAGAACAGACGAATTTATTCATTGTTAACAATAATGGTTAGTTATTCCCATTACAATATTAATTTTGACCTTACTCCAACAAATTATTATCAAATAAAGTTTTGTATCACTAATAATCTTTAATATACTTTTACATTTAATTTGATATAAACAAAAAACTGAAGAAAAATATTTTACTTCAATAAAATGCTCATTTTTCGAATTGAAGAAAAATACCATGATATAACATATACTGAAACTTGTCTATCAAAACATCAACCAAAATTTAATATAATAATAATATAAGTTTTGACAAAAGTAATCAATAATTTCACCATCCGCAGTAGCACCTAGGTGATTTCAATGATGAGAACTTCCGGGTTCAACTCCCGGCTGTGTAAAACTTTTTAGTTTCGCACCAAAATCCAACTTCCTAGCGTCTTATATTTTTATACTCATTTGTTTGAAGAACGGACGACTTTATTCATTGTTAACAGTAATGGTTAGTTATTTCCATTACAATATTAATTTTGACCTTACTCTAACAAATTATTATCAAATAAGGTTTAGTATCACGAATAATGTTTAATAGACTTTTACATTTAATTTGATATAAATATAAAACTCAAGAAAAATATTTTACTTCAATAAAATACTCATTTTTAGAATTGAAGAAAAATATCATGATATAACAAATACTGGAACTTGTCTATCAAAATATCAACCAAAATTTAAGATAATAATAATTTAAGTTTTGAGAAAAGCAATAGGCAATTTCATCATCCGCAGTAGCACCCAGGAGATTTCAATGATGAGAACTTCCGGGTTCAACTCCTGGCTATGGAAAATTTTTTAGTTTCGGACCAAAATCCAACTTCCTGGCGTCTTATATTTTCATACTCACTTGTGTGAAGAACAAACGAATTTATTCATTGTTAACAATAATGGTTAGGTATTTCCATTACAATATTAATTTTGACCTTACTCTAACAAATTATTATCAAATAAGGTTTAGTATCACTAATAATGTTTAATATACTTTTACATTTAATTTGATATATACATAAAACTGAAGAAAAATATTTTACTTCAAAAAAATACTTATTTTTAGAATTGAAGAAAAATATCATGATATAACAAATTCTGGAACTTGTCTATCAAAACATCAACCAAAATTTAAGATAATAATAATATAAGTTTCGAGAAAAGAAATCAACAATTTCCCCATCCACAGTTGCACCCAGGCGATTTCAATGGTGAGAACTTCCGGGTTCAACTCCCAACTACGGAAAATTTTTTAGTTTCGCACCAAAATCCAACTTCCTGGCGTCTTATATTTTTATACTCATTTTTGTGAAGAACGGACGAATTTATTCATTGTTAACAATAATGGTTTGTTATTCCCATTACAATATTAGTTTTGACCTTACTCTAACAAATTATTATCAAATAAGGTTTAGTGTCCACTACTAGAAAACTAGTTATTACAGACAGATATTTCCGACGGATTTTATCCCACTGAAATACAGACGGAATTTCAGAGAGATTTTTTTGTCGGAAAACAAAAAAATAGATTAGCATA
The DNA here is from genome assembly GCF_014773155.1 of Arachis stenosperma. Classification (NCBI taxonomy): domain Eukaryota; kingdom Viridiplantae; phylum Streptophyta; class Magnoliopsida; order Fabales; family Fabaceae; genus Arachis; species Arachis stenosperma. The sequence goes on from NC_080378.1 coordinate 32,079,481, forward strand.
AATTACAGACGAAAAAGAGAATCCGTCTGTAATTCCATCGGAAAAATTAATTTTTTTCATAAAATGTAGTTACAGACGGAAAATCTGTCTGTAATTAAATAGACAAAATGCTACGTTTTATTAAATTATTACAGATGGATTTTCTGTCTGTAATTTAAATTATTCTGTCGAAAAAGGTGAAAATAAGGGTCTAAAAATCACGTTCTCCTCGACGGTGTCTTCATTCTACAGAACCCCCCATCCTTCATCGACGCCGTTTCTCACCGATTTGCTCATAATCCTTCATCATCGGCGCCTTTTGCCCCTTCACCGCCGTTCCCGAAGCTCCATCACACCCCTTCCCCAATCTCTCTCTTTCAGTTTCGATGCCGATGAATTTCGCTACCTTCTCCATGCCGTTTTCTATCGCTGCTCGCTAAAGCTCGTCAGCGTCGTCGCCACCGCTTCTACCTCTTCTTCTCGACACCGTTGGTTCAGGTAGGTTCCGTCATTCCTTCATATTACATTGATTTTCTTGCAACTGTATCTATTCTGTTCTCAAAACAAATTTAGGGTTTTATTACAGTGACAGATATGGCAAGCTTTCTGTGAACGAACTCCCTTCATTCTTCTCTTCTTTGTTTCTTCCCTATGACTATGTAACCCTTTCTAGTCTTTGCCATTTTTTTTCTATAGAATTGAAATTTTGGATTGAACTAACTTGTGTATTAATCCTTGGTTTATATATTCCAGTGATTTGGTTGTAGTTTCTCCTGTGGAGGATTACTTTTTATACATTGATGATCTGAAAAATCCTGATAAGGTTAGAATTTTGTTCAAATTACTTTTCTACTTTATCTCCAAAGAAAGAAACTCTTTTGACTCGATTCCTTTCCTCGTCATTGTTAATGGTAGGAAGAAGCTGAGAAAATTACATAACCATATTTAGATGCTCTTGGTGAAGACTATTCTGTTTGTTGCCAAGGTAATGAATGAATCATAGTTAGTGTTAGCCTACTGGTTATTGAAATTATGTAGTTTTATTTGTAATTATGCAGTTATCGAAATACCAAATTAATTGTTTTTAACTTTTAATCATTACCTTATCAGAATCCCTTAAATGATATGCATTCATGGTCCCATCATGTCCACCATTCATGATCCATCTCTGGCAATGATACAGGACCCTGAATTGGTTAGTGTTATTCTCTTTAAGAATTCTATTTTGTTGTCCGCTCTCAACTTTGTCACAGTTAATGTTCTTAACAGAACCAGAACTTAGTTAGTTGATTGATAGGCAAACTTCCAAGTAATTGCTTTTCCATTTGTTTGTAGAGATTTCTTAGCACAATGAGAGCAGTCCAAGGTGCACTAATAGTAGCATCATGCATACAAATAATTTTTGGATTTAGTCAAATATGGGCCATTTGTTCCAGGTATGCTCATTTTTTTTGTTGAAATGTATGTTACACTTTTTGAAGTCAAAGAGAGAAATTTGGATTGGAGAATATGCCAAATAATTATTGTGCTTTCCTTTGCATTAAGGTTTTTCAGTCGACTTGGAATGGTTCCAGTAATTGCATTAGCTGGTTTTGAACTATTTGACAGAGGGTTCCTTGTGGTACATATAACACCAGCCCCACTTACTGCATTATTAATAGTGAAATTCACGATTATTTTCTCATCACTAAAATGGTTTAGTATACTATTCTGAATCTAAATCTTTTGTGTTAGGTTGGGAGCTGCGTTGAAATTGGAATTCCCATGCTAATACTATTTATAGCCTTATCTCAGGTACAATTTAAAAGTAGGCACTAATGGATTAGGATTCTCTTGTGTCTATCTTTCTTAAGGCATATTAATTTTGGCATGTTTCTTAGTATTATTGTATAATTAGGTAGCTGTTATTGTATAGGACAAGGGAATAACAAGACAAATCCCATCCAAAACCAAAAGAAGCACTCATGATCACGTAGGTCTAGTCGATATATAGCTGCAGCTATATACATCTTTTACATGAATTAAACCATCATTCATGCAGAATATATATAATCATCACCATTAACACTTTTCAGTTTTTCCTACTCCCTACTTGGCACGCTAATAATGTCTTTCTCCAATTTTAATGATTTACTTTGGGCTTCAAATAATTCACATGCAATACGGCTATGAAAGTGGGCTTGGGAATTTTTGAGAGAGGTCTATAAAACAGAAGAGGCCCAATAATAAAAAATATAATGTAATATCTTTATTAAAATTGAAATATTTAATGCCAAAAGTTGCCAACTAATGGAGAAGGCTTGAGCCTTGTACTATACTTTAAATTGTCGGAAAATTTTGAAACAGAGATGTCGCAACAGTTTCACAATAGCATCAAGGTGAAAAATTGTGTACAAATCATTATAACAACAATTTCTTCTTCCTTTTGTGGTTGTTATTTGTAAAGTTTCAATAAAGAGTCGTTCAATTGCTGCCATATTTCTTCATTTTATTTAAAGCATATACTTGCACTAAATTATTTGTCTAAAAGAAATGAATGAGAGAGACTATATATTTCTGAGCTTAAAGAGCAGGTATTGCAGTGCTCTTAACAAAATCCAACCTGGTGCCATACCCAAGGTATGTTTATTCTATTCTGTTTTCCATGAAATCAGTCATATTCTATGCTCATCTGGTTTCACATTGTTCTTGTTGATTATCACATTAGCTGGTGGAAGAGGCATGAATTTAATTAGCAGCTTGCTAAGTGGTATTTACCAGTACTGCTTTGCCAGTGGCTCGCTCTAGACAAGGAGTTTAAGAAGCTTGTAGTGGAAATCACTGCGAATCAGGTAATTTGTCCCTTCTAACTTTCTTAGTTAATCTTGGGTTTCTACTATATATTCTGCAAATGCTGATATTGCTTACTGATTGCTATGGTGAAAAGTGTATATTAGAGAAGATGTTTGTCACAGTTCCATACATTTTTCTTTTTAATTTTTTTCACTTTCTCATTATTTTGAGATGCTGTTATCCATGCATATCCCTATGTTTTGTAGGACCCACTGGTTACGAAGGGACCAAGATTGGTTCCATTTCTTAGCATAGATGTTTGGGAGCATGCATATTAAATAAAATTTCGGGCTTGGTAGTTAACTGGTGATGGCATGATTGTTGTAATGACATTATTGAAGGCCTGTTTTTCTTTTCAGTGTGATGGTTATGATTTATGAAATGTTGTGTTAGCAGAATTTTTTAAGTTTCAAAGATTTCAAAATACCTTTCCTTGTAAAGAAGAACAGCTGATCAAGAAAATCAAAGGTAATACTTTGACTTCAAATTAATTGTGACTATCTTGCTGCTTCTTATCACTTTTTGTGCTTTGAATTATATCTTTTAAAGTTTGGAGGGCAATGAAACTATACTCATGCAAAATTTAATTTAAAATGTGTACCCGATGGCTTCTATGATTCATCTGCCACAATTATAAGGCACTTATTTCTTTTCTAGATACACTAGAAAAATGCAGCGTATCCCTCTTTCGTACCTTCATTTTCTGTTATCTTTTGTACAAAAAGAAGCCTAAAGGTTAAGAGAATGTGTTGACCCATCAATATCTTTGGGATGAGTCTAATTTATAAGAAATAATTTTGTTTTCAAATTAGAGTGTATACTGATGACATGCTGAACAACCCAGGTATAACACCTTAATATTCAAATCCTTATGCTCGAGTCATAAGTCAATGATATTACAGTGGTACGACTCTCAGGTGGATTTTTATTATATAAATATAGGTAATTTCGAAAGGAGTATTAATCGAGAAGCCTGAAAAGAGTAGAAATAAAATTGCGAAGACGTATCACTCACGTTTCGACAACGAAAAGTTAAAACGTGAAGCCGAAAGCGATATACGGACAAGGCATAAAGGAGATTAAGAGACAGATAACAGATAGATATATATAACATAAGTAAATAGCCACTAGTCGCGACCCGCGAAGTTTAGGCCGGCTAGGGTACAGTATGAAAGTAGTTGACAACAATATATCCTAATCTCTCCCAAAGGAAACATAAGAGCCTCTATAGGCCAGTTCCAAAAGAGTTCAATACATAATATAATCTTTTCAAAACAAAGGTGGAGAGATTCTAAGCAAAACACAAAGTAGAGAAAATAAATATCTTCGCCGTCTCTCAAACGAACCGCAGCTCACTTCTGAGCACCTGAACCTGTATCTGAAAAACAAGAGATATATACGGAATGAGAACCCCGGGCCCATGGGTTCCCAGTACGGTAAAAGTGCCAAATAAATACAATGCACTGCAATAAAAACTCACTAAGCATCCTAAACTCTTTTTCACCAAGTATCCAGCCTAGATTCTCACTAATCCATAAACAGGCATCTGACGTAAGGGGATACTAAATCTAGTTCATATTACACATGTTTCCCAATTCGCTGATTCTTCCACGAATCAGACTCAGAATCATAAGCAAAACCATTACCAGTTGTTCTGCCTCAGCAACTTTATATCAATACATCATACCCTCGCCTGGAGCTAGTGAAATCACATCACTGCGTCTACCCAGGGGACTCAAATGATCTCATTCAAAAATCATCATCATCATGCAATCGCATTATCAATTCATCTCATCAAGAACAGCCCCCAACATCCACCGACACCAACATGAGGAATCTCTCAGATGTACAAACACAAGCAATACAGGCAAGTAATACACAAATAAGGTACAAGTAGAACAAGTAGCACATAATCAGGTAACATAGCATATATGATGTAGAAATCCAAAACAAATAGGCAAACCCAAACAATTCAAACATATGCAAATGATGTATGCCTGCCCTATGGCTGATGATATCATCTGTCGATTATATAGCCAACCCGACACGTCCTGGTAGCTAACCATGGACAGAAACACCCCTTGCGGAGCAAGTAGGTTTGAGCTACAACCCTCTTGCTACTACCCGCTCAACCCAGAGCCAGTGGAACAACCACTACTGCGGCTACTACCCAGGCGGGTGTTTAAAAGCTCAACCTGGAGCGAGTGGATTCACCATTACTACCGCTACTACCCAGGCGTCACAATCTCTGACCTGGAGCAAGTGGGACGAACCACAACCCTTGCTACTGCCCAGGTATCTCAAGCATTACCACAACCCTTGCTACTGCCCAGGTATCTTAAGCATTGACCCGGAGCAAGCGGGACGAACCACAACCCTTGCTACTGCCCAGGTATCTTAAGCATATATTCATTCAATCTCAATTCAAATTATCAATCCTCATTGTTATCAAATCTCAAACATTAACCTGGAGTAAGTGGGACAAACCCCAACCCTTACTACTACCCAGGTATCAGAATTACATTCATTCAAAACTCTATAATTAACTCATTTATCATAAACATCCTTTTCCGTCTCATACCCGGAGCAAGTGGACAACGCCACTGCCTACTACCCGGGGTTACACATCACATTTCAACATTTTCCATTATTATCCATTCAACACATTCATTCATTAATCATATATGCATTTATACTCAGCCATAATCAATAATGGCTTTGCCGTGACCCGGCAATAACTCAGCCATCCGGCTCATGCTTCAATCAAGAACCAGCCATTTATCAATAGATATAGCCCTTCGGCTCATGGCATACACGGTACTCCTACCGTCATTCTCCATATCTCATATAATCATCGTTGATCACCATTGATCATAACTTTTCCCTTGCTTCACTCGCAGGTTACCACATCCCCTAGTTCCTTTCTCATTACTAAGCATATCATAATGATTTAATACATAAGGGGTGAGATCGGAGGCTTAGAAGTATGAGGTTTGGCTTTTAGAACTTAAAAATCAACTTTGGCATGAAACACAGCCAGACGACGCGTAAGCGTCAGCCACGCGTACGCGTGGGTGCATTTGCGCCCCAGGCACAAAACTGGCACAACTCTGGCACAACTCTCGGGAAAATGGCTGGGTATTGGGTGCAGCGCATCGACGCGTACGCGCACACCACGCGCTCGCATGGATGGTGCCTTCTCGAAGAACGACGCGTACGCGCCAAGTGCGCCTACGCGTGGAGGGTCATTCTGCTAAAAAAATTTCTAAGTTAAAGCTGCAGAATTCACAGATTCAACCCCCAATCTTCCGACGGACATAACTTCCTCATTTTAAATCGTTTTTCACCCGTTCTTCGAACGACATGGACATCCCGGATCCAATTTCATTTCTAAACAGATTTGGCACAAAACAGAGATCCGTAGTCCAAGTTATGTCCCGTCAAAGTATGCCCAAAAACCATGTTTTCATATAAAACCACAAAGTGCCATTTTCAAAACAAGCCATTTTCAACTCTTTTCAAAATCAACCAAAACATGCCAATTTCAACCCTTTTTGAAACCAATCAAAATATACCAAAATCAACATCAAGCCTCCTCAACTCATACATTAACACCTTACCACAATTCACAAAACCGCCATATAAACCATCTTTACCCATTTCAAACAAATGGCTAAATTACAAACATATCAACATGTCATACATCCTTCCTCATCCCAATTTCTAACAATACTATTTCCAATCAACCATCATTATACATAACCAATATCATACTCACTATCACATGGTTTCACCCCCAAATCAACCTTAATCATTCCACAAGCATATATCACAACATACATATCTCTCATGCATTATCATACCATCAAGGCATCAATAATCATACTCACATATATGACCACATAATATATATCAACCAAAATCAAACATACTTCATCTATACAATTTCACCCAAAATTACCGATTTTCACACTTCAACTCCTCAAACCTCATTATTCAATAACCAACCCAATCATTCATATATTCATTATATGAAATTCATCCAATCACTTGTGTCATCATACAATGCACACATCAACTTACCTCCCTTACCTCTTTCCGGCCTCCGGCCCAAAATTTACGGCCTCCGGCCCAATTTCACAATTTAAATGCATAAACCACAAATTAATACTCATTACCCAATACATCAAATTTTCAATACACCAAGCATACAAGGCCACACAATTCTCAACCCAATCATCAATTCACATTACATACCAACTATGCATATTAGCACCAACCATTTACATAATCCAAACTTAATCCTAGGGGCATCTAGCCTAGAAATTCTCATCACACCACACGGTACTTAAATGAAACTTAAACCGTACCTCTTGTAGCCAAATCAATTGAGCCTCTTCTTTAGAAGTCTCCACCAACCTTATTCCCAAGCCTCACCAAAGCTCCTCAAGCAACACCAACCTCCCAATCGTGCACCAAGATCATCAAATACACTAACATAACCAATATCACATACATACATCAACCTAGGGCTCATAAAAATGACAAATTACAAGGGTTTGAGCACTTCTTACCTCAGCCCATATGAAGTAGGGATAGAACCCACTTAGAATCCATGTTGGAGTATCCCTAAACACCCAAAATCACAAGATTTCAACACTAACTTCCCAAAAACGTGTAACAGTGGGGAATTTCGAAAACTGGGCAGAGATGAATGGAATACTCACCACAAAACTTAGATAGAATTGTAGAAGATGAGAAGAGCGACGCGTGGCCGCAAACGGCTCGTCAATCGGAGCTCCGTAGCTCAAGTTATGGTGGTTTGAAGATCAAAGAGAGTTAGGTTTTCTCTCTTCTCTTCTCTCTTCTTAATTCAGCGCCCCAACCCTTCTTTTTAGGGTAAAATGAGCTGAAATGCTCATAACTAATGTTTATATATGTTGGGTCTTGGGCCCACTTAGGCCCAGTTCACTTATTTTTATCCGTTGGCCCAATTTTGGACCAAAACCTTTAAGATTAGCGCTCTAAATCGCACTTCAAATATTTCTACCTCCCCTAATTATAATCCCTCATTTCTTAATCCTATTTACTCATAATCAATTTTCTCAGCTGCAGTACCAGACAGGTCTCAGCCGGTATTGCCGATCAAAATTCCACTGCGCGCTTTTACGTAGAAAACTATGTCTTCCGACTCGGAAAAATTCACTGAATCCAAACATCATATTGAAATCATCAAATTACAATTGCCAAATCTTCCAACCATATTCGCTCCTACTTAACTCATTATTTAATTAATTTCGGTTAGACCGGGTATTACATTCTACCCCCCTAACAGAAATTTTCGCCCTCGAAAATTCCATCCATCACTACAAGTACGCGCACGTAGTGTGCCTTTATATCCAACGCATAACAGTTCCAAGGTCTTTTTACTCTGTACGCTTCCGTTTCCGCGCTCTGATTTCTCTGTCCCTGAGGGCCTCGGTCGTTCGTTCAACATCGACCAACAGCCTCGTTCCTTACTTTTACCATCTCATCAACTCACACCCTATTAAATCTCAAATCATGTCATCAATAATATTGTCATCATCGTTAATCATAGCCATCATCCCACATCACTATAATCAATCAAAGCTTTCTTCGTTTTTAGAATTCAATGAGTTTGTACTAACAAGCTGACAAACTCTTATGAATCCGCTTCCCTTTAATAATCTATAAAAGCTTTCGAAACACATCTCTTTTGTTGAAGTTACTCAGATCAAAATCATTTTCAAAATCATAACCAAATACTCCTTCAAATTCTTGGGAAAATTTTCAACAGCACCTCCCAAAAAATTGGAGTTTACCACCCGTCACGGGTTCCCCTCAAACCAATCTCAGTACCGCATCAGCATTGCAATTTAAAGGTTTCCAAACGATTTCTCTGAAACCGATCATTACAAATCTTGATCTAAATCCAAGGTCACCATGACCAAACATCATAGCACTCATCTCTCGAACACAACAACTTGCACTCAATCATCATCTAAATCCGACTATGCATCAATGATAATTTTCTCATCCATTTCAGAACCATTAAGGTTCACCGCCGCAATTAATTCCAATTATCGAGAATCAGTATCTGTATAAGCTCACTAAACTTTTAAGTACTCAAAGCATAAAGCATTTTTAATCATATCCCACTTTTCCTTATTATTACCATACTATGCTAACGCTTTTAGCAAGCTTCCGCTATGCCATTTTGATTTCTCGTCAAGTATTAGCTCCATCACTTATTTCCTCAAGTACCCAACCACAACTTAGCATGACTGGCATTTCAAATCAACGTTTCCAAATCCATCATTTAGGACAATTCCTTATCTATTTAAATCAAAGGAACTAAAAGTCACGGGTTCAATCCGTTTCACCAAAAATCAAGAAATTAACCAACTATATAACAAACACAACACATCATTCTCAACAGAAAATTATTTACATCACAAGCATTTATCCATTTGTATTAAGGCAAATCCTTACTCGGACCATCCGGTTTGCTTCTCAATCTAATATTAAGCTTGACATTCCTAGTTTTACTGTATAGGCGGTATTATAAAATCACGCACTGTCCTTTAAGCTTGATGATAATAATTACCTCAATCTTACTGTCGCAATCGGCCCGCATCCTGACTCTCTCCTTGTTGGCAATTTCTTGATACGTGCCCTGGTAACCCGCACTTGTAACATACGCCTAACCCCAATCGGCAAGGCCTATTCGGGTGATGACTGTAACACCCTACCATACAGAGCCTTATGCTTAAGTCATAATTCAGAGATGGCAAGGTATTACGACCTCTAAAATAAAAATTTAGTACGTATAGTAGTATGAATGATTGATTATAACTAGGAGCCTTTGTAGAAAATGGGGTAAACAAAAACCGCAACTCAAAAGCGCATCACTCCGATCGATAACGTAACGAACAAGGATAAACCAACGCGAGATTATATATATACCAAGGAGTGTCAAAAACAGGAATATCAAAACTCAAGATCCGGCTGCGAAGATAACCGGTCCGAGCATAGTAATATATACATATGATAGAATAATGAAAACCCCAAAGGAAACCCAAAGGGACACTGGTGGACGAAATTGTGATCAACAATAATGGCTCTTTGGCATGTGCCTAAAAAAACTAACTCAGCACTTTCTTTCCACAATCTCGTCCAACTAACCAGCAAGTGTACTGGGTCGTCCAAGTAATAAACCTTACGCGAGTAAGGGTCGATCCCACAGAGATTGTTGGTATGAAGCAAGCTATGGTCACCTTGTAAATCTTAGTTAGGCAGAATAAATTGGTTTATGGTTTCGAAAATAGAAATAAGAAAATAGAAATAATAAAAGGGATAGAATACTTATGCAGATTCATTGGTGGGAATTTCAGATAAGCGAATGGAGATACTGTATGGCTCAAGGACGCCTACTTTCCTACTGCTTCAACTCAATCCTTCTTACTCCTTTCCATGGCAAGCTGTGTATAGGGGTTCACCGTTCGACGATGGCTACTTTTAATCCTCTCGGGAAAATGGTCCTCTGCGGCTGTCACTCGCATGGCTAATCGTCTGGCGGCATCACCTGGCCGAAGGCTACATCCCATCCTCGCAGTGAAAACTATGCTCACGCGCTCTGTCACAGCACAGCTAATCACTGGTTGGTTCCCGCTCCTACTGGAATAGAATCCCTTGATTCTTTTGCGTCTGTCACTAACGCCCAGCACTTGCGAGTCTGAAGCACGTCACAGTCATTCATTACCGGAATCCTACTCGGAATACCACAGACAAGGTTAGACTTTCCGGATTCCCAGGATCCTACTCGGAATACCACAGACAAGGTGAGACTTTCTGGATCCTCATAAATGCCGCCATCTATCTAGCTTATACCACGAAGATTCTGTTGGGGAATCTAAGAGATACACATTCAAGCTCGGTTGCATGTAGAACGGAGGTGGTTGTCAGGCACGCGTTCATAGGTGAGAATGATGATGAGCGTCACATAATCATCACATTCATCATGTTCTTGGGTGCGAATGAATATCTTGGAATAAGAACAAGTTGAATTGAATGGAAGAAAATAGAATTGCATTAATACTTGAGGTACAGTAGAGCTCCACACCCTTAATCTATGGCGTGCAGAAATTCCGGCTTGAAAATACATAAGTGAAAGGTTCAGGCATGGCCGAATGGCCAGCCCCCAAAACGTGATCAATAACCTCTTAAGATGAAGAATATAACAAAACTGAGACCAAAGATGTCTAATACAATAGTAAGAGGTCTTATATATACTAGACTAGCTACTAGGGTTTACATGAGTAAGTAATTGATGTATAAATCCACTTCCGGGGCCCACTTGGTGTATGCTTGGGCTGAGCTTGATCAATCCACGAGCTGAGGCTTCTCTTGGAGTTGAACTCCGAGTTATGACGTGTTTTGGGCGTTCAACTCCGGATCATGACATTTTTCTGGCGTTTAACTCCAGACTGCAGCATGTACTTGGCGTTCAACGCCAAGTTACGTCATCAATTTCCAAATAAAGTATAGACTATTATATATTGCTGGAAAGCTCTGGATGTCTACTTTCCAACGCCGTTAATAGCGCGCCATTTGGAGTTCTGTAGCTCCAGAAAATCCATTTTGAGTGCAGGGAGGTCAGATTCCAACAGCATCAGCAGTCCTTTTGTCAGCCTTTTTCAGAGTTTTGCTCAAGTCCCTCAATTTCAGCCAGAAATTACCTAAAATCACAGAAAAACACACAAACTCATAGTAAAGTCCAGAAATGTGAATTTAACATAAAAACTAATGAAAACATCCCTAAAAGTAGCTTGAACTTACTAAAAACTACCTAAAAACAATGCCAAAAAGCGTATAAATTATCCGCTCATCACAACACCAAACTTAAATTGTTGCTTGTCCCCAAGCAACTGAAAATCAAATAGGATAAAAAGAAGAGAATATACTATAAATTCCAGAATATCAATGAATATTAATTATAATTAGATGAGCGGGACTTGTAGCTTTTTGCTTCTGAACAGTTTTGGCATCTCACTTTTTCCTTTGAAGTTTAGAATGATTGGCTTCTCTAGGAACTTAGAATTTCGAATGGTGTTATTGATTCTCCTAGTTAAGTATGTTGATTCTTGAACACAGCTACTTATGAGTCTTGGCTGTGGCCCTAAGCACTTTGTTTTCCAGTATTACCACCGGATACATAAATGCCACAGACACATAACTGGGTGAACCTTTTCAGATTGTGACTTAGCTTTGCTAAAGTCCCCAGTTAGTGGTGTCCAGAGCTCTTAAGCACACTCTTTTGCTTTGGATCACGACTTTAACCACTCAGTCTCAAGCTTTTCACTTGGACCTTCATGACACAAGCACATGGTTAGGGACAGCTTGATTTAGCCGCTTAGGCCTGGATTTTATTTCCTTGGGCCCTCCTATCCATTGATGCTCAAAGCCTTGGATCCTTTCTACCCTTGCCTTTTGGTTTTAAGGGCTATTGGCTTTTTCTGCTTGCTTTTTCTTTTTCTTTCTAATTTTTTTTTTCGCAATTTTTTTTTTCGCAAGCTTTCGTTTTCACTGCTTTTTCTTGCTTCAAGAATCAATTTCATAATTTTTCAGATCATCAATAACATTTCTCTTTGTTCATCATTCTTTCAAGAGCCAACAATTTTAACATTCATAAACAACAAGATCAAAAGACATATGCACTGTTTAAGCATTCATTCAGAAAACAAAAAGTATTATCACCACATCAATATAATTAAATTAAATTTAAGGATAAATTCAAAATTTATGTACTTCTTGTTCTTTTGAATTAAAACATTTTTCATTTAAGAGAGGTGAAGGATTAATGGATTTTATTCATAGCTTTAAGGCATGGTTACATACTAATGATCATGAAGTAAAGACACAAAACATAGATAAACACAATATTAAAAACCGAAAACAGAAAGAAATAAGAACAAGGAATGAATCCACCTGAGTGAGGGTGGTGCCTTCTTGAAGGTCCAATGGTGCTCTTTGAGCTCCTCTATGTCTCTTCCTTGCTTCTGTTGAATGATTCCTAGTAATTTTGGTGTTTCTACCCTTAGTTGCTTCCAATGTTTGTGTGGAGGACAACTTATCCCCTGAGGTATCTCAGGGATCTCTTGATTTGCAGCCACATGTTCTACCACTGAGCTATGACGGCTTTATATGAGTCTTTCCATCTCCCAAGACTCAGAGGTGGAAGCTTTTGTCTTCCCTTTGAGGTTTCTCTGGCCTTAGGTGCCATTAATGGTAATGGAAAAGCAAAAAAGCTATGCTTTTACCACACCAAACTTAAAATATTGCTCGCCCTCGAGCAAGAGAAGAAAGAAGAGAGGAAGAAGAAGAAGAAAATATGGAGGAGAGGGAAAGAAGTAGGTTTGGCTATGTGGGAGAAGAAGGGGTTGTGTTGTGTGAAAATGAAGTAGAAAGGAAGGGTATTTATAGGGAGAGGGGGGAGGTATGTTCGGCCATTTTGGGTGGGAATGGGTGGGAAATTGGTTTTGAATTTTTGAAGGTTGGTGGGGTTTATGGGAAAGAGTGGATGGATGTGAGTGGTGAATGGGGTAATTGGGAAGAGGAATTGAGGTGATTGGTGAAGGTTTTTGGGAAGTGTGATATGGGGAAGAGTGAAATAGGATTAGGAGAGTGTGATTAGGATTAAAAGGTAAGGTGGGAATATGTTAGGTGGGGATCCTGTGGGGTCCACAGATCCTGAGGTGTCAAGGAATTCCATCCCTGCACCAAATAGGCATGTAAAATGCCTTCGTGCATCATTCTGGCGTTTAAACGCCCATTGGTGCACATTATGGGCGTTCAACGCCCATGTAAAGCATGTTTCAGGCGTTGAACGCCAGTTTCATGCTTGTTACTGGCGTTCAGCGCCAGTTTTTCTTCTCTGGGCACATTCCTGGCGTTCAGCGCCAGAATGTTGCTTGTTTCTGGCGTTCAGTGCCAGAATGGTGCTCTGTTCTGGCGTTGAACGCCAGCCAGATGCATTTTACTGGCGTTGAACGCTAGCCTGTGCGTCCTCCAGGGTGTGATTTTTTTCTTCTGCTGTTTTTGATTCTGTTTTTAATTTTTATGATTTTTTCGTGACTCCTCATGATCATGTACCTAATAAAACACAAAATAACAATAAAATAGAATAAAATAAAATTAGATAAATAAAATTAGGTTGCCTCCCAACAAGCGCTTCTTTAATGTCAATAGCTTGACAGTGGCTCTCATGGAGCCACAAGGTGATCAGGTCAATGTTGTATAGTTGCCAACACCAAACTTAAAGTTTGGATATGGGGTCTTAACACCAAACTTAGAGTTTGGTTGTGGCCTCACAACACCAAACTTAGAGTTTGACTGTGTGGGCTCTTCTTGACTCTGAACTGAGAGAAGCTCTTCATGCTTACTCTCTTTTGTCACAGAGGGATGGCCATGTGCCTTAAACACAAGGTAGTCCCCATTCAATTGAAGGACTAATTCACCTCTATTAACATCTATCACAGCTCCTGCTGTGGCTAGGAAAGGTCTTCCAAGGATGATGCAATCATCCTCTTCCTTCCTAGTGTCTAAGATTATGAAATCAGCAGGGATGTAAAGACCTTCAACCTTTACTAGCACGTCCTCTACTATTCCATAAGCTTGTCTTAATGACTTGTCTGCCAGTTGTAATGAGAACAAGGCAGGTTGTACCTCAATGATCCCCAACTTCTCCATTACAGAGAGTGGCATAAGATTTATCCCTGACCCCAGATCACACAGAGCTTTTTCAAAGATCATGGTGCCTATGGTACAAGGTATTAAGAACTTGCCAGGATCTTGTTTCTTTTGAGGTAGAATTTTCTGAATCCAAGTATCCAGTTCATTAATGAGCAAGGGAGGTTCACTTTCCCAAGTCTCATTACCAAATAACTTGGCATTCAGCTTCATGATAGATCCTAAATATTGAGCAACTTGCTCTCCAGTTACATCTTCATCCTCTTCAGAGGATGAATAGTCTTCAGAGCTCATGAATGGCAGAAGGAGATTTAATGGAATCTCTATGGTCTCTGTATGAGCCTCAGATTCCCCTGGATCCTTAATAGGAAACTCCTTCTTGCTTGAGGAACGTCCCAGGAGGTCTTCCTCACTAGGATTTTCGTCCTCCTCCTCCCTTGTGCATTCGGCCACTTTGACTATGTCAATGGCTTTGCACTCTCCTTTTGGATTCTCTTCTGTATTGCTTGGGAGAATACTGGGAGGAGTTTCAATGACTTTCTTACTCAGCTGGCCCACTTGTGCCTCCAGATTTCTAATGGAGGATCTTGTTTCACTCATGAAACTGAAAGTGGCCTTTGACAGATCAGAGACTATATTGGCTAAATTAGAAGTATTTTGTTCAGAATTTTCTGTCTGTTGCTGAGAAGATGATGGATATGGCTTACTATTGTTCAGCCTGTTGCGTCCACCATTGTTAAAGCCTTGTTGAGGCTTTTGTTGATCCTTCCATGAGAAATTTGGATGATTTCTCCATGATGAGTTATAGGTGTTTCCATAAGGTTCACCCATGTAATTAACCTCTGCCATGGCAGGGTTCTCAGGATCATAAGCTTCTTCAGAAGCTGCCTCTCTAGTACTGTTGGATGCATGTTGCCATCCATTCAGATTTTGAGAGATCATGTTGACCTGTTGAGTCAACACTTTGTTCTGAGCCAATATGGCATTCAGAGTATCAATTTCAAGAACTCCTTTCTTCTGAGGTATCCCATTGTTCACGGAATTCCTCTCAGAAGTGTACATGACTTGGTTATTTGCAACCATGTCAATGAGTTCTTGAGCCTCTTCAGGCGTTTTCTTCAGGTGAATAGATCCACCTGCAGAATGGTCTAATGACATTTTTGAAAATTCAGAGAGACCATAATAGAATATATCTAAAATGGTCCATTCTGAAAACATGTCAGATGGACATCTTTTGGTCAGCTGCTTGTATCTTTCCCAGGCTTCATAGAGGGATTCACCATCTTTTTGTTTGAAGGTTTGAACATCCACTCTCAGCTTGCTCAGCTTTTGAGGAGGAAAGAATTTATCCAAAAAGGCAGTGACCAGCTTATCCCATGAGTCCAGGCTATCCTTGGGTTGTGAATCCAACCATACTCTAGCGCTGTCTCTTACAGCAAAAGGGAAAAGCATGAGTCTGTAGACTTCAGGATCAACCCCATTTGTCTTTACAGTCTTACAGATCTGCAAGAACTCAGTTAAAAACTGATAAGGATCTTCAGATGAAAGTCCATAAAACTTGCAGTTTTGTTGCATTAAAGCAACTAGTTGAGGCTTAAGCTCAAAATTATTGGCTCCAATGGCAGGAATAGAGATGCTTCTTCCATCAAACTTAGACGTTGGTTTTGTGAAGTCACCAAGCATTCTCCTTGCATTATTATTATTTTCGGCTGCCATCTCCTTCTCTTGTTCGAAAATTTCTGAAAGGTTGTTTCTGGATTGTTGTAATTTAGCTTCTCTTAATTTTCTCTTCAGAGTCCTTTCAGGTTCTGGATCAATTTCAACAAGAGTACCTTTATCCTTGTTCCTGCTCATATGAAAGAGAAGAAAACAAGAAAAGAAGAGGAATCCTCTATGTCACAGTATAGAGATTCCTTTGTGTTAGTAGAAGAAGAAATGGGTAGAAGAATGAAGAAGGAGATTCGGATTTTTGGATGAAGAGAGGTGAAGAGAAGTGTTAGTAAATAAATAATTAAATAGAAGAAGAAAAGAGAAAGAGAATTTCGAAAATAATTTTAAAAAGGGGTTAGTGATTTTCGAAAATTAGAGATAAGTTGTAATTAAAATTAAAATTTGAAACAATTAATTAAAAAAAAGGATTTTTGAAAAAAGGGGTAAGATATTTTCGAAAATTAGAGAGGGAAAAATAGTTAGGTGGTTTTGAAAAAGATAAGAAACAAACAAGAAGTTAGTTAGTTGATTGAAAAAGATTTGAAATCAAAATTGAAAAAGATAAGAAGATAGCAAGTTAGATAAGATATTTTGAAATCAAATTTTGAAAAAGATAAAATTTTTGAAAAGGATAAAATAAAAGATAAAAAGATTTAATTCAAAAATTTTAAAATTATTTACTTCACTAACAAGAAACTACAAGATAAGATTCTAGAACTTAAAGATTGAACCTTTCTTAACAAGAAAGTAACAAACTTCAAATTTTTGAACCAATCACATTAATTATTAGTGAATTTTCAAAAATTAGATGTAAAGATAAGAAAAAGATTTTGAAAATATTTGAAAAGATTTTTTTGAAATTTTCGAAATAATAAAAAAAATTGAAAAAGATATGATTTTGAAAAAGATTTTGAAAAGATAAGATTTTTAAATTGAAATTTTGACTTGACTTGTAAGAAACAACTAATTTTTTTAAAAATTTTTGACCAAGTCAACCCAAATTTCGAAAATTTGGAGGGAAATAAGGCAAAGATATTTTTTGATTTTGAATTTTTAATTATGAGAGAGAAAAACAACAAAATACTCAATGCATGAAATTTTTAAATCAAAACAATGAATGCATGCAAGAATGCTATGAATGTCAAAATGAACACCAAGAACACTAAGAACACTTTGAAGATCATGATGAACATCAAGAACATAATTTTGAAAAATTTTTGATGCAAAGAAAACATGCAAGACACCAAACTTAGAAATTTTTAATGCTTGGAAATATGAATGCAAAGATGCACATGAAAAACAAGAAAAGACACAAAACAATAAAACATCAAGATCAAACAAGAAGACTTACCAAGAACATCTTGAAGATCATGAAGAACACTATGAATGCATGGGATTTTCGAAAAATGCAAGAAAAATTTTTAAAAGCATGCAATTGACACCAAACATAAAAATTGACTCAAGACTCAAACAAGAACACAAAATATTTTTGATTTTTATGATTTTCTAATTTTTTTGGATTTTTATTAAATTTTTTTGAAAATAAAGTTTGGAAAACGAAAAATAAAAGAAAAATTTTGAAAAAGATTTTTGAAAAGAAAATTACCTAATCTGAGCAACAAGATGAACCGTCAGTTGTCCATACTCGAACAATCCCCGGCAACGGCGCCAAAAACTTGGTGGACGAAATTGTGATCAACAATAATGGCTCTTTGGCATGTGCCTAAAAAAACTAACTTAGCACTTTCTTTCCACAATCTCGTTCAACTAACCAGCAAGTGTACTGGGTCGTCCAAGTAATAAACCTTACGTGAGTAAGGGTCGATCCCACAGAGATTGTTGGTATGAAGCAAGCTATGGTCACCTTGTAAATCTCAGTTAGGCAGAATAAATTGGTTTATGGTTTCGAAAATAGAAATAAGAAAATAGAAATAATAAAAGGGATAGAATACTTATGCAGATTCATTGGTGGGAATTTCAGATAAGCGAATGGAGATACTGTATGGCTCAAGGACGCCTACTTTCCTACTGCTTCAACTCAATCCTTCTTACTCCTTTCCATGGCAAGTTGTGTATAGGGGTTCACCGTTCGACGATGGCTACTTTTAATCCTCTCGGGAAAATGGTCCTCTGCGGCTGTCACTCGCATGGCTAATCGTCTGGAGGCATCACCTGGCCGAAGGCTACATCCCATCCTCGCAGTGAAAACTACGCTCACGCGCTCTGTCACAGCACGGCTAATCACTGGTTGGTTCCCGCTCCTACTGGAATAGAATCCCTTGATTCTTTTGCGTCTATCACTAACGCCCAGCACTTGCGAGTCTGAAGCACGTCACAGTCATTCATTACCGGAATCCTACTCGGAATACCACAGACAAGGTTAGACTTTCCGGATTCCCAGGATCCTACTCGGAATACCACAGACAAGGTGAGACTTTTCGGATCCTCATAAATGCCGCCATCTATCTAGCTTATACCACGAAGATTCTGTTGGGGAATCTAAGAGATACACATTCAAGCTCGGTTGCATGTAGAACGGAGGTGGTTGTCAAGCACGCGTTCATAGGTGAGAATGATGATGAGCGTCACATAATCATCACATTCATCATGTTCTTGGGTGCGAATGAATATCTTGGAATAAGAACAAGTTGAATTGAATGGAAGAAAATAGAATTGCATTAATACTTGAGGTACAGTAGAGCTCCACACCCTTAATCTATGGTGTGCAGAAACTCCACCGTTGAAAATACATAAGTGAAAGGTTCAGGCATGGCCGAATGGCCAGCCCCCAAAACGTGATCAATAGCCTCTTAAGATGAAGAATAAAACAAAACTGAGACCAAAGATGTCTAATACAATAGTAAGAGGTCCTATATATACTAGACTAGCTACTAGGGTTTACATGAGTAAGTAATTGATGTATAAATCCACTTCCGGGGCCCACTTGGTGTATGCTTGGGCTGAGCTTGATCAATCCACGAGCTGAGGCTTCTCTTGGAGTTGAACTCCGAGTTATGACGTGTTTTGGGCGTTCAACTCCGGATCATGACGTTTTTCTGGCGTTTAACTCCAGACTGCAGCATGTACTTGGCGTTCAACGCCAAGTTACGTCGTCAATTTCCGAATAAAGTATGGACTATTATATATTTCTGGAAAGCTCTGGATGTCTACTTTCCAAGGCCGTTGAGAGCGAGCCATTTGGAGTTTTGTAGCTCCAGAAAATCCATTTTGAGTGCAGGGAGGTCAGATTCCAACAGCATCAGCAGTCCTTTTGTCAGCCTTTTTCAGAGTTTTGCTCAAGTCCCTCAATTTCAGCCAGAAATTACCTGAAATAACAGAAAAATACACAAACTCATAGTAAAGTCCAGAAATATGAATTTAACATAAAAACTAATGAAAACATCCCTAAAAGTAGCTTGAACTTACTAAAAACTACCTAAAAACAATGCCAAAAAGCGTATAAATTATCCGCTCATCAGACACAAATACATAAAACCTATTCTCCAAAATCTCCCATAAGAGGAGTCATCACAGTTTGTATTATTTAATGGAGATAAAAGTATCTAAGCGAAACATATAAACCAAAACATAGTCCCGAGAACAAAGGATCTTCACAAATCTAGAAGTCTCCAGCATGCCTCAGCGGGAAACCTCACGTCCTGCATCTGAAAACCACAAAATCCGCATGGGTGAGAACCAGAGGTCCCAGCATGGTAACAACTCCACATATATAATACATAATAATAGAGGAAAGCAAAGGCAATCTAGAACTTCCTCCAAATAATATCAAAGCTTATAAACAAGCTAAACCATATAAGGGCATCTGACTAAAGATTCTTCAGTCTAACTAAGCTTCCCTTTCCAATTCCTTCAAACCTCCCAACCACCCAGCAGGAGTAATTATAGCAAGCACAGTTTATCAGACAAGGAATATACAAGTAGGAGCAGTTAACATTTAGACAATTAGCAAGTAATATGCAGTCAAATAGGCAATCTCAAACAATTCACATAGTATGCATATGATGAATGCTGTCCTAGTGGCCGATGATATCATCTTGTCGGTTATAGAGCCAACCCGACAAGTCCTGGTCGCTAACCATTGGACTGTCCCTCTGTCGCGCATCCCCAACTCGAGTTATACTCGTCATAAGCTTGATCATAAACATGATCCATATCCATCACCTCACTGGTGAATATTCGGGGGCGAGCTTATCCGGGTCTTTCACAGTGCCGGCCACACTTACGACATAGGGTCAACAGAGTCTCGAGCCTCCACCTGGAGCACGTGGGTGGCTAGTCATGCTTCCTCCCAGGGATCTCGTGCCTCTGATAGTGGAAGTGCAAATCTCAATTATCAATAATTCAGCAAAACATGCATGAATTCTCATCCATGGATCAACATCCATATCAGCCATCGGCTCACGGTTCAGTCCAGAACCAGCCAATATTCATATCATACACAGCCTTTCCGGCTCACGGTAAATCCATAACAGCTATCCGGCTCACGGTTAATCCACATAACCAGCCGTTTCATTAACAATTATAGCCTTTCGGCCCATGGCATAACAAGCATTCACCACCATCTCCGCATCTCACAAAATCATCTTGATCCTCATTGATCATTCATTTTTCCCTTGCTTCACTCGCAAGTTACCTCATTCACTAGCCCTTTTAATAGCTAGGCATGTCATAATGATTTAAGATATAAATGGTGAGATCGGAGGCTTAGAAGTATGAGATTTGGCTTTTAAAACTCAAAAATCAACTTTGGGATGAAAACAGGG